>NW_021703771.1:45852636-46364507 GCF_005190385.1 Monodon monoceros | reverse complement strand
TCTTTTTTTTTTTTTTTTTTTTGTGGTATGTGGGCCTCTCACTGTTGTGGCCTCTCCCGTTTGCGGAGCACAGGCTCTGGACATCCAGGCTCAGCGGCCATGGCTCACAGGCCCAGCCGCTCCGCGGCATGGCACATGGGATCTTCCTGGACCGGGGCACGAACCCGTGTCCCCTGCATTGGCAGGCGGACTCTCAACCACTGAGCCACCAGGGAAGCCCAGCAAGATCTTTTTTGATCCACCTCCTAGAGAAATGGAAATAAAAACAAAAATAAACAAATGGGACCTAATGAAACTTCAAAGCTTTTGCACAGCAAAGGAAACCATAGACAAGACCAAAAGACAACCCTCAGAATGGGAGAAAATATTTGCAAACGAATCAACGGGCAAAGGATTAATCTCCAAAATATATAAACAGCTCATGCAGCTCAATATTAAAAAAACAAACAACCCAATCCAAAAATGGGCAGAAGACCTGAATAGACATTTCTCCAAAGAAGACATACAGATGGCCAAGAAGCACATGAAAGGCTGCTCAACATCATTAATTATTAGAGAAATGCAAATCAAAACTACAGTAAGGTATCACCTCATACCAGTTAGAATGGGCATCAACAGAAAATCTACAAACAACAAATGCTGGAGAGGGTGTGGAGAAAAGGGAACCCTCTTGCACTGTTGGTGGGAATGTAAATTGATACAGCCACTATGGAGAACAGTATGCAGTTTCCTTAAAAAACTAAAAATAGAATTACCATATGATCCAGAAATCCCACTACTGGGCATATACCCAGAGAAAACCATAATTCAAAAAGACACATGCATCCCAATGTTCACTGCAGCACTATTTACAATAGCCAGGTCATGGAAGCAACCTGAATGCCCATCAACAGACGAATGGATAAAGAAGATGTTATACATATATACAATGGAATATTACTCAGCCATTAAAAGGAACGAAATTGGGTCATTTGTAGAGACGTGGATGGATCTAGAGACTGTCATACAGAGTGAAGTAAGTCAGGAAGAGAAAAACAAATATCGTATATAAATGCATATATATGGAACCTAGAAAAATGGTACAGATGAACCGGTTTGCGGGGCAGAAATTGAGACACAGATGTAGAGAAGAAACGAATGGACACCAAGGGAGGAAAGCAGCAGGGGTGGAGGTGGGGGTGCGATGAATTTGGCGATTGGGATTGACATGTATACACTGATGTGTATAAAATGGATGACTAATAAGAACCTGTGGTATTAAAAAATTTTTAAAAAGGAGAATAATTTCCTTAATTAATGTTCTTTTCTTTGAAGCCGTAAAGGGCATAGGACCCCTGTACGTTTCCCAATTATTTGTGCACACTGTTTTTCTCAAGAAGCACATATTCAACCAAGTGTCAGGAAATTAATGGAGCAATTTCCATCTACATCCCATGAATAGCATGTGCATCAGAGGCAAGAAAATCATGGATAGGAAGCCTTCATGAGAGGGTATCACCAGCACGGGTGCACCCTGGCTGTGACCTGACTGACTGTAGAAAAGAGAGCAGTAAAAATGTTTGGAGTACCTGGATGGGAACGCAGCCCTGGGGCTGCAGAGAAACAAAACAGAGGTGGAAATAATAGAGAAAGTCTGGTCACTCCCCTGTGCTCTGTACATTTCCTGGCTTCCTAGGTTGAATAAATCTGTAGTGTGGATCTGGGTTGAGCTAAAAGGATTTCAGGAATTTTTATGAAGTAGTGCATTTGCAAGCCTGTGATATTTATTTGCATGAGATGATCTGAATAGGGGAGGGGGTGGGGTGGAGAACATCTGCCAGAGAAGCTTGTGCCCAGGTGCATGGGGAAGGAGAGAGAGCATGTATCTGTCACCAGGTGGACAGAGGTCAGAGCCCAGAGGACAGAAGAAGTGCAAGGGCAAGAGCCAGCAAGACCTGGGTTATCCTTCCTGATGGAGCCTGGGTAACACCCTCACCCCATCCTCAAAACTTTGTGATTTAATATAGGCAAAGGTGAGATCCACTTTTTTAGGACAACCTAAAAATGGCCAGTTAAGCTTTTTAAAAACTAAGTAAATGAGGAAATTGGACTTAGTGAAAAATAAGTCTAAAAATTATAATGTGAAAGCAGAATTGATACTCATATTCAGTAGAATACCTATTTGGTTCTGAGCACCCTAGTAAACAACGTAAAGGGAGAAACAGGATGTGTTGCATGAAGATGTACAGAGCCGATAGGAGAAATGTCAACTAGTAACTCAGAAGTACAACAAATTCTTCATTCCAGAAGCCCCGTACCTGAATATTTTCAGGAGACACAAAAGGAAGCTTTTCACTCCTATGAAGCAGGGGTGTATGTGTCTAATAGATTCCTATATTCTGATGGAAGAATTAGGTTTTTCCTATTTCATGTAACCTATGTAAGAGAAATGTGATTTCTCCACGTAAATTGCCCTTAAATCATGTATCTAGCTATGAAAATAAAACAAAAAAAGTGAACACAATGGATGTGACTCCACCCCTAATGAAATAAATAGGCATTCAGGTGACCCCAGAATTTTGTTTCAGTTGACTGATTTGTCAAGCGCCGTTTTGACACAATATCACTGGGAGAAATAAAGAAAACATGAATATTCACTGCACAAAGACTAGCATATTCAAAGACTGCTATTCTCAATTTGATAAAGATCACTAGGAAGAGAATCAGCCTTCATGAGCCAAATGTGCCTAACAACCACTTCGTTGAAATCTGCTGATGCTGTAACTCTTTTTGAGAAATGGGACTTATAACAACAAGCCATGGATAGCAACAAGATTACTGCATCAAAAAGTGGCCCTTATTTCATCTAGTTTTAAAATAGTTTGAAGTGAAGTCAGCAAGATGGTGAGATAGGAGTTTCCACCACTGGTCCCCTCACAGAAACATCAATTTGAACTAACCACTCACAAAAATACCTTCACAAGAGCGAAGGATTCCAGGTGAGAGATTACAGCACCTGGATGGAGCATGGAAATAAGAAAAGATGCAATGAAGAGGGTAGGAAGGACAGTTTCACATTACACCCTTCACCGCACCCAAAGCCCAGGCAGCATGGCAGAGTGACAGAATGAAGTGAATGTCATGGTGGACCCCAGTACCTGGCCTGCCCTAGTGACCAACAATTTGGCACCTACCAGAGTCATGTTAGCTTTAATGACACACATAGGCTGAAAGTGAAGGGATGAAAAAAGATATTCCATGTAAACGATAACCAAAAGAGAGAGAAATGACTATACTTATGTCGGACGAAATAGACTTTAAGTCATAAGCTCTCAAAAAAGACAAATAACGGCACTATATAACGACAACGGGGTAAATTCATCAAGGGGATATAACAATTGTAAATATATGTGCACCCCAATATAGGAGAACAAAAATATATAAATCAAATATTAATAGGACTGAAGGAATAAATAGACAGCAATACAATAATTGTACCCCTACTTTCAATAAAAGATAGATGATCTAGTCAGAAAATCAATAAGGAAACAGTGGACTTGAACAATAATATAAACCAAGTAGGTCTAACATACACACACAGAACATTCTATCCAACGGCAACAGAAAACAAATTTTTTTCAAGTCCGCATGAAACATTCTCCAGGAGAGATCATATGTTAGGCTACAAGACAAGTCTTAAAAATTTAAGATTGAAATCATAAAAAGTATCTTTTCTGACTACACTTCAAATGGAAGTTGACCTAAATATAAAAGCTAAAACCATAGAGTATCTACTAAAAAACATAGGAAAATACCTGTTGTGACCTTGGACCATTAAAATATTTTTAGACAAGACAAAAAGGACTAACCGTAAAATTTTCAAAATTGATAACTTGAATTTAATCACAAGTAAACAGTTTTGCTCATCAAAAGATATCATTAGGAAAATGAATACACAAGCCACAGACTGAGGATAAAAATAATCTTAACACATTGATCTGACAAAGTACTGGTATCAGAATATATAAAGAATTATACAAGTGGGAAAACGTCTTAAAGCCACTTGACAGGAGAAGGTATACGAATGGCCAATGAGTGCATGAAAATGTGTCCAACATCTTTAGTCATAAGAGAAATGCAAAATAAAACTACGGGACACCATTTCACATCCATTAGAATGCTAAAAAGACTGGCAACACCAAACATTAGTGATGACAGGAAGTGACTAAAACTCTCTTCATTACTACCACTTTTTATTTATTTATTTATGGCCACATTGGGTCTTCATTGCTGCATGGGCTTTCTCTAGGTGCAGCGAGTAGGGGCTACTCTTTGCTGCAGCGCAAGGGCTTCTCATTGTGGTGGCTTCTCTTGTTGCAGAGCACGAGCTCTAGGCGCACGGGCTTCAGTAGTTATGGCTCGCGGGCTCTACGGCACAGGGTCAGTAGTTGTGGCACACGGGCTTAGTTGCTCGGCGGCATGTGGGATCTTCCCAGACCAGGGCTTGAACCCGTGTCCCTTGCATTGGCAGGCGGATTCTTAACCACTGCGCCACCAGGGAAGTCCCTACTGCCACTTTAGAGAACCGTTTGGCAATTTATTACAACTTAAATATATATTTACTCTTTGATTCAGCAAGTATGTATGGGGGGAGGGAAAGAGAGGGGGAGAGAGGGAGAGATACAAGAGTGTTTATAGCAACCTTATTTATAGTAGCCAAAAACTGGAAGTAATCAAAGTGTCAATCAATCAACAGGAGCATGGATAAACAAAATGTGGTACATCCACACAATGGAACACTACTGATTATTTAATAAAGGGAACTACTGATATACTCAACTAAACGGAAGCACTTCAAAAACATCATGGTAAGTAAATAAATCTAGATACAACAGGTTGTATAATCTATACAAATTACAAGAAATTTAAGAACCAGCAAAATGAATCTATGGTAATAGACATCATAACAATAGCTGCTCCTGGAGGTGAGAGAGAACTGACTGAAAAGGGGCATAAGAACACTTCCTCTGGTGACAGAAATGATTTATGTCGTTTTGGGTAGGTGTATAAAATTGTCAAAACTCAGTAAAACAACACTTAAGATCTATGCATTTTATTTATGTTAATTATACCTTAAATTGTATTATATAAATTATACCTTAAGGGCTTCCCTGGTGGCGCAGTGGTTGAGAGTCCGCCTGCTGATGCAGGGGACACGGGTTCGTGCCCCGGTCTGGGAAGATCCCACATGCCGCGGAGCGGCTGGGCCTGTGAACCATGGCCGCTGAGCCTGCGTGTCCGGAGCCTGTGCTCCGCAACGGGAGAGGCCACAACAGTGAGAGGCCTGCGTACCGCAAAACAAAAAACAAAAAAACACCTTAAGAATGCTGGTTTTAAAAAAAAAATCAGCCAATAGGATGTACCTATTCTTTTTCTCGGAAAATTATTCTCACTCTGTTCTGATCTGATCTTTATTTTGACAATAAGGCACAATTCATTGCTTTCTAAATTCTGCATTAACCTCTGAGGAAAACTATTACAAATCTGACCTAACACAAAGAAATACTAATAGCATGATAAATATGGGATGTGAGGTACTTATTTTTGCATCTGTGCACAGGTAGTTGAAATAAGGATCTGACGTGATGCAAGGAGAAGGGAGAAAAATCTTTCATCAAACGTCCAGCACGTGCATGCACATGATGGCTAGACACAAACATGGCTGGAATGCTGCCTTTACACCATGTGCTCCACCCTTTCTTTGGTGACTCCCAAAGTAGTCCTTCTGTAATCTCCTCCCCCTGAATCTGAGCTGGCCCAGTGACCTGCTTTAGCCAATACAATAAGGCAGAAGCCCTGGCAGCTTTTGCTTTTGCACTCTTGGGAGCCCTGAGCTGCCATGTCAGAAGTCTGGCTACTCTACTGGAAACACCATATATAGAGGCAATTTGAAGACACCACACGGAGAGGGAGAGGTCATGAGATTACACGGAGAAGAGGTGAGGAACCTAGCCAACAGGAAAAACAGGCAATAAACATATAACCCCAGCAGAGTCAGTCAGGCCCTCACCATTGGAGACTTCCACTTGGAGGCATGAGATGTGCCACGATAAAGAGGTAAAATATCACTGGGACAAAGTATGGAACAAGAAGAGAACAGCCTAAAAAGTTAGCTATTTCTGCCAGCTTGATCATGAAATGTAAGCCATACTAACTTCTTTAAAAGTTATTTTTAGTCTCTACCTCTATATCAAGATTCTCCATATGGTTTTCAGCTAAGTTATGAAGTTGAGATTGCCTTAAGTAATCGCAAATGATTTTCTAGATGAGGAAGGTGTTCCTTAAAAAAATTATATTTATATGTTATACAATTATACAATTTTATATATACATATATATCAAATTAAACTATAGATTCATTTGTGCAATTCTGCAGCTGGCTTCAATCTACATCTGCTACGCCAGCTGCTGTGGTGCTGTTTTGAGAGCCACACTTAAGTCACAAATAAAGGATGCATTAAGTCTTGCAGTGACTGGATTGTCTGGACTTCACTGTACTTGACTTACTAGTGACGGTTGAAGCTGTTTAGAGGGTAACAAAACTATCAGCTGCCCCCTCTTTTTTCTTTTGCCAATGTCTCCATTTCCTTATCTAGGAATTTTAATGGTACCTGACTCAAAATATATTAATGAGGATTAAATAAGATAACGTATAAAACGCATAAAACAATGATTGGCATGAAGCAATCAATAATAAATTTTATAATTTTTTTCTGTACGTGCCATATAATTAATTAACAAAAGAACTTACCAGTTTTATCTTAAAGTATCGAGCAGAATTCTAATTATCCTGGGGATAATAAGGATGCTAAAACACTAGCTAACTTGTCACAAAGACCTCCTTAGATGTTTTGATTACTTTATACAATTTGGTATGTCTTGAAAAGATAATCAACACTAGTATTTTAAGGCTGTCCAAGGCTCACTTTCACTCTCTCTTGAGTCAGAAATCCTATTGGATTAATGAAGCCTGAATTCTTAAGAAAATAGTAAGATAGTAACATAGATACTAAGACATTAAGAAGAGCCAATACATCTGTTAGAAATCTTCAAAGTAAAAGTAGCAGAAGCTGACACCAGTCTCTCAAGTAAAAAGGGAAATTAGGGCTTCCCTGGTGACGCAGTGGTTGAGAGTCCACCTGCCGATGCAGGGGACACGGCTTCGTGCCCCGGTCCGGAAGGATCCCACATGCCGCCGAGTGGCTGGGCCCGTGAGCCATGGCCGCTGAGTCTGCGCGTCCGGAGCCTGTGCTCCGCAACGGGAGAGGCCACAACAGTGAGAGGCCCGCGTACCACAAAAAAAAAAAAAAAAAAAAAAAAGGAAATTACTGGAAGGATATTGGGAATTCACATTATTGGTAGGATGCTGCGGCGGGGCTAAACTTGGACTAGGAGTCAACACCAACACAGCGCTGAAGTGAGGAAACAGGGCACTTTTAGCAGAAACAGCTGCCCCTGCTGCTGTGAATCCTGCCTAACTGTCCCTATGCATATGGCAGTCACTGAAGATTCAGGGTCCTGAGTTGGAATGTTTAATCAACTAAGCCCTGGTCATATGACCAAGTCCTGGCTCCAAGAAGAAGAGGAAAGGCACAAATTAACCATTAACTATCATTGGAGGCAGCATCCTGTGTTCCACTGAGACTCATGGTGGATTATCCCAGAAAGGAGGGAAAGTTTGGAAGGTGGACAGCCGTAGACATGCTGACAGTCCACTACACCTTTGAACTGTCAGACACAGCAACATGAAACTGGTCACTGATAACCAGTTGTTCAAAAATTTTGGTTTTACCAGGTGGTTGTCAGCTCAATTATCTTTGAGGGCAAAACATACCTTACTTAGCCAAATTCACATTCCTTCAGCCTTAAATGCACTCTGCCTTTTAAGCAGTTAGCCTTAAAAACTGTCTTCCTAGCACAATAGTTTGAGTCAATTCAGAGATTATATAGACAAATAGCAACAGCCAGGCTATCTCCTACAATAGCCATTTTCATACGGCTTTAGTAACTTTCCCATCTATATTAGTTTTCTGTGGCTGTTGTGACATATTATAGAATTGGTGACTTAAAACAACAGAAATTTTTTCTCTCACAGTTCTGGAGGACTGAAGTTTGAATCAAGGTGTCCACAGGGCCACATTCCCTCTGAAGTATCTAGGGGAGAATGCATGCCTTGCCTCTTCCAGGCTCTGGTGGTTCTAGGCATTCCGTGGCTTGGGAGAGCATCACTCCAATCTCTGCCTCCATGATCACACTGCTTCCTTGATCCGCATGTCCTTTCCTCTGTGTCTGTGTTATCTCCCTTTGCCTCACTCCTTTAAAGCTACTTTGACGGCATTTAGGGCCCACCCAGATAATCCAGGGCAATCCCCTCTTCCCAAAATTCTTAATTTGATTACATCTGCAAAACCCTCTTTCCAAATTTTAAGGTAACGTTTATAAATTCTAGCGTTTAGGACTTGCTATCTTCGGGTGGCCATTATTCAACTTAGAACACCATCATAATCTGTCGCTAAATAGTATTGTTTAAACTTCCATTTACTCAACATTTTATATGAATACCAAAGACAAAAGTGCCCAGTAAAATAAGAATGACACATTTGGCTTAAGGGGAAATTGGGTTCAAGGAAATGATGAACAGTAGTGTTTTAAATTCTGCTTGAAAACAGAATAGCTAGATCATGTTGAGCCGCACAGTGTTGATGGTCTCTAGATCACAGATTTGTTTCCAGTAGACACATTCAAATACGGATTAAAGTTGCCTAGGGACAGTCATTTGTGTACCTAGTATTCACCAAGTACCCACTATGAGCAGATTACTATTATGGGGTGGGAGAGACGGTACAACAAAAAAGAACAAAAGAAAATGTCAATGAAAATACCAAGCGCATTTGATTTTTTAAACTGTTGTAAAAAAAAAATTAATACACAGAAACCTCGATTGAATAGAGTTGGGCAACCAGAAGGGGGAGCTCTCATGCTCTGAAACGACAGCAGAGCCAACAGGAAGAAGACTCCTTTCCTGACAAGGACTCAGCCAATGAAAAGCCACGGACTCTTTGTTTACTACAGCCCTACCAACTTCCTTTTCCTCTCTGTAAAAGCATCCTCCTTCCTTTGCTGTGGCGGGAACTTGAACAAAACTTGCTGTGGGTGCAGACCCAGAATTGCAATTCTCTGCTGATCCCAAATAAACCTACCTTTCCTGGAGAAATATCTGTGAGTCTATTTATTTCAGGTCAACACTGTCAATCAAAGAAAAATAAAGTCACGTAGAATATTCTGAAATGAAAAACATTATACAAAAATTCTATGTAAGTAAAACAAAATATATACCATACACATAAAATATAAAACCCTGGCTTTTTTAATATAAAAGTTTACTCTATGTAGGTGTTCATTTATAAAAATAATACACATTACTGAAAACTTAGGAAGCATGAATTTGGAAGTCTTAGCCAGACTGTCTCCACAGCAATGCATGGACTCACCAAGTGAGTTATACCAATAAATATAAATAGGCTTAACATAACCATTTATCTTTCCCCACATAGTTTAATAAAGCAAAATCCAAGCTTATGCTGTATTCAAGAGACACCTCTAAAACAAGGCTAAAAATAGAGAAATAGGCAAAATAGACTAGGCAATTGCAAACAAAAGTAAAGCAGGGCTGTGAGCATAATATCTAACAAGATGAATTCAGGCCCCAAAGCATTGAACAAAGACAAAGAAGGACACTTTGTAACACTAAGTTCACAATTCATAATGAAAATATAGCAGTTTTGAATATCTCTATACCAAATAACATAGTGGCCACCTTCATAAAGCAGAAACGTGAGAAGATGCAGGGACAAATTGACACACATATTAATAATACATCATTATTAGTCCAAGACAAAAGAAAAATAAATATACGTAAGTATATAAAAGTCCTAAATAACATACTCAGTAAGGTAGATACTTATATATACTCATAAAAATCAAAATCTGTACCCTGATATCAAAGAATCTATCTTCTTTTCAAGAAACATGAAACAGTTGAGGAAACTATTATGTCAAAAAGAATACCTCAAAAAGTTGTATAAAGTAGGAAAATACAAACAATATTTCTTTGATCACAATATGGTAAAATTAGAAGCCAATAAACAAGTTTTTAAAGCCAAAAATGTCATTTTAACAGGAAAAATTTTAAAACCACTTATTAAACACACAACTTAGGTAAGAATAAAAAGACAAGCCAACGGCTTCCCTGGTGGCACAGTGGTTGAGAGTCCGCCTGCCGATGCAGGGGACGTAGGTTCGTGTCCCGGTGCGGGGGGGGATCCCACGTGCCGCGGAGCGGCTGGGCCCGTGAGCCATGGCCGCTAAGCCTGCGTGTCCGGAGCCTGTGCTCCGCAACGGAAGAGGCCACAACAGTGAGAGGCCCACGTACCGAAAAAAAAAAAAAAAAAAAAAGACAAGCCAAAATTGCCAAATTTCTTTAAAAATTATAATAAAAACAGGATGTATAGGATACAACTAAATCAGTGATTGGTGGAAAATTTAGAGCTTATATATATACTTATACTAAGAAAAGTAAAGAATAAATATACTGCATTAAATATGCACTTCAAAAGCTTAAAAATAGCAACAGAGAAAACTGAAAGAGGAAATGCAATAATACAGATAAGGCACAAATAATGGTTTAGAAACAAAATGAAATAATAGAACTAACAAATTAAAAAGCTGGTTCTTAAAAATTAATCAACAAAATAAATGAGGCCACTAGATAACTAATCAAAAAAAGAAAAAGAAAATACACAACATAGAAATGAAAAGGGAAAAATAACTTGGAAACAAAGGCTATATTAAAAAAAAAGAAAACACTGAAAGATTACTTAGTACATGTCTTTACAAATAAATTTGAAAACTGGAATAGTACCCTAGGAAAATATATTTTACCAAATTTGGCCTCTACTGAGATAGAAAATATAAACTGAAATTAAAAGCTTATCAAAGAACTAACCCCAAAACAAGCACCAGGTCTAGGTAGTTTCAGAGGGGAATTCTATCAAATCTTCAAAGATCAAATAATCCCAACCCTATTAAACTGTTCTAAAAGAAGAGAAACTTCCAATGTATTCTTGTAAAATACAACATTGATTCCAAAACCTGAATTACACTGCAAAGGAAAGAAAACTTCAGACATATCTCACTTATGAACATCAATGCAAAATTATAATTAAAATATCAGCAAATAGAATCCAAAAGCTCAGTTTTTAAAAAAGAACAATACATCTCCGTGTGGTTTATTCCAGGAATACAATGAAGATTTAGTATTAGGAAACCATTAGCATAATTTACCATATTAGAAGATCTAAGAAGTAAAATCATACAATCATCTCCATATATTCTAAAAAGTCTTCAACAAAATTTAGCATCAATTCTTGATTTAATATTTAATCAAGTATTTAAATAGGAAATGATGAATACTTCCTTATCACAATTTATATGTATAAATATAAATATACACATATGCTTAGCTTCCAAATCAGCATCTGATAAGAGGGAAAACAGTACAGGCATTCTCACTGAAGTCAAGTTTAAGGCTAGGTTACCCATTATCTCCACCACTTATTACATTGGAGGTATTAGTAAACATAATTAGAAAAGAAAAAACAGTTAAATACATAAGAATTGGAAAGGAAGTGGTAAAATTATCTCTATTTGCTGATGATAGAATACCTAGAAAACCTAAGAAAAACAAAAAACTAATATAAACAATATGAGAATTCAAAGAGGTACTGGAATATAAAATCAACATACAAAAATCAATACAAAAGAAAAAGAAACCAAGATTAAATACTTGAGTGTAAACTTAGAAATTTGCAACACTTACATGAATAAAATTTTAAAACCCTCTTGAAAGACTGAAAAGTTCAAGAGTAAACTTGAACAAATGGCATGATACTCCTTGTTCTTGGTCAATTCAACATCATAAAAATGTCAGTTCTCTCCAAGTTATCATATAAATTTAACCTGAAACAAATAACAAACAGAAGTTTGGATTAAAATAAGGTCTACGCAAGGTAACTGATTGATGTCTTCTAAATCTCTTTCCATTTATAGCCCCTCTTAAGTCTCTCTCCCTCCTCCTCCTCCTCCCCCCCTCCCCCCACCATGTGGTCTCTCCAGCAAGACATACCTCATTATGTGATGGCTCAGTGCTCCAAGAACAAGGAGGAAGAAGCAAGATCTTTAAGATGCAGCCTTGCAAGCTGAGTGTCACTTCTGACACATACTATTAATCACAGTCAGTCACAGGGCCAGCCCAGATTCAAGGAACAGGGAAATAGACTCTATTGCATTATGAAAAACTGGCAAAGTAACACAGTAAAAAAGCATGTGAAAAAAAAAAAAAAACATGTGGAATGGGAACTACTGTTACACCATCTTTGCAAACATAATCTACCATAAAATTCAAATTAAAACTACAAAAAACATTTCTCACCCATCAAATTGCAAAAATCCAAAAGTTGATGGCGGCAGACTCTAAAGAAATAGGCAATCTCATACACAGCAAGTGGAAGTATAATAGAATATGGTATAGGACCTACAAAGGGGAATTTGGCAATGATTACCCTTGGACACAGCAATCAATCACAATCCTACTTCTAACTGCACGAATAGAATGTGTACACATGCTGGTTGTGTTAACTTCGCTTTTCTTTCCCTGGGCGCAGAGGAGTAAGCAGTAAGGAAGCTATGTTTTTCTTTCTTTTAAAATAATTAAAAGCATAATCAACTGATATGCTGAGCATCGTGGCTGGTCTTATATTCCATCTGATAAGTTGAGGATCTCAGAGTATAACTGATAAAGTTTGATTTTGCAAACTTGATATTCTGCATATTTACATACAGATGAACTTCAGCTTCCAAGTAATTCATAAATTAATATGTAATGAAATCATTTGCCTGGATACTTCTTATGCATTCCCATTAATCTCCTGAAGACTCTATATTGTTGTACCTCACACTCCAAAATTAATGACAGACTTACCAGGACTATTTTCACATATACATATATCCCACGTACACCTGAACATAAGCAGGTTTATACCTCTATAATTATCCCTCAGAAAAGTCCTCTTTGAGGTCCAGGCCAGGCAAAATCTCTTTACAAGAAGTGCTCTCAATTACTTATTTGAATTGCAGGTAATATTTGGGAAAATCACATTAGACTGAAGCCACTTCTATCAATGTCACTTTCAGAGGGCTAAAAAAGGAAGAGGTAAAGAAATATAACAATGATTTAGTTATTATTCTTGGAGATAGTTCTCAAAAATAAGCACGGGACATATATACAACAAGCATTTTAAAGATAATTTTCAAGAACAATATAAATGGTTATATAATGTGGAAATCAACTACCTACAGGATGCATAAAAGAAATTGCTAACTTGATGTTTGTTTATACAATGAGTAATTTGAAGCATGAGATTTCTTATAATATCATACCTGTGTAAAACATTACTGTCTTTCAAAAAACATTACTTTCTCTCAAATAAATTCAGGCAACAAGCTGACAAGCTTTGGAAAATTGGTAGGTATCTCAAAATGCCAAAGATAAATGTAAAAATAATAAACAGAACTCATGAGTGGAAAAAACTTAACATATCATTTCATATAATTAAAATATGCATATATAACATTTCACCTCTAAACTATGATCTATAGTTAAATCTAAAACTTTTTTTTTTTTTTACAATTACCATATAGCATATTTTAGGCAACATCCTCACCATCTCTCTTCAAATAAACTACACTAGACCAAAGATTCTGAGCCTCAGCACCACTGACTGACAGTTGAGGCCGGATAATTGTTTTGAAGGCTGTCGGATGAACTGCAGCACTTTTAGCAGCATCCTTGGCCTCTCCTTCCCCACTTGTGACAAATAAAAATGTCTCCAGACATTAGCAAATGTTCACAGTCAGGCATAATCACTCCAGTTGAGTACAACTACATTGGATAAACGCAGCCAAACATCTCCAGTTAAGTAACTTCCACATTTTTATGTTCCATTTTCTAATTATCTGAAACCTAATTAAAATATAGGTTCCTCTCTGGGGAAAACAGTTGGTTACTATTACCATTACCCATCTACTTCACTAAATTTTGTACAAACAAGAAACTTAGTTGTTATGTACATCTACTACTGTGGAATAACATGGCAAAATACACTTAACAAAATAAAGGAATAGTTCACGGAACCAAATGCATAAAAGATTTAGCAGTTGAAATCAATCATCAGAAAGGAAATATTAAATACTTTGTGCAAGTAAAACTATGCTGTTAGCACTCACCTAATTCTGACTTTATCATTTTGATCAGGCTTTCCTTCCCTGAGACAGATTTTTTTTTCTTGTCCTCATAAAAGCAAGTTAAATTATTAATGCTAATGAAGGAAAGTGTAAACATGGTCAATAGCAGATAATCCAAATAGTTTGATCTGGGAGGACATATAGTTTTTATTTTTTTTGCAATCATCTGGATATGAATCCAGATGCTAAAATTAATTTAAAGTACCTGAATTTCTAGAAGATGGAGGTAAGAGAGACGAGTATAAAATTACTTGAAGAATTTGGGCCAAGGTGAAATACTCATTAAGGACAACTGAATGTGGACTATAATTTTTTCCAAACATTTTCATGTGATGTAATTGTTTACATCCAGACACAATAACCAAATACAAAATAGAATGCAAGACTCAATTTATGGTTTGTAGTTTAAAAAGAATCTCTTTATTAAACCTGTTACAGTAGGATCCACGTTTTAAAATATAAATACAAAAAAGTTCTAGGATTGTCACCAAAAATGTAATCAATGAGCGATGGTATTAGAAATTATTTTCCTTTACATCTGCTTCTCTGAATTCTCTAATTTTTTTTTTTAGAATGAATGTGTATTTTTTATTCAAGTCGCAAGCATATTTTTTGCACTTCCCTTTTCCAACAATTTTATCACAGTTTATGTCCTATCGACTAGGATTCTGCCCATATTCTTGTTTCCTGGGTTTTATTTCAAACTGTCTTGAACTTTTCCTACACTAACTTTTGTTAAAGGCATTTCCTATTAACTAAAGTTAAAAGGTGACCTTTGAGAAACAATTTCAGATAGAAATTATGCATAAAAAGCCAGCTATCTTATAATTAGATCGAGTTAGAAAGTGAATACTCTATGCAACGTAAGACAAACCACAGCTCTTACCCTTCTATTTCCTGGTTTAACGAGAACGTCAAATTCCTTTTTAAAAGAGTACACATATACATTTTCAACTTGGCATTCCATATTCAGTAAAAAAACTGTTCAGATTTTAATTACTGTGGAATTTTGACAATTTTACCAATGGCGAAGCTGAATTTTACCTCACTGTTACCTGGCAAAAAGCAAATAACATTTTACGATTCCGAATGTTTAATCTGGTAAAAATGAGAATATACTTCAATCAAGAACTTACCATCCAGAAAAACAGTATTGTTATCTTGTCATATGAGTTTCTCATTACATTTTTGCAGTCCCTACATGTTTAGAATGTAGCATTCACATAATACTATAGTCCATGAAAAGTATATATTCTTTTATTGTTTTGTTCATACATGTCGCTTCAACTTTCAATAGTAAAATTCAATAAGTTTGATTCCTTAATCATAAAAACTTGCTTTACACATTATTTACATGTTGCCAAAGTCTACAGCCATACAAAACATCACAAGGATTTGACTCTATGCATGGTACCATCACACAGAAAGAGGGAACTAATCAAGTAACATACATTCAAAGATTAAATTGTAGATGTGTACAGTGTATTTGGCACTGTTCATTAACATTATAACACATTCTTCTCTTAAGACAGGCATTATTAAGCCTTAGTCACAATATACCAGAATTTGCTATTCACATCAAAACCAGCTTTCAAACTTTCTAACAGTAATCAGTGTTAAGAAACAAAACACAACCAGAATTTGGGAATGGAATTCAAACCCTCCAACCTCTTGCTAAGCTCCAAGCTGCCATCCATAAGGTAGGTTTAATTTGATAATTTTTCCATTGTGGGCAGTGTCAAGAAGAAACAATTTAAAGACAATATTCTTCAAAACACATCAAGACAAACAACACGTTTCTTTAGTTTTTATCAGTTCTTCTTGGGAGTGCAAAGGGACCGCTGATAATGCATAACTAGTAGATGATTTGGGCAGGAATTACAGAATGACTGATGTCATTCAAAGTGTGGCGACTGTACTGACAGTTAAACTCATGGGAAGGATCTGGAATGCCTATATCTGAAATCAGAATCCTCAGCAACTTGTTTTAAGGGTCTCTTCCTACTTAGGACTATAACAGACTCAGGTCACAGGTTACAGATTTACTGTAATGTGTAACACTACACTGCTGTGAAATATAAGGAGAAATAAAAATACAAAGACTCAACTATTAAACCTTTAGTGGCTTTGGCTATATCGCAGTGGATAATTTATTTGACTAACTTCATTTTAACAAACATTATTAAATCCCTTCACTTCAACCGGGCCCATTAAATTTAATTCATTAAAACCATATATATTCCAAAATGTTTAAAAAAGACACATGTTTATAAAAGGCATAAATTCAGTCTTCAACTAAGGCCAAAAAGCCTCAATAGAACATGCATGACAGTACAGGGGAACAGAAATAAAAAATTCTCTGGTAAAATTTAGAGATATGCTGTAGCATCACACAAAGCTTTTAGCAATAAATTAAGACTTAAAAAAAAAGTCTCACAATGTACAAAAGAACTACAATGTGCAAAGTAATGTCACTGAACCAAAATTTAGTTTATAATCATTTTATTTCAAGTGTTTTTTAAAATCATAAATGGGGTTTTGGAATCCAAAGTCAAAACATTTATTCTTCGTAGCCTCAGAATTTGGCAAGCAATTCCAGACCTTGCTTTCCAAATCCAGTCTTCTTTGCTATTTTTCAGACTCTGAGACCTAGTTTTTATATTACTCCATTCTAAACATACAATTTTGGATAACTATTGTGCACTTGTTAATAAGATTCTTCTGAAAACAGCCCATCAAATATAAAGAATAATGGTTTCTGTCCGAGTATCAGCAGTGAGGGAAGAAAAACTAAACACCTATCAAAAAATCATTTCTTCATCTAAAAAGGAACAGAACCAGTGCTGTTCTCTGCCATGAAAGAGAACATGCAAAATTAAATTACTTTTGTAGACTTTGGTAATGTTTTATTACCTACACAGGCCTCAATCTTACTTAAAGATCATATTTTTACGCACAGTCACCGTCAGGACTTATTAAGTAAAAATCCTGGGTACTGACATGGTCCTAAATGTGCTATTCCAAAGAGGAACAGGTTACTTTTGAGGAAAAGAGCTGCCTCGGTAATTTCCCTCAAATGCTTATTTAAATAAACACAGTTAATGGAAATTTTTTAAACCAGCTTTGGGTACTATCTAGCCCACTGCCCACCAAACAGAAAAGGAGATCAAAACTTTCTTTCCTTATTCAGGAAAGTTTCACCTTTACTTTTACGATTACAACCTTTTCACCTTTTATGACTGCCTCATACAATATTTAAAATTTTTTTAATTCTGCATTTCAATGTTGTAAGAGTTTTTTTTCAAGTGATCTTCACAACCCAGAACACAGACAACAGAGCAACATTTTCAAGTCACACTGACAATAACGAAGAGATGAAAATGGACGGATGTCTGAAAATAGGTATTCCCTCTGCTCCAAAGGTGAGCAAACTTTTAACATGTGAACAACACAGAACTCCATTCCTCTGGAGATCCCTCAAACTCAGAATGCTTCCATTTAATACGTCAATATACTATTCTTAAAAATTAAAGTTTGGTCACTTGGAAAGAATGAACAAAAGTTATTCCCCTCCCCCCCAAAACAACAACAAAACAGCTTTAACCACCCCTTTCTCTCCCCACAAAAAAGGGAAGTAGTTGGGGCTGAAGCCTGTAAATCTGAAATTTCAGCTCCTAAAACATCGCTGCTATTTGCTCAAAGGTGCAAGTCCACATATTTCCTCCTCCAATACTTCCCCCATTTATGTTTATTTCCACACACGCACACACACACACACACTCACACACACACTCACTCACTCACATGTACTCTTACTCTCAAGTAAGACACTTTTTTGTGTTTGTTGATAAATTATGAGGATTATGAACTAGGTGTGTACAGGGTTTCATAGGTGCTTTGTAAACATCAGAGTCACTTGAGTCCTTTTCTCCAAAAGCCTGAAATCAAATTACACAACCAGGGATCACTATTTTCCCAGACGCTGTTCACAGGCTGCATATTGACAAAGGGCAGAGAAAAAGTCCTCATAACTGATGTTCAGGTGGGAAGGCAAAGAGCTGAAAAAAAAATAAAAGGAGAAAAAAAGCAATTAGATGATATGCTGTAATTTGGAGGGGGAACCAGACGGGTAATGACCAAAAAGATTAAGGACAGAAGAAAGTAAATTATAAGCCTAGAGTACGTCAAACTATTTCTACTAAATGATTGTTAAACTCACTGTGAAACAGTTCAAATAAAATATAATCCCTCCTTCCACAAGAAGAGAAAAGCAAATTGTAGAGAGATGGAGATTCAGAACGTTTTTTTATTTCCAAGTTTCTAATTTTTATTTTTGAGGCTCCCTAACAATCTTGCACCACCAGGCATCTAAGACATAAATGTCATCTGATAGATCTCATCTCCCTCCTTTGAAAAACCTTGTATCTAAACCATGAATTTCTATACTACTTTTAAAGAACACAAGGCAAGATTCTGCTGATAAAATTTATTTAAATTTATTAAAACTGGTAGGTGAGTCTACAAAAGATTAAAGCAAGAACGAAAGTGGCAAAGTACCATAAACGCTGCACTGGACTTCAGCCTTTCTGAAGGCAATCTACTTAGGATGATAAGACTTACCCTTTGCTCACACAGATCTATGGACCATTTGAACAAAAAATTTATACATTATGTTTCTTTTATTTTTTTTTGAGATTTTAAAGGGATTTTAAAAAAGTATTTTAATTTTATTGGAGTATAGTTCATTTACAGTGTTGTGTTAGTTTCAGGTATATAGCAAGTGATTCAGTTAAACATATACATATAATCTTTTTTTTGTGTGTGTGTGTGTGTGTGTGTGTTATGCGGGCCTCTCACTGTTGTGGCCTCTCCCGTTGCGGAGCACAGGCTCTGGACGCGCAGGCTCAGCGGCCATGGCTCACGGGCCCAGCCGCTCCGCGGCATGTGGGATCTTCCCGGACCAGGCACGAACCCGTGTCCCCTGCATCGGCAGGCGGACTCTCAACCACTGCGCCACCAGGGAAGCCCAGTCATTCTTTTTTAGATACTTTTCTCATATAGGTTATCACAGAATATCAGGTAGAGTCCCCTGTGCTATATATACAGTAGGTCCTTGTTGGTTTACATTATATTTCTAATTCTAAGGATAAAGTGAAAATTACTAAGAGACATAACTTACAATGAATTCATTGGAATGTTAGCCCATTTTCAATTCTGACACTTTTATACTTTGGAATATTCTTTTATCCTCCAAGATGAAGGCACAGTGTAGTGCTAGAGAGATTCAGAACCTATTAAAGCATAAGTCCAGATTAATGCAAAACTGGAGAGCTATTTATAAAAGATCTCACTCAAATTTACTTCAAGAACTTGGCTTTGTCAGAGTAAAGCCAGTGTTACTTGAACAGTTTACAAAAGTCAGGCTGAATGCTGGCAGAGCAACACAGCATCCCCACATGATGATTACTGAAGCCATGTGGTGAGCAACCAATAAATGAACAATATTTATCTCCACAATTTTCGATTGCTCAAGGGGGCAACTACAATGTGAAGACAAGCACTTTTAAGACAAAGTGAATATACAGCCAGAGGGTTTCCCCTTAAGTGTTTTAAAGACTTAAAATAATTTTCAATAATTAACATTAAAAAAAATCTCGAATTTATACAGCTTTACTTTGATGTTTTGGACATTTCAAACAGTATCAGAGCCAAAATCTAGTCAGATTACAAGACTCACATTAAGAATTCTACAGTCACATGAACACAAGAAAAGTACTAAACAAACAAAGGACTGAACTCCTGCCTGACCCTGTGGTTCTCTTCAGCTATGTTTTCATTATCCTTCCTTTTCTTCCCTTGCCAGGTTTATTGAGATATAACTGACATATAATCTTTATCCTTCCTCTTACTGCTAAGAATTCTGAAATAAGCCTCCTGTTTCCCTCCATTTCCTTATCTCTTAATCTCTGCTATCAATCTTTTACCTTATTCACTCTACTGAAATGATATTCTCAAGGACAAATGTAACGACTTTCTTTTTGCTAAAAGCTTGCTTCCAATGTCTTCAAACTACCCACTTACCTAGGTTGTCTTCATTTTACGCCCTTTATCAACAGCCTCATCTCCTATCACTCCTCAAGAAGCACTTAGTGTCACTACTCCTCAGTGACTCAGAAGCAGTCTTGTTATTTCCTGGTCTGTCCCATCAGGGCTCCAGTCTTTTTCTCTACATTGTGATCAAGACACTTTTCCTGTCATCACGGTGCTTACAGTCTGGTGGACGGTAGACAAATATAGAGCAAACCTCAAAGTAACATTATACAGCTATAAGAGACATACGTACAAAGATCTGTGGGAAAGCCTGTTAGGTGCCAGGATCTGATGCCCATGATCAGATTTAAATCCTCAACTCTGGATTAAAATGCCCACTTTACAAATATAGAGAAGTTTCAATAGCTTTCCAAAGTCATGTTACCAAGCTGCATAGCCAAGATTCAAACCAAGATCTATGTTCTAAGACATACTCTTCCTACCAAACCACTCCCAACCTCACAAAATATCACTGCTACCTTTCTTAAAGCCCACCTGAAAGGCACCTGAAATGACCTGGAAAACCCCCTGGGGTGGGGGGAGGAAGAGATAAGAGAAACACATATCACCATAAAGAAACCCAGAGTTTGGAGATTTGGGTTCTAATTCCACTTTATTACAAGCTTGAGTAATGTCTCTTCCCCATTTTCCTGGCCTATGAAATGAGGAGGCAGTACCGGATGACCTACAGCCCTTTCTGACCCTAACATGCTACGTGTTCTTTTCATCTCCCTCCTGCCCCCAGCTTGAAGCATTCCATACAGGACCCCTTGGTACTGTTCTCTTCTATGAACACATTAGCGAAGTCCTCTGTTCTCACAGGTTCAACTACTTCTACTTCCTAGGTACTGACAACTCCCAAAGATCCATCCTTAGCCTTGACTTCTCATCCAAGCATCAATTCGACATCTTCATCTGCTCTCTTAAGTATTTCCATCTAAACAGACTCTGGCCTCAAAATTTTCTTATTCCTGAATTCACCATCTTCCCTTCAAAATCAATGGTCCCTTGACTTTCCCATTTGTCTCAATAACACCATAATTCACCCAGTCACTTAGGCTTGAGAACTTAGGAATCATTTCATTTCTACTCCAGTTTTTACTGCAATTATTGATAGTAAAGTGCTAGGCCTGCAAGTATACTTGGTAATTAGTTCTCACGAGAAAGAAAATTTGTAGTATATTCCTCCTAAGACCCAGAATTTAAATATATTCTAAGGCTCCTAAGTCTCTCCTTTATTTTAAATCAGGGGTCTGCAATTACAGCCCAGGAGCCTGCCACCTGTTTTTTGTAAACAAGGTTTTATTAGAACACAGTCACACACATTTGTTGACATACTGTCCATGCTTGTTTAGCTATACTAGCAAGTGTTTAGTGGCAACAGAGAAGAGCAGTTCCAAGAGACTATATAGCCCACAAGGCCTAAAATATTTACCCTCTGGCCCTTTATACAAAAAGTTTGCCAAATAAGCAGTTACATTCTCATCAGTGTATTCTCCCATAAATTATAGGCATGGCCTCATCACTTGTCTTTTTACCTCACCCTTGCCCAAACCCAATCTACTCTAGTACATAGTTGCCCAACAAATCTTCCAGAATCACCATTCCCACATTACCCACAGGCTCATCAATTTCCTACTGCCTCTCTAAACAATTATACACATTCCTAAAGCATTCCCAATGTCAACACCCCCAAACAATTTGATTTCACCTTATACTGCTATCTAACACTAACTCTCTGCGCTGGTGTGGCCAGTTCCCTATTTCTTTCAAAGGCGATGTTCACGCCCTGCCCCTCCCCCCGCAGCTTTTTTTTTTTTCCTTGCTCACCCCCTACACGTCCCACCTTTTCTTTAATTACAAAAATTCTACCCATTTTATATACCCTGGATCAAGTCACATCTTTTCTGTGGAATCAACAACTCTGGCCCACAGCTTTCTCTCTCACTCCTGATCTCCTACGATGATTAGTTTCAATACCAAACATTTGCACAACCACATGCTCTCTTGTGTCTGAGTCATTGATACAGGTTTTTATTTCACCACTGATACTGTCAAGTACCTGAGGGAAAGGATCCAGTATTATAATTCTTTGGGAATTCCCACCACATCTAGCACGGTGCTGGGTTCAAGAAACTCTTGCTGGATTGAACCAAAGTCAGTACACTTTTAATTACTTACACAATCTCAGTCAACCTGATGTGCCAGGGAAGAAAGCCTAGTGTGCTGTCCACAGGACCAAACTTCAATACTAAATCAGGATCAGGGAAACCATTTGAACCTTGGAAAGATAAAAAGACACATGAACTTAATACACATTGCTTACCAAAAAACGACCAATGGCAAAATCTGTTCATCAAATTGGTTTCTTATGCTTTACGTATCTGTTCTCTTCAGAAGCTTTATTTGTATGTTTCCATACCCCATTCCATGGCCCAACATCTACTTTTATATCTATGTTATTTCCAAATGTCGAAGTTTTCTCTAAAGGCCATTTAACTGGATTGATTACCTGATAAGGAGAGGTAACACAACTCCCATCCTAAACCCTACAAGTAGCCCCCAAATCCCATCTATCTTTCAAGACTCAACTTAAGTGTTCTATTCGCATCCTGGGACCCTCACTGCTTTAAGGACTTAATACTTACTCTGGCCACAGAACTAAATAACTTCAGAGATGAAAAGCAACTTAAAAAGTTATCTACTCTCCTTCCTTCCCCATGCTCTGATTTTACAGAGCAAGACCAACTCCAGAAAGACCAACTTCTAGCTATATAGTACAAATGTTCTCAGTATTCCCCAGAGCCCAAGCTCCCTGGGAGGGGAAAAGGAGACTGTACACCTGCATCAACCAAGTTCTGGCCATTTTTTGCTACACAGACTGGTTTCCATATGAGATCTGGCTTGAGAGAAAAATGGGATAGAAATATTTCAACTGCTTAAAAATAAAGTAAAATAAATCTTAAAATAAAGAATCACTGGTATAACAGAAAAGATGCTTTAATCCAAGAGACCCAGGTTTTAACAGCTTCTAATAACCTCAGTTCAGCCACTAACTTTCTGGTCACACAGTCTCTCCAGGGCTTAGTTCCTCATTTGTTAAATAAGGAGACTGGATTAGACAGGTCCCTTCAGCAGTAATAAAGAATTATTTCCATAACAAAGTCTCTTAAAAGTCTATGTTGGCAGAGTGAATAGACTAAGTAGAACACATATTCTTCTTCCTGCTAAAAAAGCAAATCCTCTTTAGTACAGACACACAAAAAGAAAAGGCAAGAAGGTACTTCTGGCTAATAGTGGTGTGAAGAGGGTGACGAATCCTCTCCAAAAATAACATGTATTAAACTGGACAAAACCAGTCACTTAAGAGCACTGGATATTAACCAGAGCAGATGACTATTCTTTAAAAAAACAAAACACCAGCTAGAGCTTCAGGTAAGAACTGTAGGTCTTTTGGTCTTCCTGCCTGGGAACGCCCCCAACCCCCATGTCTCTATCTCCATCAACTGAAGGAAACAGTAGTTTTACCAGCAGGGGACTGACAGCAAAAGCTAGCAGATTTGCTGCTTGTAGCCAAAATATATGGACTCAATTTGGAGGTTGTGGGCAGGAGGGAGGGAGCAACGGTGAAAACCTATGGACTCAAAAGGAAAACCCACAGCTTTGTTACCCCGAGGTTGCAGCCCCCATTAGGGCAAGCAGAACAATGGATAGAAATTTAACAGGGAGATGCTGGAAACACTGGTTTATTTAAGCTCTCCATATATCCAGGCTGACTAGGAAAATACCACATGCAAGGGAAGAAGGAGGGCAAGCAGGACAGGGTGGCAAGAAAGTCCAGTGAAAGGTAACAGCCAAGGAGACCTGAGAACTGACTTGAATGCACCCTCCAACATCACACAAAGATCTTGGAAGCCTTACAAATTTAAGGTGTTTGAGCACAACCAGTGTGCAAACCACTGTCTGACACATTAAACTATGCAGACACAGAATGCCAGACTAAAGAATAAAATTAAAAATAGAAAAACTGAGCAGAG
This sequence comes from Monodon monoceros, assembly GCF_005190385.1. NCBI lineage: Eukaryota > Metazoa > Chordata > Mammalia > Artiodactyla > Monodontidae > Monodon > Monodon monoceros. Next base: position 46,339,980 of record NW_021703771.1, on the reverse strand, counting down.
ACAGCAGTAGTCATCTGTATTTATAGACAATATGATCCTGTATTTAGAAAATTCTAAGACTCTACAAAAACAACTACTAGAACTACTAAGTGAAATTTCAGCAAAGCAGGATACAAAATCAGTATTAAAAAAAACCAACCTGTATTTCCATATATTATCAACAAACAATCTGAAAATAAAGTTAAGAAAAAAATCTCATTAACAGTAGCATCGAAAAGAATAAAAGTCTTAGGAATAAACTGAAAAAGTAGAACTCTATACCCTGAAATTATAAAACATTGTTATGAGGAAAATTAGGACCCAAATAAATGGAGAGATATACTATGTTCATGGATCGGAAGATGAACTTAGTGAAGATTGTGAAGATGGCAATTCTCCCCAAATTGAGCTACAGTTTCAACTCAATCCCTATTAAAACAGAGTTTGTTTTTTTAAATTGACAAACTCATCTTAAAACGTATATGAAGATGTAAAGGATCCTGAATACCTAAAACTTTGAAAAAGAAAATCAAAGTTGAAAGATTTACACTACTTGAATTTCAAAGTTTATTACGGTAGGCTATAGTAATCAAGACACTGCAGCATTTTAAGGACAGACATATAGACCAATGGAATAGAATAGAAAGTCCAGGAAAAAACTCACAGATTCATGAAAAACTGATTTTCAATGAAGGAGCCACAGTAATTAAAGGGGGAAAACACAGTCTTTTCAACAAGTGGTGGTGGATAAATAACTGGTATCCCTTACCTCACATCATTCACAAAAATTAAGTTAAAATGGATTAGACTTAAATATAATAGCTAAAGCTATAAAAATTCTAGAAGAAAACAAAGCAGTTGCTTCATATTGGCAATAAGAGTGGAGATTAACTGCAGTCACAAAGGAACTCTTGGGGGCGACAATATTCAGAGGGTTTGCTTCTGTCAGATTAATGAGTTAACTTAAGGATTATGTACATTTTCGTTTATCATGGGTCTAAAACCCCTGCAGTCAATACATGGTCTCCAAAGGCTATCTGAAGGATTACCTTTGGTCCCTGCATCACTTTTAGGACATCCTCAAAACTACTCTCTGGTTGGGGACTTATAGGATCCAGGAAACAGTCAACACCCCAGTAACCTCTGCCTCGAGAACTCCTACAATGGTTTACTTGAAGCCTATTCATTCAGCCTCAATAGTTAGGCAATGACAGAGCAGAGAATAGGAAAGCAGGGTAAGAAGTGAATAGTCAATGAAAGTAGGGAGTTAGTGAGACCAAGAGGCCAGAGAGGGACTGTGCTCTGTAATGGACATGTCAAAGCAGAAGAAACAAAGAACTGAGGGTTAAATAAATGACTGAGAATTAGAAAATGGATGATTAATAAGTAAGGTAAATGGAGAATCTATGTGAATGAATAAAAAATATGTCTGAAATTGTATGGCTATAGAAGCTATCAACAGACATGAATTTGTTAGAAATATTGCCTTTCTTCAAAAGGACCAAGGATAATGCTAATAAGCAAAAAAGACCATAAAGTTAAGGCAAAAAGTTCCTAGGGAACTTTAGAGAGAATAAGCAAACTAAAGGCTTTTATAAACAATTGAAGAAAAACAGATAAAATATGTTACACTTGGTATAACGTGACAAATATAGTGGTAAAGTTGGTATAACATAAGAGAAGGAATACTATAAAAGGAGTCACGGATGATAGCACTATAATATTCTTGGGATCGTTTCCTAAATAGCTATTAAGTTCAAACTTAATATTCAAGAGAGTTCAAACTAAAAAGAATGAGGAACACTGTATGTCAATTATATCTCAATAAAATTGGAAAAAAATAAATCAAAATAAATTTTAAAAGATGGAGGCAGAAGCAGAAGACCTATTTTTAAGAATATTCATCACTTCCCCCCAAATCCTTTTAGATCGATCCTCTCCTTTACCAATAATTCCTCATGCAAGTCAGGGGAATACAATTTCATTATCTCAAAACTATTTTCACATGTGTGTCTCTAAACTTCAGAAACATAACAAGTATAATGACAACAACAATAAAATGGAACTTAGATAGTCTCCTTCATACTGTATCCTTGTGGGACAAAACTAAGAACAAACATATATGACTTACTAAGTAAACTGTCTAACATATCTACATCCAAATCTGTGCATTTCTTTTGCTGCTGAGCTACTAACTGGCAGAAGTCTTGAGCAGCTCTCACAATATCTGCTTTTCCATCTTCTGGGGACAGCACCTTCACTGCCGATTGGCAATTTAAAACTGGAGGAAAAAAACAAGATATTTTAAAAAATACTCTCTTCCAGATATATTTCAAAATAACTTAAGGACTATGTACATTTTCGTTTATCATGGGTCTACAACCTATGATATTAAGAAATATTAAGTTCAGACTAAAATAAAAGTACAGTTCTTATAGTAAACAAGAATCTTTTAAGCCCTTCAATTTCAATATTAAAACATACCTGGCTACTCTCCTCTGAAAGAACCAATATATAACATTTGTGTATATATTTACATACAGCCTTCTTTTCAAAGTGCTCAGAATAACCTTGTATCTGTGAATAAACCCTCTAGAAAACAGAAATTTTAATTATAGGGTAACTTACAATTTCCTACTCAAAATGCCATCTACAATTCTAGTACAGTCAGCAATAACACAGAAGACAAAAATGAAGACTATAGGAAAAAAATGTGCTTCAATAGAATATGAATTGTCTGTAGCACACACATCCACCTTATCAAATTCTGATTCTGTGGAGCTGTTTTACAATTGATAGGATTCTAGGTAACTGACAGCAATGCCCAGTTCTTTTTTTCTTTTTTTAATTAATTAATTTATTTATTTATTTTTGGCTGTGTTGGGTCTTCGTTGCTGTGCGTGGGCTTTCTCCAGTTGCGGCGAGTGGGGGCTACTCTTCATTGCACTAGGTGGGCTTCTCATTGCGGTGGCTTCTCTTGTTGTGGAGCACGGGCTCTAGCCGCAGGGGCTTCAGTAGCTGTAGCGCATGGGCTTAGCTGCTCCGCAGCACATGCGATCTTCCCGGACCAGGGCTCGAACCCGTGTCCCCCTGCGTTGGCAGGCAGATTCTTAACCACTGCACCACCAGTGAAGTCCCAATGCCCAATTCTTGTTTATGCAATTCTTTGCCTGGTAGAGGTTCAATTATGTTCATTCTAATCTCATTGAAAAACAAGTTTTGCCTCTATTCACATATTTATTTCAATATTTCTGATCTATAAATATCGCCATTCTTTGGATTCTCTTTGAATTGGCTGTAAACTCTACCTGGTTCCTGGTTGTTTGAGTTAAATAAAATCTTTAACATGTGTTTATTTTTTAATATCCATGAGTCATGATTTTATCTTTTTCTGAATATTATCTTTTCACAAGATGAAGAATGAAAAATCTAACTCCGATGATTAAAGATGGTGATAATAAAGACTAACAGGGCAAAATTAATAAGTAAATGAATGAGTAACAGAATCTGCCTTGAAACACAAAACATATCTGCATATGTTAGATATTCAATTTTACACTCACACTTACCTTGATCATCTTTGTCATTACTATTTGCAAACTCTGGTGAGTATTTGGAACAATCTAAGCCCAGGAGTTCCTGCTGTTGTTTTAAAATTTCATCCATCAATCTGGAATTATTTCTTTTGAAAATACCTTAAAAAGAAAAAAAAGGGAATCCCAACTAGGTTAATTTATCCTCTTCAGTGATTAACGGATGCTTGTTGTGAAAACAACACTGGATCCAGAACTGAACAATTTCCAAGTGAATCACTGATGACTAATCCTAAACTAGAATCTAAAAGGAAAACATGACAACAAAACTCTGTTATTACAAGAGTCTGGCTTTGGGCAAAAGTCAAAAAAAGGACAGGGGTAACAACTCTGTGTCAATATGAATATGAGAGAAATTTAGACCTAGAAAGAAATTTTAAGAGACCATTTACTTGACACCTTTATTTACAGATTAAGAAACTGATGCCCAGGTCTCAGTAAGACCATTAAGAGACTTGTCAGAGAACTTATCAACTGCAGCAGTGATCCAAAGCTTCTATCTTCCTCTCTCCCAGCCTAATGTAATTCCCCTACAGATCTGTGCACACAATACTATCACCTCAATTTGATTCATTTGTTTTTATGGTAAGAAGAAATAATATGAATTATGTAAAAAGTAGAGAATAGACAAAAGTACAGAAAGCAAAATTTAGTAAATTCAAACAAAGCATGAAAATATATTACATAAAATTGTTTCTGATCCTCCAACCATGCACAGAAAAATTAAAACTATAATTACTATCATATCATTGAGAAAGATGAAGGAACTATGTGACATATATTTAGTATAAAACTAATACAGAGAGCTCTAATTAAAAACAATTTGGCTATTTTCAGAGAGGCCAGCTTTCTAGTGGCCATTGCCTTTTTGATCTTTAAAAGTGTTCCTTCTCTGTATTCTCAGTCCTGTCTTTAAAACAGTTCAAAGATTAACTGTGAGAGAGAACATAATAAGTATATATATAAAATAGCACAGAATCTGCTGAATACGCTGTATAGTGGCAACTTGGTTGAATATGTGTAATAGCAGTTCAAGGATGAAAGCAGTCTCCTTCGGTAGCGAAACACTTTGTAAACAAACAAGCAAGACTTAAGCTGAGCTGACCTCAGAAAGTTAAAGTGAAGAAAATGGAGAGGATAGTTAGATGGGGAAGATGCTTAAGAAAAAAAGCACTGAATGCTCAAAAGGCAGACAAATGCTGCTGGTACAAATGATTTGAGAAAAGGGGCAAGGGAATAGGCCTAATTTTTATTCATTTTGCCTACCCAATGGGTAACCACTCATTTCCTGTGGAAATGTGTGGAAATCTTTATCTTTAGGAAAACCAACCTGGTGACAGTTTGGTTTTTGGTGATAGAGAAAGCCTGGCAGCAGACTACTGCAATATTCCACACATAATTTGATAAAGCTGTGGAAAAGGATTCACTACAAAAGACGAGTTGAGAGAATAAAGAATATGACTTGATTAGAGGTGCACAGAGAAAATTCTGTGACTTTAATCCTGGATAACAGAAAATTATAACATTTTTAAAAAGAAGGGAAATTCTACAAAGAGAACTGGTTTGAAGGAAAAGACAAGTTTAGTTTTAGACAGGTGATGACAGAATATTTAAGTGGGGTTATTGTAAAAGTGATTCAGAGACATGAGGAAAGGGTGTTCAAAAGAGGTCATATAAGCACCATGTGGGTAGGGCTCTTACTGTTTTGCTTACAAACACAGGGCCCTGAGGCTAGCACAGGGCCAAGCACAGAACAGACACTCAACAAATAAATGTTGGTAGCAAGACCATGACAGGTCAGAGACCTGTTTCCTTCTCAAAATCCTATCCTCATCCCAGCTCATGTGAGTATCTTCCCTTGGATCAACTCCCAATCTGCTCCTTGAATGGCCGCTTCTCACTCTGCCCTGAATCCTTTTCCTCTTTCCCTCTAAATGGAGATTACTCCTCAGAGTTCCTACTTCAGCCCTCTTCGTGTCCATGTGCTCCTCCCTCTCTGGTTCTAGTCACTCACGGGACTTTAATACCACTCAGCGTCAGGACCAGGGTAATAAGAATAAGACAAAACTGGGGGGACGGGGTGGAGGGTAGTTTACAAAAAAACCCAGTAATTAAGATTAATAACTTGGTGTAAAGTTATTTACATAACTGTCTTTAAAAATTAAAATTAATGCAAAACATCCATGATGAACAAAATATTAAAATTTTAAGTAAAAACAGGATCAGCATTTTGTTCCTAACATTTTCAGTTCATTCAAACATCTAATCTTACCTTGAAGTTCTGTAAGCATCTGAAAATGAACAAATCTTGGCAGCTTATCTTTTAAAGCTAGCTCTCAAACACTTACATTACATCAGGTTAAAAAAAAAAAGAAAAAAGAAACAGTACTGTAAGTGTGAAACTTATATGCACTTAGGGATAAGGCCTAAAAGAGAACAGGCAATATGAGAACAGTAAATATGTAAGGTTGATGGGACAATAGGTGATTTAAAATCATAACTGCTGTAAAGCTGTTTATATTTTTGTTTAAAAACAAAAAACTTGGGCTTCCCTGGTGGCGCAGTGGTTGAGAGTCCGCCTGCCGATGCAGGGGACACGGGTTCGTGCCCAGGTCTGGAAAGATCCCATATGCCGCAAAGCGGCTGGGCCCGTGGGCCATGGCCGCTGAGCCTGTGCGTCCGGAGCCTGTGCTCCGCAACGGGAGAGGCCACAACAGTGAGAGGCCCGCGTACCGCAAAAAAAACAAAACAAAACAAAACAAAACAAAAAACTTAGCCCTTATTCTTGTTGTTCTATTTATAATAAAGACATCACTACCTGCTCAGTCAACCAGGCATCCTCCTTACTCTCTAGCATTATCACCACCACCCCCAATGCCCTATTAAGATGCTAAGCCCTTTACTCTTCTACAGCAATGTTTCCCTGTACCCATTTCCTTTTGTCCATTGTCCCCACTGTTTCAAGCAATAGTCTTCTTTGTAATATTAGAACCACCTTCTAATGGGCCTTCCTGCCCCTTCTAGCATGGATCACTAGACTAAGTACCAGATTGATCTTCCTAGGCTACATCTGTAATCCTCGCACATTCCAACTTTATTATCTTCAATGGCTCCCAAAATGCTTAATGTATCAAGAACAAACTGCTCAGATCAGCATTAACATTCCATCCTACGCTTCCATACTCGGTAGGTAGAAATAATGTATGTTTATAAAATAATTGAAGCTTCCAATTTCTCTACAGTACTCTATCCCCAGTATAAGGCAATTAGACTGCCTTATACTGCCCCCCCTAAACACCTGGAGTGACTCCAACCTTCATCCTTTGTTACCTCCCCAGCCCCACACCTATAAAATTCTAATTCTTCACAGGCCAGCTGAAATGTCATTTACCCTCAAGAAAACTTTGAGTCCCCCAGCCAATTGACCCAGGCTCAATTTCTCTTCTGACTTACCTCACTCCCTCCAAATACCCACATTTTGCTCAAACTCCTTAACAAACCAATATTCTACTTTTTATTAGTTACAGCTTAACTCTCCCCCACCCCACTGTACTGTAGTCTTACTTGTGCACTTGGGTCTTACCCATTTCTTTCCCCCTAAGGCACCTTCCACATAGCAGGAGTTCAACGTTTACTTAATAAACTGAATTATCAGTGCACAGAGTGCCACCTAACAACAACAAAACCTAAAAGGACATGTCACTGAATGGAATTTTTAAGAAATTTCCAGGAAACTCTCACAATAAAAGGAGACACTTCCTTATTGCATACAGGCAGAAATTCTGTTAAAAAGAAAAAATATTAGAGGCACAAAGTACCTTCTATAAAGAAGACCTCCATGAAGTTATTTTAAACTGAACCTTTGTCTTGGCTGCTTTGGATGAAGACATGAAATTAAAAAGTATAGCTTCTGAGAAGTGCTAAATGCATAAGTAACATAGATTGCCAGCAAAATAATTCCTGATACCTCACAGCTTGACCCCCATCCAGAAATCTGATTATACTCTATGGTACTTATCTTATTTCCCATAAGCAATATTCTCAGCTTATAATTTTCTTCAGGATTCAAAGTCTACACATACACACTTCACATCACAAGAAATGCAACAATTTATAAGAATGCCTTTGACTGAGACAGGCAACTCCTCTGGCGATATCATAATAAATTGATATGTGGAAGAGTCTTTTTCTCATATCATAATTCATCTTGTTTGCCTTCACAGAATCTAAACTAAAGCCAAAATGATGTAATATCAATAAAAGTAAGGAAACTATAACAAAAGTCATTTTATGCAAAAGGAAGTTGAGACTGTATTCATTTAGAAATAACTAATCTAAGGGAAAAACATTAGCAAATACTCAAATTTTTCAGAAACCTGTATTTTACAGAGTTATATAATAATGAACTGCAAGAATTATTTTATCCCATCCTTTTACAGATGAGGAAATAGACCCAGAAAGGTCAAGCAATTGTCCTTGGTCAAGAGTCTAAGACTTTGGACTGAAATCCAGGTCTCCTGGCTTCTAATTATTCAGTTCAGTAACTATTTCTAATGCTGATAACCAATGCTAAATCCATCTTACTATTAAATTTTGAATTTCCCTCCCCCAAAAGTTAAACTTCATAAAATAAATAAAGCTGACCCCTTTACAAATGAGCAGAATGTTTTGAAAAAAACTAAGACTAGAGCTCTTTTTAAAAAGGCTTTTAAGAAGTCACAAGGTAACAGATATTTGAATTCTTTAAGAATGACTTGGGAATATAGGTTTTTGCAATAATGACTTAAAGAATTTTACATTATGCTTGTTGCTCTACAACTATATCTCATGCACTCTCAATTTCCCACATGTAAGCTAACTGGAAACATACATAGAAAAGCTACATGAAAGAGCCGAAATTTTTTAAAACACACACATGCACACACCCAGAAAAACCTACAATTTCCATGAAAGCATAAAATATTATGTTAGGAAAGGTGGACCTAAGAAAGACAACAATGTTTTTGGTGTTTCTGATAAACACTAACTATACCAAATGTAGATTTCTTTTTATATCCCAAGAAATATCCTTTTCTAATTCTAGTATGATGTTCAAAGTTTAGACAATAAGGATATGTCCCCTAACCATCCTTCCTAATAAACTGAATGTCCCTTAATCTTACCATCATAATACAATTATTTCTGGTTTTTAACATTTCCTAGCCTTTGTCCACATGCATGTGTAATCTTGGCATATATGACCATGCAGTTTTGTATCCTGTTTTTTTCACTTGTATAACATGTATCCTTCTTTGGTGGTAGTCTCATGATTGTTTTAACAATTGCATTATTTAACAATAAAGGTCTGAATTCAGAAAACATTCCAAGTACAATGGGAGGCCGTTGGAAGGTTTTATTCAGAGTTTGAATAGTATTACCAAAAAAGATCACTTTGCTGGTGGGTGAAGAATGGATTATACAGGGGTCAGAACAGAACTGAAGATAAATTAAGAGGCTACTACAGCATTAATCCAGGTGAAAAATAATGAAAACTCAAACTTGGATGACTACAATGAAGAACCAAAACAAGTGGCAAATTTGGGGTATATTCTAGAAGATCAAGATTAGAGGTAGAATATGATGTAGAAGACTCACATCTAAATTTTTAGCTTGAGCAGTTGGTTGGAAGGTAGTAGTATTTTCTGAGATTGGAAAAAAGCTGAGCAAGGCAGGTTTAGGGGGGAAATTCAAGAGTACTGTTTTGGACATGTTAAGCATTTGAGATGCCTAAAGAAATCAAAGTGGAGATGTTAGGTAGGGTGAGATAAAGGAGCCTGGAATTATAGGAGATAAGGACTGGAGATTCAAACCTGAGTGTGAGCATTGGAACAGAGTCACACCATTCGTTTATGGCCACTTTCTGACTATACTGGCAAAGTTGAGTATTTGTGACAGGGACCATACAGCCCACTAAGTCTAAAATATTTACTAGCTGGCCCTTTAAGAAAAAGTTTTCTGACCCCTGATCTAGGAGATAGGGTCAACATCAGAAAGACAAGGGCACACATACAGCACAAAATTCTAGGACATCTCAACTTTTAGAAGTGGAGAAAACAAGCCAGACATAAGGCTCAGAAGGAACAGTCAGCAAGATAGGAAGAAATCCAACCACACATGATGTCATGGAAGCCAGGAGAGAAAATATTTCAAAGAGAGTGGAATTAAGTATGTCCTATCCACCAATCAGGTTATATACTGTTCAGGATATAAAGACCTTATTGGGGTCTTTAATAGTTAAAATTACATTTTAGAATTACTTATAAGTTTCAACATTCAGTCTACCCTAACAATCAACTATGTACACATTAACTGGGTAATAACGCCATGATGTAATAGTTTTTTCAAATTAAGGGAACCAAGTAAGAGTTTAATTAAACAAGTATTCAATCAGCAAATCTTACCTGTATCCCTTAAATACTGCTTCTTCTAAAATTTACATGAACTGAATAATCAATTATAGAAAATGAGACTTTCAAAATACACGTTTAGTATTTCTTTTAGATCTGAAATTTGAACTTTTATGTGATTATTTCTTCCCTTCTATAGAAACAGATTTTTAAAGAAATATCTAGCAAGTGTTTATAAGAACAAGGGAAAGGAAGGGAAGAAAAGCGAGATAAACATTGAAGCAATCTCTCTGGTTACAAAGCATCTCACCAGCTAAGGAACTAAAGTAATACTTTTTTGCAAATAAACGCCCATCCTTCGAAATAGTCTACCTTTCTTCTTTTAAACAAGACACCTAAGTAAGTTATCTGGTAGTTACCCTCATTTAATTCTCATTTAATCCAATTATAACACTATTAGAGTCAACCTTCAGAGAAAAAAACATATACTTATGGAACAATAATTTTTTAAAAAATCTACCAATAAAATTTTACATGACTGAAGTAGTCATAAAAAGTAAATCTTACAAGCCATTAAACAATTTTATTTCAAGAGAGAGCCCCAGGAGGGCTTCCCTGGTGATGCAGTGATTAAGAATCCACCTGCCAATGGAAGGGACATGGGTTTGAGCCCTGGTCCGGGAAGATCCCACATGCCACGGAGCAACTAAGCCCATGCACCACAACTACTGAGCCTGCGCTCTAGAGCCCATGAGTCACAGCTACTGAAGCCCGCCTGCCTAGAGCCTGTGCTCCGTAACAGGAGAAGCCACCGCAATGAGAAGCCCGCGCACCGCAACGGAAGAGTAGCCCCGCCCCCGCTCACCGCAACTAGAGAAAGACCGCGCGCAACAACGAAGACCCAATGCAGCCAAAAATAAATTTAAAAAATACATAAATTTAAAAAGAGAGAGAGAGAGAGAAAGGGCCCCAGGATACCTCACAGAACAACAATTATACTGGAATGAGCATGTTGTACCAAGAAAGATATGTGTGATGGTGGCACAGCATACGGGAACGAGCACTGGCTAAATTTTAAGTCCCAGTTCTTTAGCAGGAGAGGTGTTTAAAATAAACTAGCCAAGTGGGCTTTCTCAGCCTCTGACTGCACATTTTTAAAATGAGAATGTCTTCCCAGACTCTGCTCACCTGACAAGGAAACAGTTCAATACAGAGCAGGAGCTCCATAAAATTAAATTTAGTTGATTAAAAAAGTCAAGTGTGTCCTACGACTCAAAGGATGAATGTTTATATTAGTAGTATGAAGAAAATTCTATTTACCTTTAAATATCTTTAACAATTTCTACTACCTCTAGATAAGCACCCACTTTACCAAGACTTTAAGATGACACAACATAATCAGGAAGAGTACTAACATGACTGTACTGTGATTACATTCTCTTCTCAGTGGAAGTCAGTACAGCATAATGCTTAAGTACCAAAGCTTTGGAATAAAATCTGATTCAAATTCTAGATCTGCCCCTTCCTATATATGGGTTATTGGTTTTCTAAGTCTCAGTGTCTTGACTGCTAAAAGTGCTAAGGATTTAATTCACTTCTTTGCATAGCATCTAGTGCATAGTAAAAGTGCAACAAAAAGTAATTATTACTATTAAGGAAAGGTTTATTTTCATACATAAATCCAGTATGGTTAAATAGAAAGGTACTCAGAGAATGAGGTCAGTTCAAAAGCAGGACAGAGCTTTTCAAAGACAAAGCAAAACTGGGGATGGAACAGTCAAGAGAGGCTACTTAGCAGGTAATAGTGAGAATGATGTACAAGGATCTATTGATAGCTTTTGACAGGTAGCTACCCCTTTGGTAGAAAAAGGGAAGAGGACATCCCAGGATGTTAAGATAAATGTGAAATTCTGTATATTTTTTGAAATGTACTATACAAAGGTGAAGATTAGAAATAGAATGTTCCCTTACATGAGTTTCCACATGAAGGAAGACAAGTACTCTAGTTTGTATTGTCTGTATATCAAATCTAATCACATTTATATTTAGACTTTCAACACTTCTGGCAACTCTGTATTTCAGCGTAAGGAGAACAATACTTGATAAAATTATATTTCCCAACAGCATCTGTGTCAGTGTGCCAAATAAGTAAACTAGGGCAAACTATGTTCATTTCCCCCCACTACTTTAATTAAGGCTTCTGGGTACTGGTGTTGGGAAACAAATTACAACTCAGTTCATCATTCTTATCTACAAGAAATGCAGCCCCTTCTTCCAATTCAAGGAATATATACTGACCTACTCATTACATGCAAACACCAAGCTACAATCTGTAGGTGAAGCAACAATGAGAAGCACAGCTAGCATCTGCAAAGCTTACAATCTAGTAAGAAAGTTCGGGCACATATACATACGACTACTACTTCACAAAACAGAGAATGGAAGTACCTTTAAAGATGTACGATATTTAAGGAGATTCAAGGACAGAGCAAGATTAGGAATGGAATAGCCAAGAGAGACTACCTAAGAGGTGATAGTTTGGATAGACTTAAAAGGATCAATGATAGCCTTTTGACAGCTAGATAGCCATTTGCCAAGAAAAGGAGAAGAGGACACTCCAGAAGGAGGGAACATCAAGTAACCTAATTATGGATGCAGCAAAAGGCATATAAAATAGTGAGAAATATGTTGAGAAGGCTGGGAGTACACAGGGCAGATCTTTTTAATTCTTGTGTAAGAAATCTGAATCCAAAAACCATTTCCTACGATACCTAGTATAGATTTACAACTATGGAAATAACACTAAAAAGAGCAACACAAAAGATTTGTTTTGTTGCTGAATTCTCACATAGAAGGCAACGCCTTATTCTGGATCACTCCAATTTACAGTAATATTAAGTAATAATTAACTGCAGCACTATTTACAACAGCCAAGACATGGAAGCAACCTAAATGTCCATGGACAGAGGAATGGATAAAGAAGATATAGTACATATATACAATGGAATATTGCTCAGCTATTTAAAAAGAATGAAATAATGCCATTTGCAGCAACATGGATGGACCTAGAGATTGTCAAACTGAGTGAAGTCAGTCAGAGAAAAACAAATATCATATGATTGCTTATATGTGGAATCTACAAAAATGGTACAAATGAACTTATTTACAAAACAGAAATAAAGTCACAGATGTAGAAAACAAACTTATGGTTACCGGTGGGGGGAAGGGTGGGGGAGGGATAAATTAGGAGATTGGGATTGACATATACACACTACTACATATAAAATAAATAATAAGGACATATTGTATAGCACAGGGAACTCTACTCAGTACTCTGTAATGACTTATATGAGAAAAGAATCTGAAAAAGAGTGGATATATGTATAACAGATTCCCTTTGCTGTAGAGAAGAAACTAACACATTATAAATCAACTATACTCCAATAAAAATTAACTAAAAAATAAAATAAAAATAAAAAAGTAATACTAAGTAATAATTAATATTGAGACCCACCCAAGATTATCTTCACTTATGAAAAGGAACATGAAGGATGAATGAATAATTTGATGTAATACAAGTAGTAGGGTATCCTTTCATTTGTGTTAGGGTCAAACTTCAATGTGCAAATGTATCATATAAGTAGCTTAATAAAAATAGAGATGCTCAGGTCCCACTCCCCTAATTTGGTCTGATCAATAACTGTGCTGAATCTGTATTTTTTATAAACACCCCCAATGACTCATTCACGGATGATCCACAGACCACGTTTTGAAAACTACTGCCCTACAGCAAGGTTCTCAGCATGGCATCAATACAGCTGAGCAACATGAACAGGTTCCATCACTGAAGATAATAATGTATCTGTAGGTAACTTGGATCTAGGCGTACTTCAAGTGAACCCAAGCAAGCATAACACCCCTAAGGCTACAGTACCAAAAGCCCCAAACTCCAATTTTTGTACCAGCCCCATTATGGTCTTAAATTATAATAATGTAGACAAAATAGCCAAATCTCCCTTCTAGAATTCTGAGCTCAAGAAATACCTGAGAAAACAACTCCAATTTCTGACAGATGAAATTATTACTTGCAGAAATTCTTGATGATAATCAGGAAAGAGTGCAGGTAGACGAAAATGAAAAGATCAGTCTGTTGGCAGAGTCAAACCAAGGTAAATATCAGTGGATTTTTTTTAGTCTAAGAATTAAATATAATCTAAATCCAACTATAATTAGAATGAACACTGATTTAAATACAAATTTGGGAGGTTAAGGGGTACAAGACAGGGGAAAATGGAACGTGGTACAGTGGCTCGTCTCCAAGATGGCTGCCACCAGCCCCAGCCCCGACTCCTGCTGCACAAGCCATCTTCTCATCGAGAGGTAAAGTCTACCTCTCGATTTTCGTGATTTGGGACAGACCTGTGACTTCTCAGACCAAGAGAATACACCAGAAGTAACACTGTATGATCTCCTAAGCTAGGTCATAATAAGTCTTGCAGCTTTGGCCTTTGGCTAATTCTTTGGGAACGTCTATAAAAGAAGTATGACTACCCCAAGGCCCCTATTAAATGAGGAAACTTAAGCTAGCCATGTGAAGACAGATGACCAACCTGTCCTCATCTATTCCAGCCATCACAAACCAGGCACTAAATGTATGATAAGAAATCTTTATGTCCCAGCTACTACCTGACTGTAGCCTTATGAGTAGAACTAACCCCAAGGAAGAACTGTCCACCTGAATGAACTGAGTCAACTCATAAATTGTTTTAAAACACTATGCTTTGGAGTAGACTACAAAGCTACAGATAACCAGAACAGGTGGCCAAGCCTTCATCCTACCTCATTTCTCAACCTTTCATTACATAAACTTACCTATTATATTTACTGATCCCAACACACTGCTCGATGCTGTTGTTCAATCTACTCTAATGGGAATGCTGCCAATGGGGAATTCCCCATTCTCTCTCTCTTTCTCTCTGTCACACACAGGCACACACAAAGAACACTGTACTGATTATGCTAATCTAAATTCTACCTATTTTTGCAAGGCCCATCTCAGATGTCACCTCCTATGGACATATGGAGGTTACCTTGCTCCTCAGGGATTTTTCTCTTTTTTTCTCCTTAAAGTCTCTTCCATTCACTAGCATTTATATACTAGCTTGCATTAATTTTTAGTAACTATTCCTAACTTGAGTATAAACTCTTTGAGACAATTTCTTGTACTTCTTTGTATCCCAGTAGGTACTCAATAAATAGACGTTTAAGAGTATGTCAATAGGATTTTTAAAATCAGTTAAATATTTACATAGAAATAAGTTTAAGTGAAAGTTTGGGAAAACTGAATATAGCTTAAGTATTTACAGTTCCCCTGAAAAAGGAATAATTTTTCTCACACATCCACATGGCTTGATCGCTCACCTCTTTCAGGTCTACTCAAAAGTCACGGGGGCTTTCTTTGGCCACTCTATTTAAAACTGCACCCCCTACTCCACCACTGACTTTCAACATTCCTCTCCATGTCCCCTGCTTTATTTTTCCTCTTTGCTTTTATGATCTAATACATTTTACTCATTTATAATATTTGTCAGACTTCCACTAAAATGTAAGTTCTATGAGAGTAGGAATTTTTGTCTGTTTTTTTCACTGGGGCACTCTCATGCCTAGAACAGTATCTGGTACTTAACACACACCCAATCTGTCACCTGTTAAATGAATGAATCAATCAGTCAAAACCAAGGATGAGTAAATTGAAAGCCTCTTACTTCAAACAATGAAATTAACCTTTATCCCTTATTGAAATTGCTTTTACAGTAGACATAAAATGCTCGAGTCCATGCACTGAAAATGCTCCGTAAAACTCTTTTTGCTTAGCTTGATTTCTTCCTTTTCACTACCAATCATTTTTCTTTTAGCGAATATGACACAGGCTATTTCTGAATCACATCAGCAACTTAAGAACAGGAATTGCCAGAACAAGGAAGTGTGGCAATATTATAATCTGCGTTCGTACGCAGCCACCAATTTAAACTATTCAGCTATTCATTTTCTTTCTCTACTAGAAGGTAAAGGTACTTGCTTTAAAAGAATCCCCTGGATATAAGTGACTTACTTAAAGTGAATTCACCACATTGCTCAACAGCTTTAATTAATTTCCATTTCTGCTTCACTTACTTTTTTCCCCCAACGTTTCTGTTGCATTGCTTAAGCAAAGAGTGCATCGCCTTATAACAGTCTTGTGACTTCTATTGTTCTGGCAAGCTCCGTAACATGTCAGCCCCTGAGTATATTAAACTTTACCTTTCAGGGTAAATTTTCATTTGATGATGACAGGCTATAAGTCACCATACTCCTTGCTGGCTGCAAGGAAGGCAATCAGTCAACCAAAGATTACTCTAATAGCTTGCAAGAGGGTTGCTGTCTGACCTCAACCTAACCTTTCTGACAAAATGTCACACTTAAACCTGCCTAACAAAGACTTAAAGATTAAAAATCAAGTTGTAGCTTCTGTGAGCATGCCAGTAATTTAAGGTACTGAACAGAGCCTAAAACACTAGTTTTCTTTCCTTCATACCAATACTCCTAAATCATTCTTACCTTTAAGGAAATACCATTGCTTTCAGGATTTGACTGAAACCCAAACATGACATTTAGAGCCTTCCCCAACGTGATCTCCTATTCATTCTTCAACATCCGGCTTAAACGCCATTTCCTCTGGAGGAACTTCTCAAGTTTCTCCAATGAGAATTTCTCTTCCCCCTTCTCACAGCAGTTACTAACTCCCAACATTTGTTGCTACCCATGCCACTCATATGAGTGTGTCTACCCTCCACCCCACAAGCCTGAGAATCAATGAAATTCAATGTAAAAATCCAAGGAATATGCCTAGCACTGTGCTTTAGGTTTGTAGCTACGTGAACAATGTTGAAGTCTTGTACCTACAAAAATTTCCTACAGTGAAAATTTCCTCAATCAAAACTTATGGGAGGACAAGTACTGTGTTGGCCCCTGAGGATCAAGGATCGCACAACATCCCAGACCTCCGAAGACAGACGGTGACCACTTTCCTTTCTGTCTATCCAGTCTCTCACGTACTCTTCATAAACCCAATTCAAATGCCACCTGTCCCCAACCACTTAGCTTATGCATAAATCCTCCACAGCCTGCTGTGACTTAAGAACAGTGCCTTGAGCCTCTCTGAAGAACCACTGCGGTGTAACAAAAAGGTAAATCTGTGGAAAAGCACAGACTGGCTAAAATTTCAATCCTCCTATTACTACCTCTCTAACTTCGGACAAATCAATGAATGTTGTTATCTCAGCTCCCTCATTTGTGAAACAAGGGTACAGAAACATCAACCACCTTAGTGGGACATTATAATGAATAAGAAATATTTTTAAATATGTAGAAGGCGACTGAACCGAATTCAGGAACTTAGTAAGTGTCCAATTAAGCCTATCTCCCTTCCTCGAAAGCGCCAGCACCATAATTTGCACTTAAGGACCTCCGGACGAGGTAACTCGCGGAGCCGGGATGGCTGTACCGAGCGACGCGCCCCGGGTCCACCTGCCCGATGCGCGGTAGCCGCGGTCGGAGACGCCCCGGGCCCCCTACCCTCTCCCGGTCTCACCTTGGTGGTCGTAGACGCTAATGTAAGAAATGCCCACGGCCATACACCACACCACGAGGCTTGCGATGTCCGAGAAGCTGGGCTCCTGCTCCTCCTCGGTGATCACCAGGCCCATGTGCACAGGCAGCTTCTCCAGGGAACGGCCGTCTGCGCGCCAGCGTAGCCGCGGGTGGGCGGCGACCGGGGTCGGCCCCCCGCGCGGATGCCGGTGGTGACGGCGGTTCCTGCCGTTCCTGCCGACAGCCAGGAGCTTGGGGAGCGTGAAACCGAGCGGCGCTAGGACCGCGGCGGAGGCGGCCCGACAGCAGCGCCGCCAGATCCAGTTCCAGGTGCCGAACCGAACACGGAGCCAGGAGCTGAGCGTGCGGTGCAGGCAGAGCAGAGCGTGCAGCACCCGCCACACCAGCTCGTACAGCCCCGTCATACTCTCGTGGCGCCCGGGCGCCCTCCTCTCTCCTACACCCGCGGCGCGACCGCTTCTCATCCGGCCCTGCAGCCGGCGCGGGCCATCTCTCCGCGTTCTCCCGCCCCCCGCACCCGAACCCCTTTCTACTGCCAACACCTCACCGCGCCCCCGCCGCCATCTTCCTCTTGCCTCGGCAGCCCCGTCCCCGCTAGTACATGGACAGTTCTAATTGGTCGACGTGGAACTCTGACGCGGCCTCTGGGTCCGAGGATGTGGCCTAGCCCGGCGCGGGGAGGGACGGCGTGCGGCTGCGAACTAGTTGGGCCGGAGACCGAGCGCGCCCCCTGGTCGCGTGGAGGGCGAGGAGCAGACGCCGGCAACACCCGGAGCAGGACGTCAGTCAGGCGCGCGTCTTCTTGGTTAGAATGGGCGATTCCGGGGAACCCGCGTCCCTCGGATCCTGGGCATCTTCAACGGTCTGTCTCTTCTCACAGCCCCCCCAGAAACGGCTTCCAAAGAGCAAAAATGGCCCAAGTGGATTGGAAATTACAAATGCCAGAAGGAACCTAGGGGTAGAGAGTGGCCCTCAGCATGTGTTGATGCCGGAGGTCAACCAAGGGTCGCCAGAAGGAAGTGCCTTCAGAGGCGGAAGTGTGCCCCGTAGAGAGGTCTGTACTTCGGTGAAATCTTCTAGCCGAGGCTAATTCTTCCAAGAGTGGCAATGAGGATATTTAGTAATGTTCCTGAAACACAATGCTTTCTGCCCACATCATTCGTCATTCCTCTCTAAGTCGGTATCCTTACGGGCTGTTCATTGCTTAGTTCATAAAAGAGAGGCTACATCGCCTGGCGCTCCAGTCACTGAATTCTTCAATTCATTCATTCGTTCATTCAGCGATTATTAACTACCAGCACGATTGACCTCAGTCTCCACCTCTATTTGATGTAAACTGCCCATACTGCGGTATCATCCCCTTCACACAGCCAATCGGGACTACAAAGTGGTCCTCCAGGCCAGTTCTGTACTTCCCTGCAGTAGTTCTGTACCATCTTTGCCCCTTTTGCACAAGATCTTCCCTTCTCCTGAATTCCTGTCCCAACTAGGTATTGCCCAAATCCCGACCCATTTCTCAAGGTTCATCCTAAATGTCACCTCCTCAATATAACTTCCCTGATTCCCTAACCTGAAGTTCTCACTCCCTCCTTGTAAATCCACAGCTCCTCATAAATTTCATGGCTCTATTTATAGTACTTCTCACCTTCCTAAATATGTGGGTCTGTATATATAATATTATTACGTGTTATATATTATACATTTTATTATATATACATATACATAACCTATATATGAAATCAAACAGTTGCATTTTTTTGTGATACCTACCTAATCCTTGTTTTTTTAGGCCCCCTTTTCCACTGGGAAACATCTGTTAACACCTTGGCTCCATGCCTTAATGTTTCAATCATTGTCACTTTTTCAACTAGTCTCCTTTTCATTTCTAAGACTCACTTCACTTTAATTTAAAACTTGAATCTCATGTTCGTCTCAAAAATTTCCTCCCTTTGGCAGCTCAGCCCGAGGAAGTGAGGGCTGGGCAACAGGGACCCGCTTCACACTCTTTGACCTCCCTCGGTCTCCTCTGCACCTGCTCCTCTGGTGATGGGCAGAGAAGAGGGGGCGGGGAAAGGCCATGACCAGGAAAGCCTGTAGTCTTCTTCCTCACTGGCCATTGCTGTTGCTTATGGGACTCCAGGATGCCCTGCTAAGGAAGCTCCCCGGGCACCAGCGTCCCTTTGAAATTTGGCTACATATTCCACAGGGCACCCCCACACCCCCAGGTGACACCCTGCCACATTTCTCTGTTATCCTCACCTTTTTGTCCCACTGTTTGCCTCTTTTGCCACGATTAGAGGCATCAATCCCCATGGCCAACTCAGGTGTGAAGGAACATGCAGACTGCAAATTTTCTACTTCTTTGAATTGAAAACTTAAGCAAACCATCTCCATCTGACAGACTCTAGCACCACCCCCAGTATGCAGATCCTGGCATCTCTCCTGTTGTTTGTTTGTTTGTTTCCTCCTAGAAAGCCAGAGTTAGGTTAGCAGGTCTCCTAGCTTAAGGGATGTTCAGCTTCCTAAGAGGAGGTGGGAAAAGATGGGGGCCCATTTCTCCCCTTTGACACCTTTCAGTGGGCTAAGAATGAAGGTGCCCTGTGGTTACTCCCATTTCAGGCTGCATCTCTGTGCTTTGAAGGAGATAGATTCATTGCCTTTTGTTTTCAGCCACAATTCTGGGACAACAGGAAAACTGCACTGCATGTCCTATTATATAGAGAGAGATATATATGTACATTCAATCCGAAGAATTTTATGAACTTCTTCCTTTTCTAAATGATTTCTTATTTGTCATTCTCCCCCCCCAAAAGGGGTAATTGTGGCACTTTCAGGAACTTTAAGGGTTCAGAATACAAATTTTGGACTTAAGCATATATAAACTCCTCAAATTCTACCATGTACAGAAAAATGCAGAAAGAGTTGCACAGCCTCAGAAAGATGTTACATCCCAAGCATTATGGGAACAGTATTTGATTTCTTTTCAGTTTACAAAAATATTTTAACTTAATCTTCACAACTAAACATATGATCTGTCTAGGCCAGGTAGAACCATCTCAATTTTACAGAAAACTATTAGAGATGGACAATTCAGGATAATGTGTAAGAGGCTGGGCTCTAAGGAAGATCCTTTCGGCTAGCTCATCCACTTACTCCCTTCCCTGTATCCTTATCTGTAGTGTGGCAATGGCACCATGAAGGTGACGCTATTCCAGTCCTCATTTGATTGTTGTAAGAATTAGGGCAATAGTGTATGTGAAGTGTTTAGCATAATGTCTGCTCAGTAGTAAGAGCTCAGTAATTTAATCTACTGCAGAAAAAAAAAAAAGACAAAATTTCAGTATTTTTTTTTTTAGAAAGGACATTATCATTTACTACAGTTTTCATTATTAGCAGCTGTAACCTTGTGGTTGAGCTAATACAAATAGCCCCTAAAATGGATCCTTTTCTCATTAAAAGGTAAAAGCCTCTTTAAGTAAAAAATACCTAGGCCTGGTCCAGGTTCAACTGCTGGATCTTGAAGCATAAAGAATGACAATATAAAAAAAAAAATGTTGGCTCAGGGACCTCCCTGATGGCGCAGTGGCTGAGAGTCCGCCTGCCGATGCAGGGGACACGGATTCGTGCCCCGGTCCGGGAAGATCCCACATGCCGCGGAGCGGCTGGGCCCGTGAGCCGTGGCCGCTGAGCCTGCGCGTCCGGAGTCTGTGCTCCGCAACGGGAGAAGCCACAACAGTGAGAGGCCCGCGTACCGCAAAAAAAAAAAAAAAAAAAAAGTTGGCTCAAAGGGTAAACTTTGATTTCCATCAAGCCACATTGCAAGACTAGAACTAATCATAAGAATTTAAAAAGAGTATCTTAAAATATATTTTTGTCAAATATGTAAGCTCCAAAAATGAGACCCTGCACTTTTAAAAAATATTTGTAATGATATCTTTGCAAATGAAAGTTTAAAACCTTCAAAAAAATACTTGGAAACACAGCATGCTGAATTTGTCAATAAGGTTCTTAAAATTAAACAAAGAAAATAAAAAGACATACAGTTATCAGAACAGTTTCTTGGTCATTCAAGAGAAAACTAATATCACCACATTTGGTGGCATATCATTTATAGAGCAAAAGAGAAAATGATCTATACAGCTACTGGAAAGTTTTTCTTCAAGCAGTTATGGATCTAGTACATAGGATTTATATGATAAATTAAAAATTAAACCTGTTCAATTGCAGAACATTTAGAAGCAATGCTGAATACTCAGCTAAAACATGTTATGGAGAGTGTAAACCAGCATGGCAGGGTGGATTTTGCAAGCTGTACAACACTTCAGATATAAGAATGTGGCAATGCATTTTTATAAAAGATGGGTTGTGTTGTCTAAATTTAATCCCACAGCTAACTAGATTAGATATATGTAGTTAGCTTGAAAAAAGTGCACTTTAAGTATATAATAAACTGAAAACAATGTAAGGAAATTGCAGGTGATGAAGAAGCAAATATGGCTGGGAAATGTAGTAGTTTGTGTGCTTTAACTTTTATGTGAACAATTGCAAATATGTTAAAGTATGATGAACTTCCATGTATCATCACTCAGCTTAAATAGTGACTGATTCATGAACAAACCTATATCCCCATTCACTTCCCCCAAATACAGAACTAAATCCCTCATAATATATATATATATATATATATATATATATTTTTTTTTTTATTTTTGCGGTACGCGGGCGTCTCACTGTTGTGGCCTCTCCCGTTGCGGAGCACAGGCTCCGGACGCGCAGGCTCAGCGGCCATGGCTCACGGGCCCAACCGCTCCGCGGCATGTGGGATTTTCCCGGACCGGGGCACGAACCCGTGTGCCCTGCATCGGCAGGCGGACTCTCAACCACTGCGCCACCAGGGAAGCCCCCTCATAATATTTTTAAACAAATTCTACACATCATAAAATTTCATCATACCTCAAATGATGAGCTCTTTTTTAATATATAACCACAGTACATTATCATACCTAAAAAGTTAGCAATATTTCCTGAATGTCATTAAATATCAAATCAGTGTTCCAATTTTCAGTTGTTTATATAATCCTAAAGTTTTTAAAATTTTTATATTTTGCAGTTTGAATCAGGATCCATGTGAGAGCCACACTCTGCAACTGCTTGATATACCTCTTAGGTCTCTTTCAATCTATTCATCTCACCTCCTTCTCTTTGTTTTCCTTTCCAAGTTATATATGAAGAAACCAGATTGTCCTGTGGAGTTTCCCACTGTCTGTATTTTGGTGTAGTTTTGTACGTTCCTCCATCCTTTGTAGGATATTAAAAATTTAGACCAAGGGTCAACAGACCATGGGCACAGACCAAATCTGTCCCATTCCCTGTTTATGTATTTTTAAAAAATAGACTTTATTTTTTAGAGCAGTTTTAGGTTCACAGCAATATAGAACAGAGAGTACCAAGGGGTCCCATTACACTTCAGTGTGTTTGAAATTGTCTGCATAAAAGGTAAAAAAACCCCAACAAACTCCATTCCTTCTGGCATTCCAGATATATAATATTTCATTATCCTTCAATTACAAATATTTTATTTCCAATATGATGTTTCTGAACATGCGTTTTTCAGAAATGCATTGCTTAATGTCCAGCCATTTGGGAGATTTTTCTTTGTTATCAATTTCTAGCTTAATTGCAGTGTCCAGAAAACATATATGAACGATTTCCATTATTTGACATATTTTATGCCCCAACATGTAGTCAATCTTGGTAAATGTGTCACCTGCATGTGAGAAGCACATGGAATGTACAATTTGACCTGACAGCTCTCTTGTCCTTCCGCAGCTCCCTCGCTATGTCCCCTCACAGGCCTTGACCTAATGCATCTCCTGCATGGCTACTCCAGTCTGTGCATCTGCTTTTAGAGGACCCGGACTAACACAACCCACTTACCCCCTACTGCCTTTTATGCAATTGTTGCAAGGTACTTACTTGCACATATGTTTTAAATCCCACAGGACATTATTGTATTTTGTCTTTATATCTAGGCTATTTTTAGAGCAGTTTTAGGTTCACAGCGAAATTGGGAGGAAGGTACAAAGATTTCCCATCTACCTCCTGCATCCCACATGCATAGCCTCCTCCGTTATAACACCCCACGAGACTGGTACATTTGTTACAATTGATGAACTTGCATTATCATCCAAGGATTTTAGTCTACATTACAGTTCATTCTTCGTATTCTACGGGTTTGGGCAAATGAATAACGACCTGTACCCATCATTATGGTATCATACAGAGTATTTTCACTGCCCTAAAGCTCCTCTGTGCTTCACCTGTATATCCTTCCCACCCTCCCCCCACTCCCAATTCCTCACAATCGCAGATCTTATTACTGTCTCTATAGTTTTGCTTTTTCCAGAATTGCTGTATAGTTAGAATCATACAGTATGCAGCCTTTTCAGATTGGCTTATTTCACTTAGCAATATGCATTTAAGGTTCCTCCATGTTTTTCATGGCTTGATAGCTCATTTCTTTTTAGTGCTAATATTTCATTGTCTAGATGTACCGCAATTTATCTGTTCATCTACTGAAAGACATCTTGTTTGCTTCAGGTTTAGGCAATTATGAATAGAGCTGCCATAAAAGCCTGTGTGCAAGTTTCTGTGTGGACATAGTTTTCAGTTCCTTTGGGTAAATACCAAGGAGCACAATTACTGGATCGTGTGGTAAGAGTATGTTTAGCTTTGTAAGAAGCTACCAAACTGTCTTTCAAAGTGGCTGTACCATGTGCATTCCCGCCATTAAGACCGAACGTTCCTGCTGCTCCAATTCCTTTTTTTCTTTTTTCATTAACGTATAGTGGATTTACAATGTTGTGTTAGTTTCTGGTGTACAGCAATGTGATTCAATTTGACATATATATGTGTATATGTATATATATTCTTTTTCATATTCTTTTCTTTTGGTTTATTACAGGATACTGAATAGAGTTCCCTGTGCTATACGGTAGGAACTTGTTTATCTATTTTATACATAGTAGTTTGTATCTGATAATCCCAAACTCCTAATTTATCCCTCTCCCACCCACTTTCCCCTTTGGTAACCATAAATTTGTTTTCTATGTCTGTGAGTCTGTTTCTGTTTCATAAATAAGTTCATTTGTATCATATTTTAGGCTCCACATATAAGTGATATCATATGGTATTTGTCTTTCTCTGACTGACTTACTTCACTTAGTATGATAAACTCTAAGTCCATCCACGTTGCTGCAAATGGCATTATTTCATTCTTTTTTATAGCTGAGTAGTATTCCATTGTGTATATGTACCACATCTTCTTTATCCATCTGTCAATGGACATTTAGGTTGTTTTCACATCCTGTTGTTCCACATTGTTGCTAGCATTTGGTGTTGTCAGTGTTCCAGATTTTGGCCATTCTAATAGGTGTGTAGTGGCATCTCATTGCTTTAGTTTGCATTTCCCTGATGCTACATGATGCATCTTTTCATATGTTTATTTGCCATCTGTATATCTTACTTAGTAAGGTGTCTGTTAAGGTCTTTGGCCCATTTTAAAATCAGGCTGTTCATTTTCTTGTTGTTGAGTGTTAAGTGTTATTTGTATGTTTTGAATAACAGTCCTTTAGCCGATGAGTCTTTTGTAAACATTTTCCACCAGTCTGTGGCTTGTCTCCTCATTCTCTTGACACTACCTTTTGCAGAGCAGAAGTTTTTAATATTGTGAAGTCCAGCTTACAAATTATTTCTCATATGGATCACATGTTCGTGTTGTATCTAAAAAGTAATTGCGGTCTTCCCTGGTGGCGCAGTGGTTGGGAGTCCGCCTGCCGATGCAGGGGACGGGGGTTCGTGCCCCAGTCCGGGAGGATCCTGCATGCCGTAGAGCGGCTGGGCCCATGGGCCATGGCCGCTGGGCCTGAGCATCCGGAGCCAGTGCTCTGCAGCGGGGGAGGCTGCGGCAGTGAGAGGCTGGCGTACCGCAAAAAAAAAAAAAAAAAGTAATTGCCATACCCAAGGCCAACTATGTGTTCTCCTATGTGTTATTCATAGCTTTATGTTTTACATTTAGGTTTGTGATATTCTTTGAGTTAATTTTTGCAAAGGGTGTGAAGTCTGTTTCTGTATTCAAATTTTGCATGTGGATGTCCTATTGTTTCAGCACCATTTGATAAAAAGACTATCTTTTCTTCACTGTATTGCCTTTCCTCCTGTGTCAGAGATCAGTCGACTATATGGATTTATTTCTGGGTTCTCTATCTTGTTCTATTGATCTATTTGTCTATTCTTTCATGACTACCACACTGTCATGATTAGTGTGCCTTTATAGTAAGCTGTAAAGTTGGGCAGTGTCAGTCCTTCAATTTTGTTCTTCTCCTTTATTATTTAGGTGGTTATTCTGGGTCTTTTGCCTCTCTATATAAACCTTAGAATTATCAAATACATATTTGGATGTATTTTTTGATATCCAAAAATTGACTTGCTGGGATTTTGATTGGGATTGCATTGAATCTATGGGTCAAGTTGTGAAGAAAAACACCTTAACAGTATTGAGTCTTCCTGTACATGAACATGGACTATATCTCTCCATTTATTTAGTTCCTCTTTGATTTCTTTCATCAGTGTTTTGTCGTTTTACTCATAGAGATCTTATATATATTTTGTTAGATTTATACCTAAGTATTTCATTTTTGGGGTGCTAGAGTGGGCTAGAGCTGGGTACAGTCATCCCTCGGTATCCAATTCGTTCCAGGACCGCCGAGGATACCAAAGTCCTCAGATGCTCAATACCTTATGTAAAATGGTATAGGATTTATATATAACCTAAGCACATTCTCCCATATACTTTGTCATCTCTAGATTATTATAATACCTAATACAATGTAAATGTTATGTAAATAGTTGTAAATACAATGTAAATGCAATGTAAATAGTTGCTGGAGTGCAGCAAAGGGTCAAGGTTTGCTTTTTTGAGCTTCCTGGATTTTTTTTTTTTTTCGAATATTTTCTAACCGCAGTTGGTTGAATCCATGGATGTGGAACCAGTAAATGCAGAGGGCCAACTGTATTTCCCTTCCCCCACATGAAAGGCTAGAGTGGGCTGGAGTTGGGTATTTGTCTTCCCCGAGGTCAGTTAGGCTCTGATAAAACCCCAACAGTTTAGGCTCTGGTAAAATAGTTTCTCTTGAGAGCCCGTCTTGTTAAGAAGAACAGAATGCTCTTGGGTATTTCAGAATGGTCCCTTTCCCCCTCCTATTGCCAGAAGCATGGGGGAATTTTTTCTCCAGTGTTCAGTTGAGCACCTGGTTGAGTTCCTGGAGGTAAAACTCACAAAAGGGGGGAGGCTCCTGATATCTGGGGCCCCCAGAGTTTTTAATTCTCAGACCTGTCCACTCTGAGCCTCCAGCAATTCATCAATTATAGTTCAGGTTTTCCTACCACAGCACTGGCTCCCATGGAGGTTTCTGCTCCAATAAGTTGTAATGCTCTGTATTCCCCTGTCTGTCTCTCCAATTTGGAGAGCAGCAGTTTGACCTCTGACCTCACTTCCCTTACGGATCTAAGAAGAGTTGTTGATTTTTCAGTTTGTCTAGCTTTCCCTTGTTGTTACAACAGATTAACAACTTCCAAACTCCTTACATGCTGGATCATAAACTGGAAGTCTACCACCATTTTTTTTTTTTTTCTTTTTGGCTGTGTTGGGTCTTCGTTTCTGTGCGAGGGCTTTCTCCAGTTGCGGCGAGTGGGGGCCACTCTTCATCGCGGTGCGCGGGCCTCTCACTGTCACGGCCTCTCCCGTTGCGGAGCACAGGCTCCAGACGTGCAGGCTCAGTAGTTGTGGCTCACTGGCCTAGTTGCTCCGCGGCATGTGGGATCTTCCCAGACCAGGGCCCAAACCCGTGTCCCCTGCACTGGCAGGCAGATTCTCAACCACTGTGCCACCAGGGAAGCCCTACCACCATTTTTTTTTAAGTTTTATTGGAAGATAGCCATGTCCATTCATTTATGAATTGTCTCTGGCAGAGTTGAGCAGTTGCGGGAGACCACAAGGCCCACAAAATCTAAAATATATACTATCTGGTCATTTACATAAAAAGTTGGCCAACACCTGACTTAAATTACAAAATCCCTTAAGTATAAAGGAGCCTTATTCAGATTGGTTTATAGAGGCTAAAAAGTGCTTACGTAAATCTGATATTACCAGAATTCCCAGAAAATAAAGAAACTGAAATATGTACTAGCTTTTTAAGGAAAAAAAAAGTCACTTTCTCACAGAAACTGCTAGGTCGTAATCATTTTTATACAAGAATCCAAAATCCTCGGAGGAATTATCCTTGTTTGACAGTTTGGATTTTTTTTTTTTTTTAAATCTGTAAATTTATTTCCTGGATTTGTCTTCTCATAAAGAGACTAGTTAATCTGAACTTCCCGAACTTCTTATACTAGGTTATCGATCAGGTAAGTTTACTCCCACATAATGTTAAAATTAGGAAAAATGTAAAATTATATGTTCAACAATTTAGAACTATAGTCATCCCTCACTCTCCAAGGGCGATTGGTTCCAGGACCCACCAAGGAAACCAAAATCCGACGATGCTCAAGTCCCTTCACTGGCTTTCTGTTTCCACAGTTCCACATCGGTGGATTCAACCAACTACCAATCATGTAGCACTGTATTATTTACTGAGAAAATCCTCATGTAAGCGGGACCCCCTCTGTTCAAGGATCAACCGTATATAAATTCTGATGAATTTTTAATGTCAGTGTTAATTATGATCTGTAGTGTGTCATTTTAAATAGAATCTCCAAGATCTTGAGTTAACTTTAACTGTTGGAAATAATATTAAATCAGGTTAATTGATTAATTTATAGGAGTTCCATAGATAACTTCTAAGTAACATAGAAAACTGAAACATAGGTCACTATGTTTCATAGTGATAGGTATATCTATACCACAGAGATAATACATGTCTTATATATACACACTATATATATGCATATATATATTACATAAACACACACATATATAAATACACTAAAATATATTTTAGTGTGTGTATATATACATACATGTTTATACTTTATACATAAAAGATTGATTTGACTAAAGGTTAAAATTTTCTGTAAGGCAAAAGACATCATAAACCAAGCTGAAAGAAGAATGATGGTCTGGGAGAAAATATGAGTAATATAGCTGACAAAATAGAGATAATATCCCTACTATACAAAGCAACCCTGCACACTGATTTTTAGATAAAAAAAAGAACTGAATTTTTAAAAATGAGCAAAGTATATGAACAGGTCATAAACAGAAGAGGAAACGTAAAGGCAAACAAATATATAAAAAACATGCTCAACCTCACTAGTAGTCAGGAAAGTGAAAATCAAAACGATGAGATACAGTTTTTTCACCAGTCAGATGGGCAAAATGTAAAGACTGAGGCTAAATGCTGTTGCTTGTTTAGAAACAATTATCTATAAACATTGCTGATAAGCTTATACAACATTCGAAGGAAGTAATCTTTGTAAAATAATCTGTTGGTATCAGTTATAATTAAAAATACACATAGCCTGTCTTACACTCAAAAGTCTGTACCTCCCACTCTCCCACCCCTATTCTGCCCTCCCCCCCACTCCCACTGGTAACCACGAGTTTGCTTTCTATTTCTGAGTCTGCTTCTTTTTTGTTATAGTCACTAGTTTGTTGTATTTTTTAGATTCCACGTATAAGTGATATCATACAGTATTTATCTTTCTCTGTCTGACTTATTATACTGTAATGCCCTCCAAGTCCACCCATGTTGCGGCAAATGGCAAAATTTTGAACTTCTTTATGGCTGAGCAGTAAGATAGGTTCAAGGATATATTGTACCACTCGGGGAATATAGCCAATATTTTTTAATACCTGTAAATGGAAAGTAACCTTAAAACTTTTTTTTTAATTAAAAAAAATACACATAGTCTGTAACACAGGGATCTTATTTAGGAATTCCATTCCATTTCCAAATGAATAATTATCATGAGCTACTTTTCATATGATACATGGACTATATTTTGTCTATTTAGACAGTATTATTTTCAGTGGCACTTGTGATTTCTTTAAAAAGAAAAAAGTGGTTGATAAGTTCTAAAGCAGAAATGAGTACTATAAGCCTGAATAACAATGATCCAACGCTGGGTCGGGGAGCTTGTGAGGGTTTGTGTTGTGGGGAGAGAAGTGGGGGAAGGAAGGACTATATTAAGTATTTTCTGGAAACTAAGATAGATTGGGATCACTCTAAAGGCAATTGTCACTTACTGTCTTGAACGTTGAATAATGGCTATTAAATCAAACCCTTTATACTGGATTCCTAAAAACAGTGTTTCGTGAAAGCTTACAGAGAATGTTAGAAACAATATTTTGCCTTAGAGAAAAAAAAGATAGGGGAATCCATCATAACAGTTATTCCCTGTCAAAACCAGATACTATCCAGAATACAGGCAAACCTAGGGCTCAGAGTTAGTGCTAGTAATGTTTCTCAATCAAAATGTTAAGATGAGCCATTATTATTACTGGAATGACAGCAGTTCCACGAAGTTTATTCTCATAAAACTGTGCTTTTGGACACTTTCACCATTCCCTGAGGTTTCAGACTGATAATCTGGCAAAAAATCCAATTTTTAGCATTCACTGCACAATTATATGATGCGAAAACATCAAGTTTCTGGCTGACTTGTAAAGATAGTAATTATTTCATTTGGGTACATATTTGTTTAAGCAAATTTAGCTAAGAGCAAAATATCTAATAACCAAGTGATGAATGACATAACTGAAGCATGACCCCTGGCAAACTAGAACTTAACAAAAATCATTATTATTATTCAGTTTCTCAGGGCTGGTGAATTCTATATAACCTATGTATAAAAGGCATGAAACAGTTAATGTCAACAGACCCCCCCCATCCAACCTTCACCCCTTACACACACACACACACACACACACACACACACACACACACACACACATATATATGAATGCCTGTTTTAGAAAAAGGAGAATTTTGGGCTATAGCCTCAATACCAGAGCATTTTTTTGATGATGGGATCTAGTAAAAAAAAAAAAAAAAAAACTATAGAGGGAAAAAAAAAAGGACTCCTTCAGAGGAAGGAGGATTTTCCCAGCATCAGCCTTGAAGACATAGTTCCCATCTAAAACCAGGACATCCATGAACCTTCTCCCTCTGAAGTGAGGGAGGCATTCACAGGTGCAACCAAGCAGAGATTTTTGAGAAGGCTTGTGAACCCCGTTGCCAAGGCATTAGCAGAAAGCCTACATATCAAAAGAAGACAAGTTTACACTTTCCTGCTGTTGCATGTATGGCATAAAAGAAATTTATAAAGTCTGTAGGGAAAAACTCTTTAAAGTTTATAAATTCTAAGCAATTCTGAGTAGAAACTAAAAATGCTCCTGAATGAAAATATCAGCTCTGATAAAAGCAATTTATTCGGGGAAAAAAAAAAAAAAAGAACATGGCTATAGAACAATCTTTAAGTAAATAAATAAGTCATCAAAATTGGGGGAAAAAAAGCGCAGTATATTTGCGTGTGACCATGTGAACATGTGCCAGAAAGGAGCACCAGTGCCTTCTTTTCAGATTTACTCAGTTCAGTTATTCCTTCTGGGGTTCCAAACTGTGATTAAGTTCTTGCCGCCTTCCCCAAGAGCTGAGCGGAAGACTGGTCTTTTATCTGAGAACAATCAAGCCCTTACCAGGTGTAATTTAAAGTCTTCAACCAGGATTTTTATTACCAAGGGAGCAGCCAGTAGGAAGCGTGTGACCAGGCAGTGAGTGGCTCGGTTCTGACGCTTGGCAGGACTAAACAGGCATGATTTGAATTGTTGGGAGGACCCAGTGAGGGAAGAGAAGGGCTTCAGTATGGACACACTCTGGCCACTGCATAACCCTAGCAGGTGCCATTTACAGATGCCACCATATGATTGGCACCTGGGGTATAGAGCAAGGTCTCCATTTGGAGAGAGAGGCAGGTTTGCAAATTATTGAGTAGTTAGGAAAATGACTTTCTTCCATATAGGTTTAATTCAAAAGAATTAACTCTGGGAGGTAGTATGTAATACCCATTTTACAGATGAAGAGAAACAGAGGCACTGGAAGTTAACAGAAGGAAAACTGGTGTCTGACAGTTTATCTACCCTTTTCTTTACCTACCAAGTAACCCTTTCCTCAGGCATTAAGTGTACCCTTGTGCCCAGGTGACTGCCCCTTCTCCAACTCCAGTGACACTCAACCTACACCCACCTTCCAGGATTGTGAATCAGTATCTCATATTCCATACTTTATTCTCCCTTCCAAATTTCACTTGTCCTGTATCTCAACCCTGGTCTCTAGCTGTTTTCCAGGATTATTAGCTAATTATCTGATTTTTTTTTTTTTTTTTTTTTGCCGTACGCGGGCCTCTCACTGTTGTGGCCTCTCCCGTTGCGGAGCACAGGCTCCGGACGCGCAGGCTCAGCGGCCATGGCTCACGGGCCCAGCCGCTCTGCGGCATGTGGGACATTCCTGGACCGGGGCACAAACCCGTGTCCCCTGTATCGGCAGGCAGACTCTCAACCACTGCGCCACCAGGGAAGCCCGCTAATTATCTGATTTTTAAAAATCTCTTCATAAGTGTCAAAATATAATAATTGGGCCTTAAAATTTCCTTATCCCTTTCTTTGTCCTTTCCACCTTTTATCTTTTTCTTTTTTGTAAATTCATCAAAAAACTTAAATCAAGAGCCAGAAATTGAGATAAATAGGTAGAGAAAGAAAGAAAGGGAAAGAAAGAAAGATGGAGGGAGGCAAGGAAGGAAGGAAGAAAGAGAAAGAAAGAAAGGAAAGAAAGAGAGAGAGGGAAGGAGGGAGGGGAGAGAGAGAGAGAAAGGAAGGAAGGAAGGAAGGAAGGAAGAGAGGGAGGGAGGGAGGGAGGAAGGAAGGAAGGAAGGAAGGAAGGAAGGAAGGAAGGAAGGAAGGAAGGAAGGAAGGAAGGAAAGAAACTGTTATGGACTGAATTGTGCCCACCAAGATTCCTTCATATGTTAAGCCTTAACCTCCAATGTGATTGTATTTGGAGATAAGACCACTAGGGAGGTAATGAATGTTAAGTGAGGTCAAAAAGGTGGGGCCCTAATTTAACAGGACTGTGTCATAAGAAGAAGAGACACCAGAGATATCTCCTCTTTCCATGTGTGTGCACACAGATGAGAGGCCATGTGTGGACACGGTGAGAAGCCAGTTCTCTGCAAATCAGGAAGAGAGGCCTCACCAAAATCCAGCCCTTACAGCATCTTGACCTTGGGCTTCTAGCTTCCAGAACTAATTTTCTGTTGTTTAAGTCACCCAGCCTGTGGCATTTTGTTATGGCTGCCCAAGCAGGTGAATACAAATACTTTATTGAACCTATTACCATTCTAGACATTGTTTGTGAGTAGAATGTGCTAAGGGAATCTTACGTAGCTTTGAATGCTATAGTAGAAAGAGTACTGGACCAAAATAAAAAATTGATTGACCCAGGTGCAATCAGTTCTGGTTCTGCCACTTCCTATATGTGTGAACCTGACAGTCACTTCACCCCTATAAGCCTGAGCTCCCTCACCTGTAAAAGACTAAATTCTGTCTCAAGGCACTCACAGCTTGAGAATTCTGATTATAAATATCCAGGCAATGTCAGTGGGTGTAAATGATTAGGCATCATTAATCTTTGTTAGAGAGAACTGTGGTCTAACACATTAGAAGAATTGAAGCCCCACACGATAGCAAGGAAAATCATATGAGTTCCCTTATTTCTGCGCATCTGTGCATATATACTTGGGATACCTGTCAATGTGCCAAGAAGTACTAGAAACCACAATATTAACAGGCTTTTCTCCAAGGAATATCAATGTTATAAAGATTTGGGGAGAA
Source organism: Monodon monoceros (assembly GCF_005190385.1). NCBI lineage: Eukaryota > Metazoa > Chordata > Mammalia > Artiodactyla > Monodontidae > Monodon > Monodon monoceros. The sequence goes on along the minus strand of NW_021703771.1, from coordinate 46,306,426 downwards.
GAAAATGTGGACATAAAGCAAGTAATGTAAAATTTGCACAAAAGTTTAAGCTAAAACATGGCACTCTGGAGAAAGTTTTAGCTTCTGATGGGCATCTTTGCTCATCCACTCAGATCTATACTGTTTCTTTCTCTGCCATTGGGGGTATTTTGATGAAAAGCCTTGTAAAACACTACAGCTGATAAGTCTTACCAGTTAGAACAGCAACTGATTTGGATGGGGTTTTAGATTTATTTGCAAGTAGATCATTTTCACAAGTAGATTGATAGAGAGGAAAAAAAAATTATTCTACAGTTACACCACTATCCCCAATCAGGCAATTCTCAAAAGCACGCAGTATGCTAACACATATATATGGAATTTAAGAAAAAAAAAAGAATGTCATGAAGAACCTAGGGGTAAGACAGGAATAAAGACACAGACCCACTAGAGAATGGACTTGAGGATATGGGGAGGGGGAAGGGTAAGCTGTGACAAAGCGAGAGAGAGGCATGGACATATATACACTACCAAACGTAAGGTAGATAGCTAGTGGGAAGCAGCCGCATAGCACAGGGAGATCAGCTCGGTGCTTTGTGACCACTTAGAGGGGTGGGATAGGGAGGGTGGGAGGGAGGGAGATGCAAGAGGGAAGAGATATGGGGATATATGTATATGTGTAACTGATTCACTTTGTTATAAAGCAGAAACTAACACACCATTGTAAAGCAATTATACTCCAATAAAGATGTAAAAAAAAAAAAAAGAAAAGAAAGGCACTGCAGGGATTGTGGTCCTCGGAGAAAACTGAATGTAACCAAAGCACAGCTCTTTTCAGGAAGGCTATTTTAGGGACATCTGTGGTAATTACAGTGCCAGTTCACATTTCCCCTACTGGTTTCCCTTTGGTCTTGGTGAGACTGTCAAAGAGTAGCCTTGGCTACTGTCCCTTAGCCAAAGGCAAACATGTGACTCAAGCCGGATTAGCCTCTCCCTCTGGGGATGTGACTCTTCAGAAGAGGGAAGCTAACACTGCTAATAGCGGGAACACTTCATTCTGCAGAGAACCCTGAAGAAGCTTAGGGACTCTTCATTACTTCTTCTGCCTGGGGCCCAGGAGCAGATCTGATCCCTGTCCTTTCCAGATTCTCCAGATTTTCCTTTGATTCTGTGAGCTATTCCCAACCTTTCCAATAAATTCTTTCTTGCTTAAGTTGGAGTCAGTTTTTATTACTTATAAACAAAAGCCTGTAGTGTAGGTCTGTAGGTACCAGCTTCATACACAAAATCATCACTTTTTATTTGATAAAATGAACTACTCTATTTGCAGGAAGTTAGTTAGATAGAGATTTTATTGGGCATTACTATTTGTCTAGGTTTCAGTATAAAATACAAACAAACTACTTTTAACATGGAAGGAATCTTACATCTTCTGACCATTCATTTCTACTTCCCTCCCCCCACCTCAACTTGTCTTAACCCTCACTTCATTCTTAAAAAGAAAGAGAAAAACTTATAAAAAGAATCTTGTATATCTAAATTTATTATATATTTCTGCTTAAGATATTGACCATTAAAAAAGTTTTTTTCTAGGCTTCCCTGGTGGCGCAGTGGTTGAGAGTCCGCCTGCTGATGCAGGCGATACGGGCTTGTGCCCCGGTCTGGGAGGATCCCACATGCCGCGGAGCGGCTGGGCCCGTGAGCCATGGCCGCTGAGCCTGCGCGTCCAGAGCCTGTGATCCGCAACAGTAGAGGCCATAACAGTGAGAGGCCCACGTACCACAAAAAAAAACCCAAAAAAACAAAACAAAACAAAAAAAAACCACAACTTTTTTTCTGGAGCACAGAGGATTTTTAGGGCAGTGAAACTACTCTGTGTGATATTATAGTGGTAAATACATGTCATTATATATTTGTCCAAACCCAGAGTATGTACAACACCAAGAGTAAACCCTAATGTAAACTATGGACTTTAGGTGATTATGACCTGTCAATAGAGATCCATCAGCTGTAACAAATGTTCCATTCTGGTGGGACATGTTGCAATGGGGGAGGCTATGTTTGTGTAGGGGTAGGAGGTATATAGGAAATCTCTGTACCTTCCTCTCAATTCTGCTATGAACCTAAAACTGCTCTACAAATGAAGTCTATTTTAAAAAAAGAAACAAACCCTTTTTCTAAACTGTAAACTAAGCTCGTCCTCAGTCTATGTCATAATCATAATCATCATCACCCACACTGATTCTGATGCTGGAGTGCTCTTCGGGCTTTGGTTTCTTTTTGGTCTCTTTGCTTTTCTCGGTCAGATGCAAGTGATGCTCACATTGCCTCATTATCTTCTTGGAAGACATCCAGCTCTCCCCTTGTCGTTCAGCTGGTGCCGCACATTGTCCTCCCCTCACATCTGTGCCCTTGGCCTTCAGGACCTCCCTGGCTCTCAGGAGACTGCAGGTGCAATTCCACGGATTTCCATCCAGATACAGGTGCCTGAGGCGAGGCAACACCTCCAAGACTTTGAGGTCTAAGGCAGAGATCTTGTTGTTCCTAAGGTTTAGAACCTGAAGCTGCTTCAGATCCTTGAGCTCCCTCTCAGCAATATCCTGGATGGCATTGCCTTTTAGGTCCAGCCTTGCTAAGGTTGCCGGGAGCCTGCAAAAGCATGGAAACAGGATGTGAAAGGAGGCTGTGACCATCATTCCATAACTGCCTAGGCAACTCAGATTGAGCAACACCCACCTTTTCTGTACCATTCTGTTTCCTCTGAAGCTAGAAAACAAGCTTTATTTTGTAAAGTTAATTAAAAGTGCAAACCTCAGTCTTATCTATAGGTCTTTAACACTTTCTCATAGGTCTTATTTTCTAGCCCTCTGATTTTTCTGGTTCCTAGCCGTAAACTCTTTAATTTTTCATTTCAAATTGGATCATGTAACAAATTGATAAGGAAAATAGTAAGTTTCCAACTTTTTAGTTGGCAGATGCCATGAATCAATAAATTATAGGAAAGGTAAAAATATTGAATAAAAATATGAAAAGGGTTGTTCTTCATGAATATAAAAGATGCAGTGAAAAAAAAAAAAGATGCAGTGTTAGAAATTAGAGCATCATTTTGAATTTAAATTTTAAAATTCATTTCTGATGAGGGTGTAGTGAGGTAAGAACTTAAACTCTGCTAGTGGGAGTATAAACTGGTACCATTTTGGAAACAATTTGGTCACATGTATCGAATTTAAATAACATCATGCCTTTCAGCATAGGAGATAATAGGAGAAGTGAATAGAGATTTATTTAAAAATATGTTTGTCATACATTTGATCATATTTATAACAGCAAAAAAATGATAAAGGGCTAATGTCCACTAATATGGAAATTAAGAGATAATGGACTATTATGTGATCATAAAAATCATATTTTCAAATAATTTTTAAAATACCAGTTCTATAAAAAAACTTTTCTGACTATGGCTTAAAAATCCAGAAGCTGGGGCTTCCCTGGTGGCGCAGTGGTTGAGAGTCCGCCTGCCGAAGCAGGGGACACGGGTTCATGCCCCGGTCTGGAAAGATCCCACATGCCGCGGAGCGGCTGGGCCCGTGAGCCATGGCCGCTGAGCCTGCACGTCCGGAGCCTGTGCTCCGCAACAGGAGAGGCCACAACAGTGAGAGGCCCGCATACCGCAAAAAAAAAATCCAGAAGCTATAAAATATCAATAAATCAACTACATTAAAAATCATAGAAAAAGAAATTGTATATGGCAAAAGACATATGCAAAATCAAAAGACAAACTGGGGGAAATATCTGCACTTTATATCCCAGACAAAGAGCCAATCTCCCTAATATGTAAAGGACTCTTACAAGTTGAGAAGAAAAGGTTTTAAAATAAGTCTGAAAGTGGGCAAAAAGTATGAATGGAAATCCACATAAAAGCGAAGCCTTAAAAATGTGCAGAAGACCTAAATAGACATTTCTCCACAGAAGATATACAGATTGCCAACAAACACATGAAAGGATGCTCAACATCACTAATCATTAGAGAAATGCAAATCAAAACCACAATGAGATATCATCTCATACCAGTCAGAATGGCCATCATCAAAAAATCTAGAAACAATAAATGCTGGAGAGGGTGTGGAGAAAAGGGAACACTCTTGCACTGCTGGTGGGAGTGTGAATTGGTACAGCCACTGTGGAGAACTGTATGGAGGTTCCTTAAAAAACTACAAATAGAACTACCATATGACCCAGAAATCCCACTACTGGGCATATACCCTGAGAAAACCAGAATTCAAAAAGAGTCATGTACCATAATGTTCATTGCAGCTCTATTTACAATAGCCCGGAGATGGAAACAACCTAAGTGTCCATCTTCAGATGAATGGATAAAGAAGATGTGGCACATATATACAATGGAATATTACTCAGCCATAAAAATAAACGAAATTGAGCTATTTGTAATGAGGTGGATGGACCTAGAGTCTGTCATACAGAGTGAAGTAAGTCAGAAAGAGAAAGACAAATACCGTATGCTAACACATATATATGGAATCTAAGAAAAAAAAAATGTCATGAAGAACCTAGGGGTAAGACAGGAATAAAGACACAGACCTACTAGAGAATGGACTTGAGGATATGGGAAGGGGGAAGGGTAAGCTGTGACAAAGCGAGAGAGTGGCATGGACATATATATGCTGCCAAATGTAAAATACCTAGTGGGAAGCAGCCGCATAGCACAGGGAGATCAGCTCGGTGCTTTGTGACCACTTAGAGGGGTGGTATAGGGAGGGTGGGAGGGAGGGAGACGCAAGAGGGAAGAGATATGGGAACATATGTATATATATATAACTGATTCATTTTGTTGTAAAGCAGAAAATAACACACCATTGTAAAGCAATTATACTCCAATAAAGATGTTAAAAAAATAAATAAATAAAATAAAAAATAAAAGGAACTTATATTCTCAGAAAAAAAAAGCAAAGCCTTTAAGTCTTCAGCCATACTCAGAATAGAGAAATGAAGAATAAAAACACACAGAGATTCCATTTCTCACCTATCAGATTGGTAAAAAGTCTTAATCCTTAGCAATACATTCTGTGGGCAAAGCCATGAAGAAGCAGACAATCTCATACATAGCTTGGTGGGAGCTGAAAATGGCATGGCTCCTGTGGAGAATTTAGCAAAGCCTAACAAAATAATGTGCATTTACCCTTCGACCCAGCAATTTCATTTCTAGGTAAAATCTCTGAAGATGTGATATTTTATATCCACAAACATATCCATATTTTATATCCACAAACATAAAACAGCACGTGTGTATTTCTTATGGTATTATTTATAATAGCAAAAGACTGTAAACAACCCAGTACAACAGTAAAGAACTACTATGCAGCCTTGAAAAAGAAAGAGGCTGGTCTCTATGAATTACCCATAAAATGATTTCTAGAAAGTATTGTTAAAGGGAAGAAAAACAAGAAGTGGAATAGTGTATGTAGTATCTTAGTTTTTGTGTAAGAGGGAAATAAGAATACATGTACACATTTTGCTTGTTTTTGAAAAAAAAGAAAAAAGATAAACCAGAAGTGAATTAAAATAGTTACTTATAGGGAGTGTTTGGTTCCATATGGTTTTAACTTTTGAATCACGTTAACGTTTTACGTAAAACAAATAAAAACAAAACCAAGCCCTAAAATTGAACACAAGCCAAAACAAACAAATCTAATTAACTAATCAAATGTTTATGTTGGTAATGTAACCATATAAAATAAAGAAAAAGTACTCTGAATAGCATTAGTAGAGATAGCTAAGCCTTAGACTCTAAAGACAAAAGGATCTGCAAAGAAATTTCTCGCAGTATATTTATTGTTAATATTACTCTTAGTAATACAATTTCAAAACTTTTTAATGAATACTGTAAGATAAAGAAAATAAGTAAATATATTAATCTTATTAGGAACCAAGATTTTCATTGTAAGAGAAAAAGATACAAATATAAAATAAGAGAAGAAAAAACTCTAATGTTAATATGAATTGGAAATACCAATGTGAATTTATGATTTTAAAAAATATATATCTTCTACCTCTGTATACTGAAAGGACCTAAAAGCAATATTATACACTAGTAGCAATGTGATCCCAATAGCATAAGCTCACTGAACGCACAGATCTTAGTTTCAGAATTCCAGTCGCTACTTAAAAGAAGCAAGGCTTCAATAAACAACAAGGTCCTATTGTTTAGCACAGGGAACAATAATCAATATCCTGTGATAAACTATAATGGAAAAAATATGGAAAGGAATATATATATGTATAACTGAATCACTTTGCAGGACAGCAGAAATTAACACAACATTGTAAATCAACTATACTTCGATAAAATTAAAAAAAAAAAAGAAGCAAGACTTATTGGAAAAATGGCTAATTCCACGTCTGGGGCAAGGTAAGCTGGAATGTCTGAACTGGAATGCAATGAAGTGTTCAAATATTAGTGGAACACCTATCATGATGGTTGCTATCAAAAATCCAGAAAATAACAAGTGTTAACAAGAATGTGGAGAAATTGGAAACTTTGTGCCCTGTTGATGGGAGTGTGAAATGGTACAGTCAATATGGAACACAGTATGGGTGGTTCCCCCCCAAAATTAAAACTATACTTGCATATGATCCAGCAATTGCACTTCTGCGTATATACTCAAAAGAATTGAAAGCAAGCTCTCAAAGAGATATTTATACACCCATGTTATACTCCCATATTGAATTCACAGTAGTTTAAATGTGGAAGCAATCCAAGTGTCCACTGATGGATGAATGAATAAGCAAAATACAAAATACAAGTACATACAATGGAATATTATTCAGCCTTGAAAGGAAGGAAATTCTGACGCATGCTACAACATGAATAAGGATATTATGTTAAGTGAAAAAAGCCTGTCACAAAAAGATAACTACTGTATGATTCCACTTACATAAGATATCTAGAGTAGTCAGATTCATAGAAACAGGAAGTAGAATGGTGGTTGTCAGGGGGTGAGGGGAGGAGGGAAATGAGGAGTTGTTTAATGGGTGCAGAGTTTTGGTTTTGCAAGATGAAAAAGTTCTGGAGACTGGTTGCACAACAATGTGAAGATACTTAACAATATTGAATTGTACACGTAAAAATTAATAATTGTACACATAAATTTTATGTTATGTGTATTTTACCACAAGTTTATAAAAAGAGAGGTAATGGAATCATGTCTCATGAACATAGGAACCAGCTTGGAGGGGCTCCCACTAGCCAAATTTGGGGAAATTTGAGCACCAAAAGAGACTAGCAACTATAAATGATCATAACACACTGAATGAATTAAGAACCCTGGGTCCATAGTGATACTTGGAAAAAATAGAAAAGGGAAAATGGAGAGAAAAACCACACTATAATGTTAAATGGAAAAAATAGAAAAAAAATTGACTGATCTCAAATACATAAAAACAAATTATCGCTAGGCATAGGTTCTGGTTGAACAGTTATGGGTGACTTTTTTATTTTTCAGCACGCTAAATTTTCAACTTGAACAGGTATTTCTTTATAATCAGGAAAAAAAAAATTTAACCGTGGATATCAATTTGAAAAATGTCATGCTAATGCCTGTTGATAAAAAATAAATAATAATCACAATTGTGAACTGAAAATCTTTCTGCTAGTCAACTTTATATTAAGTGCTATTCTCTTTGTGAAGTACAAGAAGTGAGAAAGCTTTATAGGAAAAATGTCCCTTGAAATACCATCTGAATGCTATCTTCATACAGTGTGAACATATTAGATGTACATTTCATTCTTTTTAGTATTTAGTGAATTTTTTTGTGGTGGTCCCCGTCATATGATTGCTATGTCAAAGAGAAAAAAGCAAATGAATTTAAACATATTTTATGACAATATTACCTTTTGTTTGTTATAGTATTCTCATATGAATTTCATTCTGAAACGTTAATCTTTTAGGTTATTGGCACTTAGCCTAAATTTTGCCCTTGTTTTTTTCTTTGATACTTACATTTTATATTTATATATATTTACGTTCATGTAATTTTTTTTTTTTTTTTTTTTTTTGCGGTACGTGGGCCTCTCACTGTTGTGGCCTCTCCCGTTGCGGAGCACAGGCTCCGGACACACAGGCTCAGCGGCCATGGCTCACGGGCCTAGCTGCTCCGCGGCATGTGGGATCTTCCCGGACCGGGGCATGAACCTGTGTCCTCTGCATCGGCAGGTGGACTCTCAACCACTGCGCCACCAGGGGAGCCCTACGTTCATGTATTTTATATTTGTATTCCTCTCCTAAACCATATAATACATATACATACGTAAGTACTTGTGCTTTTGAGTATTTTAAAGTCTTATTTGTTTAAAGTGCTTTCTTTTTCATTGGAATTAAATTTACCTAACAAAGCAGATTAATTTACCAGGGAAAATCACTCCACACATTTTAACAGTTTGATAAAAGCTTCTGCAAAGACATTTCTCTCAGTTGGTTTACTGTGAATACCACTAACAATTTTCAAATTGGTATCCACAGTTTAAATTGAATTTGAAGTTAATCCCTAAGACAATGTAATTTTGTGCACACACCAGCTTATACAAGGTACATCTCTAAAAGTTATACAGAAAATCTCTTGTGCATAGCTTTTTTTTTTTTTTCAAGGAAAAATGGCCTGTTAATAGGTGGTGAGGCAGTAAGCGAGACTCTGTAACTATTGAGAGTACAGGGAGCACAGGGAGCACAGCTGAGGAAAGATACGGCAGAGTAAACCAGAGAGTCAAGTCTACTTATTAAGACTCGAGTTCTAACTTTGGCTATTCTATTCACCAGCATGTGACTTTAGGTAAGTTATTTAGCTCTTTAAAGCTTCTGATTTTCCACTATATAGATGAAAGTGCTCAGTACACAGAAGTTACATGAAAATGTTAGTAACGAAAATGAGCAAGCCAAGCTTTCTTTTAAACAAATACAGTTATTCAGTTCTGGGCTGGGCAGCCAAAAACTGTACCTGGTCTTAGGAGTACCTTTTTTTTTCTTTCGTGTTTCTACGGATAACCAAAATGGCACTGTAAGAGAAGTCACTAATTTCCTCCTTCTGTGACCTTTGGGTAGTCATTTATTGCTTTGATATAATTTATCTTTATAAGTCTGATTTATACAAAAAGGTAGCCCTGATTTTACGACAAACATATGTCTAGAAATGCTATTTCTTCTTTCGGCAGTGTCGCTTTTTAGAGTAAAAAAGGGGCGCACCCCCATTATGTCTGTAGATGGCACTTGAGTAAGAGAAAATGCTGACTGGCTTCATCAGATTGTAGAAAGCTATCCTGGATTTGAATTATCCAGATTGTGAATAAAGAAGGGGTGATGTAACTTACATTTGCTCCCCGAGCTGCAGCTTGGTGAAATGAGAAGCAGCAAGAAGCAAGACCCCAGGTCTTGGGTAGACTAAATTCTAAGTAGTGGAGTGTATTGATAGCAGAGTAAACCTCAGAGGGCGAGGGTGCAGTGCCTAAAATTCCCAGGCCCCGGGGTTAGACTACTGTATTTAACCCTGACTCCAAACTTTATTGACCATATGACTTCCAGCAAGTTTCTTGATACCTCTTAACCTTAATTTCTAATCTGTAAAATAATAGGTAAAACAGTGTACCTACCTTCACAGGATTGTCGTAAGGGAGTAACGGAATAACATGTATATTCATTCCCTGCTGAGCTTAGTAAGCACTTAGTAAATGTTAGGTATTGTTTCTATCTCAGTTAGCATATTTAGGCAAATGGGGTAGATATTTTAATTCATGTGTGCCTAAAACCATATACCATTATTTTCCTGATGAAATGTAGATTGCAGCATGGTAGACAGAGGAAGGGATTTGTGGAAACAGTTTGTGATAGGATACACAATGGGCGACTAACAGGTTAGGTTAGGTTAGGTTAGCAACTAGCACAGATAGGTTGCCTGTGTTTACAGTTTATTTATAGAACACTGAATTTTAAAGTGTAGTTTTGTGTATGAATAAGAAGCATTCAAATAAAAAGAAAGAGTGTAACGTTTAAAGCTCATAAATAAAAGTCGCAAAATTCAAATATAAGGAATAGATTGTATTGTGTTTTAATTCTTTATGGGAGGAAAACCACGGGAAAATTTTTTGGGGTCCTTCCCACTTTCCAATTTAAAGGAAAGTTGGGGAATGGTGGTTTTGGAAGTGGTGGTCCTGATGGGGAATTTAAAAATCACTCTCTAGGGCTTCCCTGGTGGCGCAGTGGTTGAGAGTCCGCCTGCCGATTTAGGGGACATGGGTTCGTGCCCCGGTCCGGGAAGATCCCACATGCCGGGGAACAGCTAGGACCGTGAGCCATGGCCGCTGAGCCTGCGCGTCCGGAGCCTGTGCTCTGCAACGGGAGAGGCCACAACAGTGAGAGGCCCGTGTACCGCAAAAAAAAAAAAATCACTTTCTACAGGAACATTGCTCTCATAACAGGCCAGGTTCTTTGACAAAGCAGACAGTTGTGTTGTTTCATTTAAGCCTCATAGGAAAAGCCCCCTGGTATCTTCTTTCTTGCCCCATTGTCCTTTCCCAGTATTTCTCAAACCTGGCTACACATTAAATTCATCTGGGGAGCTTTTAAAAAATACCGATGCCTGGGCCACAACCCTAGGGCGTCTGATTTAATTGGTTTGAAATGAGGTCTAGGCATGAGTAGGCTTTATAAAAGTTCTCCAGATAATTCCATCGTAAAGTCAGACTTGAAAATTAGGGTTAGCTCAGGCTTGCAATTCCATTATACACTCTGTTGGGTAGAAACTTTGTGCTTTCTGTAGTCACTTATTAAAACACAAATACCCTGGCAGGAGTAAATAATTAAGCTATTTTTCACTCATTAAACTTAGCAGGATTACTTCACCAAATGCTTTCTAAAGGTCACCCGAATAGAAAAGCCCACCGAGTTCACAGTTTTGCCCATGGCTGTCATAGCCTGCTGAGAATCCTTATGTGATACAGTCACTCCCTAACCTGTTTGATAAGTTTTTATTTTATACACAAGTTTTTGTTTGGAGGAGGAGCCTGCAGTAATAGAAAATAAGGCTTGAAAATAGTAGAGAAATTATTTAAATAACAACAAGAATTAGAGTCCTGAAATACTGCCTGCATGTTCTTGTCTTCAGGGCTGTTCTGTCTAGAACACTTTTCCCCCCAGACAGCTTCACAACTAAATCCCTCACCTCCTTCCAGTCTTTGCTCAGAGCTTACCTTTTCAGGAGGGTTACCATGCTTACCTTATTGAAAATTGCAACCATCCACCCTCATTCACTGTAGTCCTGAACCTGGTAATCCTGCCTGCCCCTTTTTGTTGTTAATTATAACACCTAACACTATCTCAATATTATATACTTTACTTACATATTATGTTGTCACTCTTTCCCTGCTAGAATTTAAGCTGTACAGAACAAGAAGTTTTACCTCTTTTATTACACTGATGTATCCCAAGTGCCTGGTAAAGTACCTGGCACATGGTGAATGCTCAAGACATACTTGTTGAATTAAATTAACTGTATGCACATGCTTAGGCATTAAGAGAAATTGATTACTTTCAAATTATCCTCAATATATAATTTAAAATACTGATTTCCGTTCGAAAAATCACCTTTCAATGTTTTGCATTGGGTACAGTGCAAAAAAAATGAACATCTGTCCATATCAGATCATTTTTTCCTTTCTCATTGATAAGAAAAATTATCATAATGAACACTGATAATAAGTAAATCAAGTGCCACAGGATTCTACAGAAGCCAGAAGCTGGTACATTAATTATGAGAAATTTGATAATAATAATAGGGCAGGAAGCATTTTTTTCTATAGTGCTGAAAGGAAAAAGAATCCACTAATAGACACATTTAATAAACAACATATCTTTTTTAGGAGAATAACAGTATTTATTCTACTGTTTTTTAATTCTACTTTAAAATGTGGAACATGTGACAAAGTTTAAATAAATAGGATCAATTAATGTACAGGTACAGTGGGTTGGGTATAGAAGGAGGGGTATTTGGAAGAGAAATTAAGTGTCAGAGTATGAGGGTGTGTGTGTGTTTGTGTGAGAGAGAAAGAGAACAGAAGAAACAACCAAAAACAGAAAGTAAGATGGACACATTGTCTCACACACTCACAGACAGACACCCAGAGAAATAAGCAGCATCCCTTAAGCCCTTTAAAAATCACAGCACTGAGAAGAACATGAGGTTCCCAATACATAATTCAAAATAAATACAATGTTAGAATATAACATTTGATTTTTTTCCCCACAAATACTACTTCAATGCTTTTTAAAAATATAAATGTATTACTACATTCCCCCCAACCCCGCCCCACCTCATTTTTTCCTGGTGTCCTGCTTTGCTAGTGGTTAAGCACATGCCTGGTCAGCCTGTTGCTAGATCCAGGCCATATACTTAGAAACCAGAACACAGTTTTACAAGTAACATCCCCCTATGATGTTTGTTACCATACGTCCCCAAAGTGACATTGCATATTTTCAAATACAGATGTCCCCTGTTGGTGTCTTGTCCTACAGGCAAGATAAGTTAAGTTAGTGCAGGGGTCAGCTTAAGGGCTGGAGATTCCAAACCCCTGTTTAAATTCCACCCCTGGACCCTTGGATAGCCTTGATCAGATACTTTACGTATGCTTGGATGACTTTCCTTGCTTGTATAATGTACTTAGTTGTCCCAGTTTTTGGAAAACTTTTTTAGTAGTTACTGTAAATGATAACGCTCACTTACCGTAGAGGTATACACAAAAGCATGTTCTGCTCCAGGGCCAGGTTGGAGAGTTGGAAACACCTTTGCAGGGCTCCAGCTTCAAACAAGCTGACAATGTTGTTGTCCAGAAACAAATGTTTCAAATCTCGGAGGTCCTTGAAGTCTTGTGCTGTAACTTTCTGAATCAGATTGTTGCTGATATCAAGCTTTTGTAGCCTTGCTGGTAGTCTGAGGGGCAACGTTTGAAGCTGGTTTTGGGACAGCTCAAGGGTAGTTAAATTGGCAAGGAGCTGTGCCCCATCTATGGAAGAGAGTGAGTTTTCTGACAGGTAAAGATGGGAAAGATTCTCCAAATGTTTCATATCTTGAAACCTTACCACTTTGAGCCGGTTTCTCTCCATTTTTAATGAGAGCAAGGATTTGGGCAGGTTAATAGGAATTTTAGTCAGAAAGTTACTACTGAAACTGAGAAACTGCAAAGACTGAAGAGAAGTGAAGAAGCTAGCTGGTATGAGATGTAGCTTATTATTCTCCATGCTCAGATGTTTCAGATGGGGAAGTGCCAGTGGTCCATTCACAGACTCGATATTGTTGCTGTCCAACACCAAGCTTTGCAAACTGACAAGAGAAGAGAGCATGCTGGGAGGGAGAGAAGAGATCAGATTGTTTTTCAGTTCAAGGATTTTTAATTTCTTCAGTCCTTCAAAATCAGATCCGTGAAGGACATATATTGAATTATCATTTAGTTTTAACACTTCAAGACTGGCTGGGAGAGCACTGGGGACCTGTCTTAACTTATTTTTCCAGAGTTCCAAGGTCTTCAAAGTACTCAGAGTCTTGAAAGTGTCATTTTCTACCGACTCTGTTCCACTGGCCAGCAGAATAAAATCTTCTAGAGCTGACATTTGGGTGAAGTTAGACAGCTACAAAAAATTCAGGGATGGGGAATGGGGGAGAAAAGCAGTAAATTAGGATTATTGTAAGAAAAAAAAAGCCATATACGTTATCATTCAATACTAATGATACTTCAGATTTCCATTCAGGATCTATTTAAATATCTCTTGGAAAAGGATAGAAACTCAGGTTCTGACCATTTTTATTCATTTGTTAACAGTATAACATGTCTAAAATATTTTAAGCACTTTCACACACTATTGGTAGACATAAAGTTGGCCAACTTTTGCTGCGTATTCTTTGACCCAGCAAATTTACTTCTAGGTAGAAGTACTTAAAAATTGCACAATGATTTATGCAATAGGCTGTTCTTGGTTGCATCATCTTGTAATAGCCAAAAAAGAAACAATCTGGAAATATTTCACCAAACTATTAACTAGAGTTTCTAACTCTAGGGGATAAAATTATAAGGAATTTTCATTATCTATCTACGTTTTGCAATGTTTAGATTTTTTTAAATTATAAATTACCTTTTTAACAATTTAAGCATTAAAAGTAAAAAAATTTTAATGTCCTAGATACTGCTATCAATAGAATGGGCCTATCAGAAAAACATTTTCAACTGTATAATAGTTTGGAAAACTAGCCTCGTTGTTCCTACCGGCCAATTTATGCTTCACTGATGAAAAAGGGTCATGAAGAAACAAACAGGATACATGTGTCTCCATCTCTGTAGAGCAAGGAGTCCATTCATGCATATATCCCAGACCTAATGCTATTCCTCTCCTAGATTTTAGAAATTACCAAATCTGCTGTACTTTCTCCATGGTTTGCAAGTTCAAGCACCCCTATCTCTCCACATATCCTCCAAACTCCTCCTAGGTGGACATCCACCTCTTTTCTAGGATGATGTAATTTGGTATTTGGTTCTCAGAGTAAAATCATGTTTAGGCAAAAAGAGGAATTGTTCCAGATTTTCCTGAGCTTGATAAATCTTCACAAAACTTTCAACCTGCTTTAGAATTCAATTAAGCTGGAATTTTCAGTGCACACTTTTATGTCTTACTATCTACAGTTTCTAAATGTTGGATTTAATTGTGAAGTTGAGCTCTTTTGTAACATCAATACATGATTAATACCTTAAAAGTGGGTTAATTTTGCATCACGTATTTGTTACAGGTATTTATATTCTGGGAAGACACGTGATGTGAATTATGGTATATTTTAAAGTATTTCCTAATATGATATTCTAGCTGAAGAATCTCATGTTAAAAACTCCATAAACAGATATTTTTAATTATAATAGTTTTGATAGCTGCCTTGGCTTATATATTGCTACTAACATTTGATATTTTCTTAATGATTAATCAGATGTATTAATTAGTCTTAATCCCAAGATCAATAGCTTTTTTTTTTTGCATTTGTTGAGCATCTACAAGTTCCAAGTACTTTTTTATGTGTTATCATTAATTCTCCTAATAACCCTGAAAGTTTGGTATCGTCAAACTTGAAAGAGTTGAGAATTTCAACAAAGTCTATTGGACTCCAAAGCTCTTTCTTCCTCAACTCATCATTTTCTAATACATTTTCCATTGCCTGTGGTCTATAATTAATGTTTTTCAAAAAAGACTCAAGATCTGGACACGGATCATAGAGTTTTAGAAAAGCAGAAATTTTAGAGATTATCTAGTCCAAATCTTCCATACAAGGAATGATGCCAAAAAAAAATTAAATGACCTGTCCAAGATTCAGTGTTGTTTAATCTGTTCTTCATCCTGAAGTACCTTTTTCTAGGCTTTCTTTCATGTAAAGTCATAATTGACTCTACACATAGCTTTTCACCTTTGGGACTGTTGATCTCCCACAAAAAAGACCTTGGTGTTGTAAATGCTTCTACTTCTATCTGAGTGACCACAGACCCTAAAAGATTGCTGACTATGTAGCAAGTCTCGGAGATGACATGGATCTGAATGGGCAATTTCTATGGGGACTAGACAAAGAGTGGTGTCAGAGCTTCAATTTGTCTTCATTTCTATTTGTAAAGTATATAGACTAGCTAATAGTAAATATAGGTCATTTTCTTAACTGAATCCAGTGAATAGTTGTTTCCTATTATTAAGCATAGAGAACCTTTGCTCTTTATCAGGTCAATGCAGATTACTTTTGATTATTATTAGTTAAAATGGCCACCATTTTCTAAGTATTTACTATGCTTATCTTTACAAAGATCTATGTGTAAGCATGATTATTCCCTTTTCAATGAGGTAAACTCAAGAAGGCAAAACAAAATGTCCAAGTATGTCTTGCTAGTAAGTGGAAAAGTTCGGCTTCCCACCCAGGTTTACCTTACCCCAACACATATATTTTTAACCTTAGTGTTTATAACATGCATTTAGCTGAAGAGTATAGAGTTCTGGTGCCACAAACAGTGAGGAAGACCCCCAATGATTTTCAACTTATCAGTTGAGTTTGCAGAGCTGACAAAGGGAAAAAAATTCTGCCAGACCTGTTTTTCCATTTCCATGGCCTAAGCAGGGTTGTGCTCAAGAGATGTGGAAAGAGATGCTTTTGCCCTGCAGCTAACCTTGGGGCTGCTGGCAGTTTTTCAACATTGCTTAAAAAGCAAGGCAAGTATGGCTTGGTGTTAACAATTAGGCTTAGGAAGCTTAGCTAAGTAAAATTCCTGCCATCACAGTTGTACAGTTTAGTGAGCCTAATACCTATGTAGATAAAAGTTACTATATAATAAGAAAAGTTTAAAAAGAAAAAAAAAAAGCAAACCAAGTAAAATGAAATAGAGTAGAGGGGCAACTTCTGCTGGTTTCCCCATGCAAAGGCTTTGTTTCACGTTTTAATGCTGGGCAGGCCCTACTTCAAGCATTAGAAGGTTACCTGCCTTTCTTAGTCACCTTATAGGTCCAGTGCACACAGGAAACTCACACACCCTCACAGTGACTGCCTCAGACATGTGTGAACCAAGCCAGCAAGGAGTTTATAAACTGTGTTGGAATTTTTTTTCTGATGATCAAAGCAACACTTGTTCTCTGTAAACAATTAAAAAACCTGAAAAGTATGGAGAGAATATAAAAAGAATCTATAATTCCCCCCCACACTTGTTGATAAACCATATATTTCTTACCCAAGAGGAATTTGAAGTAGCTTCTTCTCTCCACAAAAGATGTAAAGTGCAATTATTTTAATTGACTGCCACCATAAAGACATTTCTATTTGTCCTCTAAACGTTAGAGCTAAAACTATAAAACTCTTAGAAGAAAATATAGGCATACATTTTCATGACCTTGGGTTTGGTAAAAGCTATCTTGGATATGACACCAGGTGTAATCCTCTCCAGCAGCACCCAGCTGTCCAGATATAGGAGAAACAAAGGAAAACGATCACCCTAACATAAGACTGAGGCTTTGCTGAATAGGTGTTGAGATAATTAATTGTGGGATGCAAAGAGGGAAGGGTTAGGGAAAGAAGATAGATAAGAAATGAACTGATTATCTGAGAGAAAGTGGGTAGATCTAGGATTAGAAGTCTCCATGAAGTGGAAAGATAAGTGCAGAGTATGGCAGCTGAAGGGAAAGGACATGATGACCAGAGAGTGGGTATGGGAATTCAAGATTTTTGAGTGCAGAAGTTTCAGATATAATGAGGATTATTATATAAGCAAGAGAGTAGACGGCTGTGGTGAAGTGGAAATGTAGATAGATACTTTTTTATGAGTTCAAGGAATGGGACTAGGATATTGGACACTGAAGGCACACCAAAAGATGCAGGACTTAGGATGGAGAGGAAGAGTAGGAGCCAGTATGGAAGGGACCAGGGGCACAGTATAAGACACACAGAGGCACAGAGTGTTACAGTCTGATGGCATGCATCTCAAAGAAGTAGGGATTTTTACAGATAAATGGATAAAGTCCCTCTTGAGGGCAGGAACTATGAATTTTTACTTTTTTTTCCAGCTGTGCTGCATGGCTTGCAGGATCTTAATTCCCTGACCAGGGATTGAACCTGGGCCATGGCAGTGAAAGCCCAGAATCCTAACCACTAGGCCACCAGGGAACTCCTAGAACTGAATTTTTCATCTTTTATCCCCAGTCTCAAACACAGCATTCACAGACCCAAAGACAGTTGAATTATATGAACAAGTAACTGAAACATTTAAAATTGTGGTGTATATACACATATATGTGTGTGTGTGTATATATATATATGTTGTGCATATATGCATATATGTGATGTATGTGTATATATATGCACATATATGTGTGTATATATATATATAATTTCTATTGCTATTAATCTGAAGATCCATTTTAAGACTTTTTACTTTAAATATAGGCACCCAATTCTGTAGTTCAAACCAAATAAACAGATATACATTGCATTCACCAAATGCAAGTAAACTATGGTCATTTAAAGCCTAAGGATTTTTAAAAGAGAAAAGAGGATTATAGGTCAGAGCTTTCTACTTCCTTCACAAAACAATCCTCTCTTTTGCCAACCTTTCTGCTGTGAACTGTGCTTCCTAGAGATAATTAACTGGGTTAAAGTCAGGGAAGTGGCAGTATTGCTGTTCAGTGAACTTAAACCAATGACAAATGAACTCATCCAATAAGTGAATTTGACGAGAGGCATAATTTCATCTTATTGGCTGCAAAGCAGCAGTGTGGGATCATTACCAGGCTTAGTTGACACTCCAGCTCTCGGTATCTCAAGTCCTCAGGACAAATATTTAAGCATCTTGCCCTTTAACCAGGTGTCTTGATTGAATGCTGAGACCTGACAGGGTCAGACCTGCTCTCTGGCATTAGGCACTACTGGATTAGAAGAGGAAAGTAAACAGATGATGACCAGGCAATTGTGCTTATTGAGCCTCGACATAAATACCATGGCACATCTTTTAAACTCCCTGTGTTTATGTGCACCTACATTAAAATTTCTTAACCAAATAAAAAGGGAGGGGGGAGTGTCTCTGTTTGAAGGAAAAGTACATTCACCTGCTGACTCTCTGCACCTGGATCACAGACAGGCCTTTCCTTATCTTAAGATTTGGGTCAATGAGGGAGAAGCAGTGACCAGTAAAGGCAAACTCAGAGTCATAGAATTTTCCATCTAGAAAGTTCCTGGGATCCCCAATCTAATCCAGCCTTCTCACATCATAAAGGTAACAAATGAGGTCTGCAGGTTTTTTTAACTGCTTGTCTAAGGTAGTTCTATCTCTAGTTAATGAGAAAACTAGAATGAGAACTCTAGTCTCTTGATGCCTTTCAAAATACCAAAGGTCAGAAACAAAAGTTTCGGGCTTCCCTGGTGGCGCAGTGGTTAAGAATCCGCCTGTCAATGCAGGGGATATGGGTTTGAACCCTGGTCCTGGAGGATCCCACATGCCATGGAGCAACTAAGCTCGTGTGCCACAACTACTGAATCCCGCGTGCCTAGAGCCTGTGCTCGGCAGCAAAAGAAGCCACCGCAATGAGAAGCCCACGCACCGCAACAAAGAGCGACTCCGCCTCCCTGCAACTAGAGAAAGCCTGCGCGCAGCAACGAAGACCCAACGCAGCCAACAATAAATAAGTAAAATTTTTTAAAAAGCTTCTTTGTGTTATACAAGTCAGACAAATCTATAGCACTCTTTTCAGTGCCCTCTGAATAGGTAAGCATGAAAATAGACATCATAATTAAAAGCACGTAGAATGAGAATTGCAGTAATGTCGCAAAACAAAAACACGTATTTCTTCTGTATATGTTTCCACAAAGACACTGATGCCTGGCTGGTTTGTAGAGTTTGTATGAGTAATTCTCATATGCTGCATTCACCTTGATAGTCTTATAATGTTCTAAGTATCATCTGCCTTCTATGGCACGTACAAAACTACTTTTCCCCTAAAAGGACTTCTTTTTAATATGTGGAGAAAAAGGGGCCATATGATCTCAAACTCTTTTTGTTAAGAAAGAGTCATTTCTTTACTTTTACTCCACAACAGCATAATTAGAATTTTCAAAAATAAAAAATTAATTATAGACTCCGATTTTGGGGGGGCTACTTTCCTAAAAAGAAATATCCAGAGGCATATACCCATCTCAGTGTACAGAGCAAACAGGTAGCTAGTGCAACTACCCGACTTCATAACCATCACTTTACGTTTTGATTATTTAAATCAAGTTTAACAAACCCACACTTGCCCCTCACCCTATCTCACAAAATAAAATTGCAGTAACTTGAGTGTAGAATGAGTAATTACCTGAAGGTGCTGAATTTTGCTATGACTGACGTAGAGCTTCTTGGTGGTGGAAGGAATACCTGACGGCACCTCCGTTAGCCTGTAGCATTGCACCGACTGCTCTGAATCACAGCTGCATCTTCCAGGACAGTTAGGATCGAAACCATAGCTAAGAGAGAGCAAAACAAAGAAAGCATAAAGCAGACACATCTTCCAAAACAGGGCCTTTCAGGTCGCAGGCGAGTGTTTAGGTGATGTCTCACTCTTTATACCGTGAAATCTGATTATAGAATCTTATGAATGTGTACTCTGTCAATGTAAGAAGACAGGAAAGAAAAAATTCTCAATTTGCCTGGGTTAAAATGTTAGCGACCATTACAAAGAGGAAGGCACTTAAACATTGATAAGCTGCCTTAATATTTGTAGGTGAGCAAAACCCTATGTTATTTATGGCTTGGAAGGCTAATCTGCAAACACCTCTATTATCTGTAGTTTCCTTGTTTTGTTAAATGTGACACTAGGGAATTAGTGGGAAAAGACAAAGGGCTGTTTTATAGTGGGCTATAAAACCTTTGAATTTTCTGTGACCCTATATTAAAACCATTTTTGTGGAACTGCAATGGGCAGGTGTTTTCTTCTCACATTAACTAGTATGGGAAAATAGGCAGGTTTTCTATTTATTATTGTTGTTTCAATAACATTTTATTGCTAGTGAAACAATGGGAGTACAATGGAGAGATATTTAGAGCCACAGATAACTTGTTCAATTCATCTGTCACTTGATCACTCAAATATCATATATAGAAAATATTTTGTCATTCAAAAATATTGTTGACTCAAATGAGAATAAAACTTAAAACTAGGTCTATTATCTTTATTTATTTGTAATAATGGAAGAAAAGGATTCTAGTTTCTTCAGAGGAACTTAGCTGTGAGCTCCTACCAGCGAGGGAAGGTTTCCCTTGTCCTGGGTGCCCCTTTGTTGTGGCTTTTTGTCTTGCTGTGATCATCCCTGCTGAAGGAATTTAAAAGCATTTTAAGCAAAAGATTATATAGAGAAGCTCTTTCCCCGCAAATGGAAGACCTAAATTTCCCCATGCTGGTTGGCCTCAGCTGATTGCTCTAAAGAAACCCTTTCTAATATTGAAAAGCTTCTCAGATCTCCTCTTCAACCTTACCTCTCTTTGCTACAATTTTCATTTTGAAGGCAAAAGTTTCTTTACTTTAATAATCAATTAATTCTATTTCCAGAGGAAGGATTTTTGTGTGCTTTTCCCAAAAGACTTGTCTACTCCTCTTTTCTGATTGTTTGCCTTTTGTTTTCTTTTACTATCAGAGACAAGAAGTGATAAGAGATTTCTTTTCTGTCAATATTCTGATTTTCAAGAAGCTTTATTATTTATTTCTTTTGTCCATTAATAGAATTATTTTTTAGTTTTTAGAATTTTCAAATAGAAAAGTAATGCTCAATAAAAGAAAATTTGGAAAAAGGAGCAAGGATGGGAAAAAAAAAACTTCAGTCCTGTCTCCAAATCAAACCTTTTCTCCAAATCAGACAATTTTTTTCTCTGCCTAGGCTTTGAAACGGCAAAGAGAAATACTCATTGAACACTTACTTTCTGTGTTGCTAAGAAGGTAAGTTCATATTTAGTTACTTGAAATGAAATGCCTATAAAATCCTAACCTTTCATCTACCATTAATGACAGCTAATTTTTCTGTTATACAGCATAGTGATGAATTTCACTTTCTATCCTCTGTAGGTAGCCATGGGATTCTCTTGTCTTTGATTAATCCTTGAAATTATACTGTATAATATATTTTTCTTCTTTTCCATGGTATTTCTATAGCTTTCCTGCAATTCTGGCATTATCTCTAATATATTACTCCTTTACAATGTGAATAGTTTTGTCAGGTTTCTTCCCTCCTATAACCCAGTAGTTATAGTCCTTTCTGCCCTCCTATAACCCAGGGGTTCTTAACCAGGGGCAATTTGGCAATGTCTGGAAACATTTTTTTTTTTTTTTTGCGGTATGCGGGCCTCTCACTGTTGTGGCCTCTCCTGTTGCGGAGCACAGGCTCCGGACGCACAGGCTCAGCGGCCATGGCTCACGAGCCTAGCCACTCCGCGGCATGTGGGATGTTCCCGGACCAGGGCACAAACCCGTGTTCCCTGCATCGGCAGGCGGACTCTCAACCACTGTGCCACCAGGGAAGCCCTGGAAACATTTTTGATGACAATAAAAGGATGGGGGTGGGTTGGTAGGCAGTGCTACTGACATCTAGAAGGTTAATGGCCGGGATGCTACTGAACACCCTACAACACACAGGACGGCCCACACAAGAAAGAATCATGCAGTCCAAAATGTCAGTAGTGTCATTGTTAAGAAACCCTGCAATAAACACAAATGTGTGCTTCTATGCAATAGATATTGGCCTTCTTTGGTGTATTAAAAGCAAAGGGCAACTGCACTCTCACCACTCTTATTCAACATAGTTTTGGAAGTTTTAGCCATAGCAATCAGAGAAGAAAAGGAAATAAAAGGAATCCGAATTGGAAAAGAAGAAGTAAAGCTGTCACTGTTTGCAGATGACATGATACTATACATAGAGAATCCTAAAGATGCTACCAGAAAACTACTAGAGCTAATCAATGAATTTGGTAAAGTAGCAGGATACAAAATTAATGCACAGAAATCTCTGGCATTCCTATACACTAATGATGAAAAATCTGAAAATGAAATCAAGAAAACACTCCCATTTACCATTGCAACAAAAAGAATAAAATATCTAGGAATAAACCTACCTAAGGAGACAAAAGACCTGTATGCAGAAAATTATAAGACACTGATGAAAGAAGTTAAAGATGATACAAATAGGTGGAGAGATATACCATGTTCTTGGATTGGAAGAATCTACATTGTGAAAATGACTCTACTACCCAAAGCAATCTATAGATTCAATGCAATCCCTATCAAACTACCACTGGCATTTTTCACAGAACTAGAACAAAAAATTTCTCAATTTGTATGGAAACACAAAAGACCCCGAATAGCCAAAGCAATCTGGAGAACGAAAAACGGAGCTGGAGGAATCAGGCTCCCTGACTTCAGACTATACTACAAAGCTACAGTAATCAAGACAGTATGGTACTGACACAAATACAGAAATATAGATCAATGGAACAGGACAGAAAGCCCATAGATAAACAAATGCACATATGGTCACCTTATCTTTGATAAAGGAGGCAGGAATGTACAGTGGAGAAAGGACAGCCTCTTCAATAAGTGGTGCTGGGAAAACTGGACAGGTACATGTAAAAGTATGAGATTAGATCACTCCCTAACACCATACACAAAAATAAGCTCAAAATGGATTAAAGACCTAAATGTAAGGCCAGAAACTATCAAAATCTTAGAGGAAAACATAGGCAGAACACTCTATGACATAAATCAGAAAGCAAGATCCTTTCTGACCCACCTCTTAGAGAAATGGAAATAAAAATAAACAAATGGAACCTAATGAAACTTCAAAGTTTTTGCACAGGAAAGGAAACCATAAACAAGACCAAAAGACAACCTCAGAATGGGAGAAAATATTTGCTAATGAAGCAACTGACAAAGGATTAATCTCCAAAATTTACAAGCAGCTCATGCAGCTCAATAACAAAAAAACAAACAACCCAATCCAAAAATGGGCGGAAGACCTAAATAGACATTTCCCCAAAGAAGATATACAGACTGCCAACAAACACATGAAAGAATGCTCAACATCATTAATCATTAGAGAAATGCAAATCAAAACTACAATGAGATATCATCTCACACCAGTCAGAATGGCCATCATCAAAAAATCTAGAAACAATAAATGCTGGAGAGGGTGTGGAGAAAAGGGAACACTCTTGCACTGCTGGTGGGAATGTGAATTGGTACAGCCACTATGGAGAACAGTATGGAGGTTCCTTAAAAAACTACAAATAGAACTACCATATGAACCAGCAATTCCACTACTGGGCATATACCTTGAGAAAACCAAAATTCAAAAAGAGTCGTGTACCAAAATATTCATTGCAGCTCTATTTACAATAGCCCAGAGATGGAAACAACCTAAGTGCCCATCATCGGATGAATGGATAAAGAAGATGTGGTACATATATACAATGGAATATATACATATACATATACAATGGAATATACATTGGAATATTACTCAGCCATAAAGAGAAACGAAACTGAGCTATTTGTAATGAGGTGGATAGACCTAGAGTCTATCATACAGAGTGAAGTAAGTCAGAAAGAAAAAGACAAATACCGTATGCTAACACATATATATGGAATTTAAGGAAAAAAATGTCATGAAGAACCTAGGGGTAAGACAGGAATAAAGACACAGACCTACTGGACAACAGACTTGAGGATATGGGGAGGGGTAAAGGTGAGCTGTGACAGGGCGAGAGAGAGGCATGGACATATATACACTACTAAACGTAAGGTAGATAGCTAGTGGGAAGCAGCCGCATGGCACAGGGATATCAGCTCGGTGCTTTGTGACTGCCTGGAGGGGTGGGATAGGGAGGGTGGGAGGGAGGGAGACGCAAGAGGGAAGAGATATGGGAACATATGTATATGTATAACTGATTCACTTTGTTATAAAGCAGAAACTAACACACCATTGTAAAGCAATTATACCCCAATAAAGATGTTTAAAAAAAAAAAAAGCAAAGGGCAACTGAATTCCAGAGAAGAAACTGACTAACCCAAATTCTCCCTGACTTTAGATTAGCTTGTGATTCTTATTATAAAACTGATCAACTAAGAGCTAAACGGAAGACTTTATTAAAATCTTTCTGAGACAAAAGAAATTTTAAAGAATAAAATAATGGTGAATATGATATTTTTAAACTTGTTTGCTTCTTCTTCTTTGCAAAAACAGCATAAGTTTAAAATAAAAGAAAAAATAAAATTTTCTACTACTTAACCTCTCTACACCTCAGTGTTTTCTTCTGTAGAATGAAGATTAAATCGGGGAAATAATTTCAATTTTACAGAAGAAAGAGAGGAAATGTACTGAGACATGTCAAGTCCGTAGGCAAAAATAGGGTCTCAGTAAATGATAGTTGTGGGAATTCCCTGGTGGTCCAGTGGTTAGGACTGTGCTTCCACTGCAGGGAGCACGGGTTCCATCCCTGGTTGGGGCACTAAGATCCTGGAAGCGGTACGGTGTGGCAAAAAAAAAAAAAAAAAAAAAAAAAAGATGGTTGTATCAGTTTGGGTTTGGGTTATTAGTTGCAAGCAATGGAAACAAATTTCTGGCCGGCTTAAGAAGAAAAGGAATTATTGAAAGAAAATTGGGTAGCACACAGAATTGTAGGAAAACCTGGAGAACCAGATTTGGAAATGGACAGAATAAAGGAAGGCTGTATAGCCAGAATTGCACACTTCAGTGAGTATCACCGCACAACATGGATGCCCTGGCCTCCACCATTGAACTGGAAATTGGATACCGTTGTCTGCACTGTTGGCTACTGAAAAAGGATGCAGCTAACCCCCACCCCATCTCTCTCTACTCCCTACCAACAAGAATTCTTTCAATCCCTGCCTCACTATCTCCACGTTAAAAATTTTAGGTGGATGATTTTGGTCAGGTGAACCTAAGTCATATACCTGTGCTCTAGCTGTCACAGAGCTGGGCAAGTGATTGTCTTATGTTTTCAGTTCATTATGGGAGGAGGACACTATTTCCGATATTCCAGTCACATAAGACAGGGAATTCCCTAAACAAAGGAAAGGGGTTCAAATATGGACAGTCCCCTATTTGTAGTGACAAATGTCCACTATAGAAATCTTTTCACCCTCACTCCTGCTCATCATGACCACAAAAGCCAAATGAGATTTGAGCGAGTTGCAACCAAGGACCAAACAAATTATATTTCTAACAATGGTTGTGACATGGCTTTTTGTGTAATTGTTTCACTATACTTTTCTGACTTGTTCATTTAGAAGACTACAAAAATTCTAATGCAATATTTTAAATATTTTTATACTTGTAAATATACATGCAAAGAAAAGATAATGTTAAATGGTGTTCAGAATGCAATTGTTTTGGGCCCCTTTTAGAACTAATGTGGAAGAAATATAATAAATGACAGAGGCTGATGAGGGGAAGTCTGTTTGATCTGTAAGGTCTGATAATCTGAGAAGTAAAGAGTAACTTGACAGTGGATGAAAGAGGAAGAATCAATGATCAGTAAACTCTGATAGCGTGGTTGATAAATGGTGGTTTTAGATAGTGCTGACCCAAACCTGGAGCTGTGGGAAAGGGTAAATGAAGAATGTAGCTCAGGTAACAGTGGAAAAGCAGTTATAGGCAGTCTGAGAGTGTTAGGGAATAAAAATATAGTAATAGGGATTAAAAAAATTTTTAATTTAAGTATAGTTTATTTACAATGTGTTAATTTCTGCTGTACAACAAAGTGATTCAGTTATACCTATATATATTATTTTTCATATCCTTTTCCATTATGGTTTATCACAGGATATTGAATATAGTTCCCTATGCTATACAGTAGGACCTTGCTGTTTATCCATCCTATACATAATAGTTTGCATCTGCTAATCCCAAACTCCCAATTCTTCCCTCCCCCACACCCCTTCGCCCTTGTCAACCATAGGCCTGTTCTCTATATCTGTGAGTCTGTTTCTGTTTCGTAGATATGTTCATTTGGATCACTTCTTTTAGATTCCACATATAAGTGATATTATATGATATTTGTCTTTCTCTGTCTGACTTAGTATGATAATCTCTAGGTCCACCCATGTTGCTGTAAAATGGCATGATTTCATTCTTTTTTATGGCTAAGTAGTATTCCATTGTATATATATACCATATCTTTATCCATTTATCTGTCGATGGACATCTAGGTTGTTTCTGTGTCTTGGCTATTGTAAATAGTGCTGCTATGAACATAGGGCTGCAAGTATCTTTTCAAATTATAGTTTTGTCTGGATATATGCCCAGGAATGGGACTGCTGGATCATATGGCAACTCTATTTTTAGTTTTTTGAGGAACATCCATACTGTCCATACTGTTTTCCATAGTGACTGCACCAATTTACATTCCCACCAACAGTGTGAGAGGGTTCCATTTTCTCCACACCCTCTCCATCATTTATTATTTGTAGACTTCTTAATGATGGCCATCCTGTGGTGTGAGGTGGTACCTCATTGTAGTTTTGATTTGCATTTCTCTAATAATTAGCGATGATGAGCATCTTTTCATGTGGATCTTCTGCCCATTTTTCGATTGGGTTGTTTTTTTGTTATTGAATTGTATGAGCTGTTTGTATATTTTGGAGATTAATCTGTTGTCAGTCACATCATTTGCAGATATTTTCTCCTAGTCTGTAGGTTGTCTTTTCATTTTATTTATGATTTCCTTTGCTGTGCAAAAGCTTGTAAGTTTGATTTGATTCCATTTGTTTACTTTTGCTTTTATTTCTATTGCCTTTGGAGACTGACCTAAGAAAACATTGCCAAAATTTATTTCAGAGAATGTTTTGCCTATGTTCTCTTCCAGGAGTTTTATGGGGTCATGTCTTATATTTAAGTCTTTAAGCCATTTTGAGTTTATTTTTGTGTATGGTGTGAGGGTGTGTTCTAACTTCATTGATTTACATGCAGCTGTCCAACTTCCCAACACCACTTGCTGAAGAGATTGTCTTTTCCACATTGTATATTCTTGCCTCCTTTGTTGAAAATTAATTGACCATAGACATGTGGGTTTATTTCTGGGCTCTTTCTTCTATTCCATTGATCATATGTCTGTTTTTGTGCCAATACCATGCTGTTTTGATTATTGTAGTTTCATAGTATTATCTGAAGTCTGGGAGGGTTATGCCTCCTGCTGTGTTCTTTTTCCTCAAGATTGCTTTGGCAATTCTGGGTCTTTTATGGTTCCATATAAATTTTAGGATTATTTATTCTAGTTCTGTGAAAAATGTCGTGGGAAATTTGATAGGGATTGCGTTAAATCTGTAGATTGCTTTGGGTAGTATGACAATTTTAACAATAAGTAATAGGACTTTTTCAAATTGTTTTTTGCTGTGTTTTGTTTTTACGTTTGGGTACACCATACCAAATGTAGTATCTTATAAATTTTAACTATGGAATAGGTAAAATAATTTCTGATGCCTAAATTATACTGGATTTATTAGTCAAATCAACCATCACTGTTAAATGAACCTTTCTCTTTAGGTTGGGAAAAATATTCCTTGGATTTTAAAGGAATATGTATTTTATAGATATTTAACATATATTTTATAGATATTCCTAACTCTTGAGCCAATATAAAAAAATATGTTTAGCTATGCTCTCTAGCAGCAAATTCTAATTCTTTAGAATTTCCTAGGTAGACTGTTGTAATGTCTTAATTTTTTAACTGACCACACAAATATTTTCAGCATTCCTACTATATTCAAGATCTTGTGTTAGGACCTGGGATTCAAAGATAAGCAAGATACCATTATTATTGCCAAGGAGCTCACAGTCCAAGGGGCTCCAAAAAATGTATGATAAATACTATAGCAGGTATTTGCAGGAAACTGAACAGGGATGGAGTCCATATTTCCAAATGAGAATAAAGGAAGGCCTCTTGGAAGAGGTTTCTTAGCTAATCCTATATCACTGCACCAAAATTCTCAAGTTTTAAGAACAAGAGGGCAAACAGTTGTTCCATATGTGTATGCAAGAGAAATAATCAGGAGAATTAAGCTAATAAATCACCTTGGAATGCCCAAACTTCTTCAGCATATGTATCACAGAATTTCAGATTGTTAGCAAATATGAATAAATATAAATAATACATATGACTGATATTCCAAGACTTTCCCCACATTGCTCAAATAAAATGGTAGCAGGTTTTCTCTGGCCCTCTTTATTCATTATACAATTGTTTCTAGCGACCAACGGTATAATACTTATTAATATCTTTTCCTTTTCCTTGTAGGATTACCGGAGAGTAAATGAAACATGTGAAGCTTAGTGCAGGGCCTGGCACACAGTAGCATTCAATAAGTGATAATCTCCCTCTCCAGTCCAAGGAGAGGGAGACTTCTATGCCCATTCACTACAGTGCCTTTGCAATTAACGATGTGCTAATAAATGTTTGAACTCTACACTAACCTCACGGCTAATTACCACTACCCACCAAAGAAATCTTTAGCATCTTCCTTTTTTTCCCAGTTTCTTCAGTCCCCCACTGTATTCTTAGTAATACCTTATGATAAAACTCTTAAATTCTTAAAACAAGACTGTCACATTTAAGTTATACAAGAAATTTTTAATCACACAAACATGATTCATGAAACAGTTTTTGGAGGTTTCTGCCAGTGCAATTGCAAACAGAAGTATCAAGATTTTATTATCCCTAGGAAAATAAGTCCCACAAGTATTGAGATTACATACTATTCCAAATTCCAAAGTAGACCAAAACAAGGCAACAAGTGTAGATAAAGCACACTGACAACAGATGGCAGCACTAGAACATCAAACCCTGCCTTTCACTTCAATGTTAGGCTGTGACTTACAAAAATGCAGAACCCCAGTCAAGGTGGGCAAAAGATAATGTGTACCTAGAGGGTTCCTCATGAGCATTTGAAATAGTCACATAGCACCAAGCAGCAAGCAC
Source organism: Monodon monoceros (assembly GCF_005190385.1). Taxonomy (NCBI): domain Eukaryota; kingdom Metazoa; phylum Chordata; class Mammalia; order Artiodactyla; family Monodontidae; genus Monodon; species Monodon monoceros. The sequence goes on along the minus strand of NW_021703771.1, from coordinate 46,276,878 downwards.
ACAGGGATGCAGAAGTTGTTACATCGCATGGTAATGAGAAGGGACAATATGAGATGAAAGTGTTCTGAGATAGAGGGTGTGACTTGGGAGTTGTAAAAATTGTACACAGAAGTGGAGTCAGGCTCTTCAATCCCAAAAATGGGGGTATTCACCAAGGATCAGAGCACTGGATACATATAAACACTTAAAATGCATTTCAGTTGTACCCACACAATATAGTAGGAAGTTGAATGATACATTTTTTTAAAGAAATGAAATTTGTTTTCAAATGTAGTTCATATAAACAAAAGAAAGTGCTAAGTAATAGAAAATGAGTATTACAGTTAATTTTTTGGATAATAGTTCTTAAATATTAATAGATTTGTATATGGCTTATAACTGGGAAAAATTATTTTTTTGAAAAAAACTTTTAGACTGATTTGCCAATTTATTACACTGGTAACTTAAACATGAAGAAATGGATTTCCTCATCCTTCTATTCCCAGTGATTAACAGCTAAGACTTGGGAGAAAAAGACACCCAGATTGAAATCTTACCTCAGTGCATCTTTAGCTGTATACCAAGCTTATCAAGATACTTAAATTCTCTGTGACTCATCTATAAAAAACTGACCACAGCTAACTGACAGGATTTTGTGAGAGTCAAAGAAGTAAAGCAGATAGCACAATGTTTAGCACATAGTATGTATTCAATAACTGAAAGCTATTATTGTGATTCCATGTGTACGTGGGCCCCTCAACCCCAACTTTAAATTATTTTCGGACTTTAAATTCCTGAAAATGGGATTGCTAACTATATTATGAATAGAGAAAGTGGTGGGAACTTGGTAGCTGTAGTAATGATGTTCTTGCAAATACGGCGGATAAAAAAAAAGTTAATTTGGAAGGGAGCAGGGGCAAGATGCAAATCTTAGTTTTATATTATTTCTGGGTAAAACCTGTGTGAATGTGCCTACTTAAGCTCAAGGCAAGGACCTCTGAGTAGTTTTGCTTAGCTAAGTTTGTTGAAGCCAAAGGACTTTATGCTAAACAGTCTGCCCTGACTCAGAGAGCAAACTAAAGCTATGATTTCTTATTCCTCATTGGCATAGCATTAGTGAGGGGCCCACAGTGCAGGCTTTGGTGGAGATTAACTGGAAGAGCCTGTCTTCTGCCAGTAAGCTATTCCCTTAGGCAAGTCTCCTAGGAGGGGCAAGTTTCTACTCTATCAGACTGGTTTCTCCTTCTGTTTTCAAGACTGGGCTACTCTTGAAGTGGAAGGGGGTTGAGAGTGAGTATTCAAATTAAAGTTGCAGCTATAAGGGTTAGACTCAGTAGCCTATGAGTTCTGCTAACGTGAGGGTCATGCCTCATTCATTTTTGTGCCCCCCGATGCCTCAACAGGGTTCTGCATTCAATATAATTATGAATATATGAATCCTCATAATTTTTTTAACCTAATTGTCACGTGTAGGAACACTACGCCAGTTTTTAAAATAAGTACACCTTTTTAGGTAGTTGCTTTGGAAATGTATGACCTGTGGTGTGAATAATAAGGCATACCAAGTGCCAAGCACTGGAGCTAAGCATTTTACCTTACTACTGAGTGAAGTAAATTTTGGAAACTGAGGCTTCGACATTAAAGAATACAACTAAGATGGCACAGCTAATAGGTGACAGAGTTTAAAACTTGAACCCAAGGCTGCCTGACTTTTAATCACAAGAGTAAAGGCCTCGTATTAATTCAGCAAAACCTGGTGAGCCGCTGCCCTTCAACTTGCAGTTCTAGACAGATTCCACCCGGAATTTAAGGCCTGGTTTACCAAGAAGAACGAGTGTGTCCACACACCCCACGCACCTCACCCTAAACGAACTGGACTGGAAAAAGTAAAACGTGGCCACTGCGCAGGCTCAAACGTCCCTTCCTCACTCTTCCTTCCCTGCTCCGGGACGTCACCGCGGAAACTTTCCCGGACGACTCTAAAACGGCTCCCGCCCACTCTGAAGTCAAACGGGTGGAAGCTGTTCCTCTCTGCGACGTGGACAACCTTCTCTTCCTCGGGCCTTTCCAACTTGGAAGCCAACACCACGCGCCTCGGTTTCTCGGGGATTCAAGCAGGAGTTTGCCAGATGTCAATATGGCCGCTGACAGGCGGTCCCAAGCAGAGGCTTTTCATAGGCCAAGGTCGCACCCCAGCCCCGCCCATTTCATCCCTCCTCGCTGCGTCCGCCGAGGCCTTCGATACGCATGCGCGGCGAGGGCGGGCCGAGAGGTGGGACGGCCCGCGTCTTCCGTGTGCCGCCGCCACCGCTGCTGCCTGAGCTTCGCCGCTCCTGCCCCTCCGGGGCTGCATAGCCGGCGTTACCCGCGCGAGGGTTAAGAGAGGGGACCGACGGAGCGTGCGTACGCGGGGGTTCCCGCAGTCCCATCAGTTCCTCTCGCGGGTGGACTGCGAGGTCAGCAGCAGTCGGGGGAGGCCATAGACGGCGCCATGTCGGCGGGCGGCCCATGCCCGGCAGGAGCCGGCGGGGGCCCAGGAGGAGCCTCATGCGCCGTGGGGGTCTCCCCCGGCGGGGTATCCATGTTCCGGTGGCTGGAGGTGCTGGAGAAGGAGTTCGACAAGGCCTTCGTGGATGTGGATCTGCTCCTGGGCGAGATCGATCCGGACCAGGCGGACATCACTTATGAGGGGAGACAGAAGATGACCAGCCTGAGCTCCTGCTTTGCGCAGCTTTGCCACAAAGCCCAGACTGTGTCCCAAATCAACCACAAGCTAGAGGTGAGCTGTGGGCGCTGGAGGGGGTGGCATTCAACTCCAGTCATCAGACCTCATTTAACGCACCCGTGAAACGACCCTAGAAAACTGCCAGCCGGGGCACCTGGGCTTCCTACGTGACGGGGGAGTGCGCGCGCGCGCGCAGGAAAGGAGTGAGGTGAGGTTAGAGCAGAAAAAGGTGTGTGGACTGACGTGTGGGTCTCCCGGGATCCTGTCGTCCACCTTCCTTGTATCTCTATGAAGAGGAAGCAGGAACTAATTACTCTAGCCTACTTGTGCCTGTTACGTTAACAGATCTCAGACTTAACTGAAGCTCAGAGATTCTGTCATAAGAATACTTTAGCTCACCTTGTAACATTTGAGTTTTTAGATCTACTTTCACATTGATAAACTAGGTTTGTATATCACCAGACAGACACAGTCCTGATTATTTTTAACTATTTCAGGTCAGTTTCTGTTGTTGCACACAGACGTACTGTACCTTGACTGCACGAACTATTTAGGGGAATTTGATCAGAGCTCTTAAGAAAAGTTAGTGGGATAAGCAAGACGGTATCAATGTCTATTTCAGTTTACAGTTAGTTTGTCCTTAAGTTACAGGCACATCCCTCCAGAGCGCCCTACAATTATTCAGCTGACTTCTAACATTGAGGTTTTGTCTGTACTTTACTATCTTTCCCAAAGTCTGGTTTTATTTTTGAGAGTGTGTGAAGGATGATCATTTGCTTTAGTCTCTAATCTTGGTTGTGGGTGTGAGTGCAGTGGTGGTGCTTCCAAAAGAACCCCCCAAACCTACCATTTTTGCAGAAAATTAAATTTTTACAATATTTAGAAAGCATAATAGATTACCATTATTACATAAAGATCATTTTCTAACTAGATAATTTAAATAAGAGAATGGGTCTTTCATTTTAAAGTAGGTAAAAATAGGATAATAAATGATGTGCACAGCTCTTTGAACATTAGATTTTGTGAGAAATCATCGTTACTATCAGTTGTGGTGATTGAGAATGCCCATTGGATCCAAATTAATATGAATATCAGAAATGCATCCTCTCCTTGCTTAGTGGTTAGCATTCTTTCTTTTTCCTGTCAGTCGTGAAAAAGGTGGTATAATTTAGCTTTGATTAGCATAGAATTGCATATGGGAGATTTTGTGACTCTTGTTCACTGAAAGGACTGTTAATTTCTTTCATCCTTTCTGAAAAGGTTGGAAGTGTTGATATGAGGCTAATCACTTCTTAATCTAGGTATTGAATTCTTGCTTTAGTGGTAGTTTCTAGAAGATGGTTATTTATTCATGTAGTGAAATTGCATTTGTTGGTCTTTAGAAATAGTACTTCAGCTTTAAATAACAGAGCAAGAGTAGTTTTTGCTACTCTACAACTGAGAGTATTTACTGAGATAAACAGATTTTAAAAAGTGAAACAAGATCTAATTCATTTTTTAAATAACTTAAGGAAACTTTAAAGTGCTATTTGGATGTCAGATATAAAACCTGATTTTGGAGAAAATTATGTTCTATGAGCAGGAGGTGATGCTCAGTTTTTTTCATCTTTAAATATTTTAAATGAGTACTCAGAGCTATAATAAATTATGCATGTTCTTTTTTAGAAATTATAATTACATATTCTGATTCCATGTCCTGGCTTAGAAGGTGACATTATTTCTCAAAATAAGAAATGCTAGCCTATCACAATGTGAGCATGTTTTTTCAACATGCTTGAAGCCTTTGATTTAAAGATCTTAGGAAATGGGGATTGTTGGTGTGTTTTTTCAGTTACAGTTGACTTCTCTGTCTGTGGGGTTATTCTTTCTATATTTAGCAGTTTCTACAGTTTTCATGGAATCTGTTGTGTATTGCTGAGGAGAGAGGTTCATTGTCAGTAGTGCTTTTCAAAGTAGATCTGCCATTGTATCATCTGCAGAATTTCAGAGGTTGCCCCGTGTACTGTTAGCAATCTTTTGAGATCTTGAAATTTTAGAAAAGATTTCCATACTTTCTTGCCCTGTTTTATTTCTTAGTAAGTGAATTGAATTAGTTCTATTGTTTTAAGGATATGGGCATTAAGACATAATATTTGAGGTCACTTACAGTTTGATATAGCAGATGTGCACCAAAGTTCGGTGGTTTTAGAGATTAATACCTTAAACCATATTGCCATAATAAAATATTTTTATAATTAAGAGGGGTACCTCCAGTATGAGTAACTTATGATATATTTAAATTGGTCTTGAGTATCCTTCCAGATTGCCCTTCTTCTGCTCATTGTCTTCAGGTAGTTAATTTAATATTAATATAGTAGTTAGGAAAACAATTTTGCTACAAAAAAAGTCAGAGGTTACATTAAAAAATTAAATATAAGTGACATCTATGTGACTGCTTTTTTCCATAAATTATATTTGGGGAGAGGGATATCTATAAGGGGAAGGGGAGGGCAGAGAATTCAGAATATTTTGAGGTAGTGCATTTCAAATTACTCACATCTCTTTTATACTTCCCACCTGCTTGAGAATCCCTGCTATGGTGAGCCACTTGGTGACAGCTGTGCTGGAGTCACAGGTACTGATTGGGATAGTAGTAGTAGGAATAGTAATAGTAGCAGTAGTAGGTGTGTTGGAGTAGAACAAAAGATGAGAACCAGTGCTTTAGAAAAACTCACCTCTCTGCCTTGAAGTACGGTTTTCTGCCTGTTCACCCCTTCTTTAAAATAACAGCAAAACAATATATCTTCTGTCATGTCCTCCTTTCCCTCAGCAATTGCTGAATAAGTATCTTTTTTTAAAGTGATTTACTGTTCACAGCCATCTAGAGCCACATTGAAAATGAACTAATGATATACTACCCTTTTACTACTTTAAAGCTATTCTGATTTTTTTTTTTTAGTGTATCAGTTTTATTGCAATTTGTTTAACATTGGCTGTTAACCACTCATTGAACCGTTTCAGTGCCATAAAATGGTAGGTTTCAAAAATAGTATTCCCCCCCCCAATAATCTGCCCTCATTCTCACCTGTCCATCCTTGCTCTTCTTTTTTTTTTTTTTCTTGGCCACTCGGTTTGTGGGATATTAGTTCCCCGACTAGGGATCGATCAAACCTGGGCCCCTGGCAGTAAGAGCTCCTTCCTAATCCTGACCACTGAACCGCCGGGGAAATCCCCATCCTTGCTCTTTTTCAATAATTACTACATTGATTTCCCTTTGCCCTTCTACTTACTTACTTATACCAAGGCTATTCATATTTAGTTTCTAGTGCCATGTTCCATACTTGGATGAACTGGGTAGCATTCTAGACTAGTATAGTTAAGCTATTCTGTTTTTAAACAAGCGATGAGGCTGTTTTGCAGCATTGAACTTTGAAGTTTAATATTGCTCCAGTATATATTTATTGAGTGCTAATTATGTGTTGGACACTTGGGATACAATGGAAAGCAAAAACGGACATAATCATCACTGTTATGGAACTTGGATTTTATTGGAATTTGTTGAAATAATTATCATATAAATGTGAAATTCCAACTTTGAGGTACATAGAGTAATGAGAACCTATTCTGGGGCATCAAGAAAGGCTTCTTTGAGGAAGTGACTGTTGAGTTGAGACATAAAGGATGAGTAGGAATTAATTAGGCCAAGAGAAATAGGAGTATCGTTCAACATTCTGGTAGAGGGAACCGGATGTAGAAGGCACCTGTGATGGGCGAGTGCTAATGCATTTGAAGAACTGAGAGTTGGTATGTGTTATAAGAGCATAGGGCAAAAGAAGTGATATGCAAAATAAGTTTGAACAGGTAGGTAGGGACAATATCTACGTGATTTTCTAGACCATGTAGTAGATTTGAGGGCTTTATCATAACAATGGGAAATGTTTTAAATTAGGTGGTAACCTCAGATAGGAGATTAGAATAGTTTACTTTGGCTATGATAAGGAGAGAATTTGGGGAAATAACAAGAATAAATGCAGAAAACCATTTAGGGGGCTCTTAATTCTGATCCATGTGAGATGATGGGAGTAGGATAGCAGAGGTGGAGGAAAGTGTTCAGAACAAGAGAGATTTGAGAAGTAAAAATAAAATCTAGGGATGGGTTGGAACAGAGGGATGAGGGAATTCAGGATGACTCCAAGGTGTCAGTTGGCTGGATAAATGGATGGATATTATATATTGCTAGCAATACTATATTGCTAACTGTTGATCAGTTACTATGGGCCAGGCTCTGTGCTAGGTCTTTTATATATATCGATTCACCCAATTCTCAAAATAGTCCTGTGGGGTAGGTTTAGTATTGTTATTCCCATTTTATAGGGATTAAGTAAGGGGCCCAAGACTACAGAACTAGAGAAACCAAGCTCTCCAAAAACACATTTATGTCTGGCTGGGGAAGGAGGAGGTGGAGAGAAAAAAAGCAAGCAAAAATAGTTGAGTGTGGCTGGATAGCCGGGAGGGGGAGGGGGAGTTCAAGGGAGGTATTGTTTTCTTTTTTTTTTTAATGGAAAAATAAACATGTTTACAAGCCAATGAGAAGCATCTAGCTGAGGGAAAATCTGAATACTCTAGAGAAGGAGAGGATAATTAGTAAGATTTCTGAGTGAAGATGAAATCCAAAATACATGTAGAGAGAATGGCTTTATATTGAAAGGACAGCTATTATACTTAAAGGGAAAGGAGAGATGATAAGCACAGAAGCGGGAGTGTTTTGTGTGACGGCTTCTTTATTCTCTGTAGAATAGAAGCCTGGGACAACTGCTGAAAGTGGGTGAAAGTAAGAGCTTGAGGAGAGTGAAAAAGATTTGAAATAGTAATGGAAGAGTGGGAGAGCAAGTTGGCCAGAGAAATAGAAGGACTGCCAGACAATGCTGGGGACTAATTTGGAGTTATCATAAATTCATGGTAAAACCAGTCTACCCTGTCGTATGACTTTCTCTGGCAATACAGGCACAGTAATGAGAGTAATAATTGAGTTCAACCAGTGCTGTAGCAAGGAGTTTGCTATATAGACAAGAGTGTTATTGAAATGAAAATGGTATTGGGGATGAAGAAAAGGAGATAATCTTTAAAGGAGTAGAAATAGTATTTGATAATTATCTAGATGCAAAGGAAGAGGAATGGTTAAGGATGATGCCATATTTCTGTTTGCGAAATATATTGGTTGATACCTACAGTGGCTTGAATAGTGCTCCCCCGCCCAAATTCGTGTCTACACAGAACCTCAGAATGTGACCTTATTTGGAAATAGGGCCTTTACAAATGTAATTAATATAAGGATGGAGATGAGGTCAAAGCAGATTACAGTGGGTCCTAAATCCAGTGAGACTATCCTCCGAGGATACACAGGGACACAGAGAAGAAGGCTATGTGAGGATGGAATAAGAGATTGGAGTGACTTGTCTACAAGCCAAGAAATGCCAAGGATTGCTGGCAACCACAGTATTAGGAGACAGGCATGGGACAGTTCTCTTTCAGGGTCTCCAGAAGGCACCAACCCTGCCAGTGCCTTGATTTGGGGCTCCTGCATCCTGAACTGTGAGAGAGTAAATTTTTGTTCTTTTAAGCCACCAAGTTTGTGGTAATTTGTTATGACAACCCTAGGAGACTTATACCATTCACTTAAGTAAGGAATCCAGGAGAAGGAGTGGGTCTGGCAGGAAAGATAATGGGTTGAGTTTAGGAGGTTGTGCATGGTTAAGGTCCGTATCCCTTTTTTGCATATTCCTAACATAGTTTCCTAATTGCTTCTTACCCCCTCCACATCATCCTCTCATTGCCAAAATCATTCTAAAGTGATTCATATTAATGGTTCATATCAAAAGGCAAGTCTGACTACGTCACTCTTCTTTGTATACCTCCCTATTACTTACTGGCTAAGATTCAAACTCTGCAGCGTGTTGATCAGTGTCCAGTCTGTCTGTCCTCATCTCTTGTCACCCCCTCTTAGCTGCTTTTGCCTCAAATAAAACTGGTTTATTTGCATTTCTCTAAATAGGCCTGCTCTTTCATGGCATCTCTACTTTGGCACAGGCTTTTGTGTATAATACCTTCTCTGTCCCCTTTGTCTACAGTGTCAAACACCCACTCATCTTTCAACACACCACTTACATCACCATTTCTGTGAAGGCTTTCCCCACCCAACTCCTCTCTGCTCTCTATAGGCAGAGGCTGTCTTAACACCTTGAACTTGCTTGGGCTGTTACGAGATTTGTTATTATACATTGTACTATAACTTGTGGTTGCCACATTTCTCTACCTCTAGAAGGTAAGCTCTTTGAAGGCCAAGACTTTGTCATAGCTGAAATAATCTGAACTGTCAAATGCTTGTGAAAGCTGACTTGGTGGTAGCATTATCCGTTTGTGAACCCATTTTGGTTTCTAAGAATTGGTTGGTAGTTTTTTTCTCCATGATATCAAGTTGATTTATATGTGGATTACAGAATTGGTGTTTGGCCCCTTTTAAAAAGGGGCCAATTTTTGGAAATTTGGAACTCACACATTAAACACCAACCTTTTTGACCCACTTACATTCTTATCTCACTTGCTAGGGGTTTTCACATCTCAGACCTTTCCCTTTCCCTACTCCATGTATTAGCTTTTCTCCGTTCAGCATTCAGGTAAACTTCTCCTTTCTGACTCCCTTTGTTTCTTTTTGAATTGGTACATCACACATGCCTGTACACTAGTGTTTACAACACTTTACATCATAATTGGAAATGTATTTTTTATCTGTTTCTACTAGACAGTAAAATCCTCAAGGGCAGAATCCATGTCTTATTCATCATTTTGTCTCCAGATCCTGGCACACTGTGTATATTCAATAAATGTTTATTTGAAAGAATAAATTATTTGAAACAACTTTAGTTGCCTCATTCTGCCATGAGTCTTCAAAGTTTATCAGTAATCATTCTGTAATACAAGTTTCATGAGAGCTGGGATGGTGTCTGTCTTGTTGACTCTACTATCTATTGTGTCTAACATAGGGCCCACCATATTAGTGGAAGACTGAATCAATCAGGAAGATATGATTTGTTAGCTAATATTTCATGGTATTCCATTTTAAGAAAAATTTGAAACTGACTAAAAATAACATCATTACATTAGAGTATTGAGTGTGGATTTAGTGTACTTTTGACATTTCTAGTATATTTGGTAGGTTGAGTCTCCTCATCCCACCTCGAGTTTAATTATAGAGCAGCTGAATTCTTTAAAATGAAAACAGAAAACAGTTTATCTTGTTTGGAACTTCATTTTGAGGTTTAAAGTACTTTAACTTTTAAAAATACATCATAGACTTATCTACTTGTCTCCATTTCAAATCCCCCAACTCTAGTTCAGTCACGTTGTCTCCCATGTTACACACAGCTGCCTTTTCTTTTTGGCTGTGTTGGGTCTTGCTGTACATGGGCTTTTCTCTAGTTGCTGTGAGTGGGGGCTACTCTTTGTTGCGGCACGCGGGCTTCTCATTGCTGTGGCTTCTCGTTGCAGAGCACGGCTTCAGTAGTTGCAGCACGTGGGCTTAGTAGTTGTGGCTCATGGGCTCTAGAGCGCAGGCTCAGTAGTTGTGGCACACGGGCTTAGTTGCTCTGCAGCATGTGGGATCTTCCCGGACCAGGGCTCGAACCTGTGTCCCCTGCATTGGCAGGAGGATTCTTAACCACTGCGCCAGCAGGGAAGTCCAGCTGCCATTTTTAAAACATAAACTTAATCATGTCATTCTGCTTTAAATTCCTCAGTTGTACTTTGAATAAATTCAGGCTCCTTATCACCGATAAGCTCTGTGTGATCTGACCTCTGGATAGCCCTCCAGTGACGTATCTTATCATTCTTTCCTCTTATTCTGTATGGCCCAGGCCACATGGGTCTCCTTTCAGAAACTCTAAGACAATAATTCTTAAACTTTTTGGTCTTAGGACCCCTTTACATTCTACAAATTATAAGGTCCCCAAAGAGCTTTTTTTTTTTTTTCCTAAATATGGGTTGTATCTACTGGTATTTACTGTGTTAGAAATTACAACTGAGAAAACTGTAAATATTACATCAGTTAAAAATAGCAACAGTAGGGCTTCCCTGGTGGTGCAGTGGTTGAGGATCCGCCTGCCGATGCAGGGGGCACGGGTTTGTGCCCCGGTCCAGGAAAATCCCACGTGCCGCGGAGCGTGAGCCATGGCCGCTGAGCCTGCGTGTCCAGAGCCTGTGCTCCGCAACGGGAGAGGCCACAACAGTGAGAGGCCCGCGTACTGCAAAAAAAAAAAAAAAAAAGCAACAAAAAACCCATAAATAAACCCATAAATAAACCCAATAAACCCATTACATGTTAATATCATTATTAATGAAAAAATAACTACATTTTCCAAAAAATTATGAGTAGTATTATTTTATATTAAAATTAAAAAATATATATCTGGTTTAATAGAAGATAGCTGGACTCTCGCATCTGCTTTCAAACAGTTATGGTTTGTGGTTTTGGTTATAGGAAGAAAATTTGACCTCACAGAGTAGTAGCTCAATCAGGGAGGAGTATTTTAGTAGCCATTTCAGATAATTGTGGATATTCTTCTTTGATAGTAAAAGGTAGTTTCTTAAAGGTTATTTACAATGTGGAGTCTGAAACCCTATCAATAAACTTTTCATACACCGTTACATTAAAATACATTGGTCTATCTTTGTAGCCTTTGAATGGATCTTTTACCAAGGCATGATTTTAACATTGTGCATTGGTCATTTTGAAAATATTGGTTTGCTGAGTTATCCAGATCTTCCAAATGTGGACACATCTCATTATACAATATCAAAAAATCACATTTGTTAATATCTGCAGTCTCATGAGAAAAATCTGTAAGTATTAAGAAGCTGTCAAGCTTATGGTGATGGATTCCAATTTTCCAAAATTCTAATTTTCACTTTGAAAGTATAAGTTCTTATCATTGCCAACAAATGCTGTCAGTTGTTTTCCTTGAAATAACAGATTCACTTTATTCTCAAGAACATGTCTGCCAAATATATTAATCTTAATAACCACAGTTTGTTCTTCTTTCAAATAAATATGGTGTTCCAAGAAAAAAATGTTCAGTTTTGCATCTCAAGCAGTTGCATAAGTGCTTTTCCTTGAGACAACATAGTTTGATATGCAGCAGGTATGCTTTATGTATGCTTCCCATTTCATCACACAGAATATTAAAAAGACTTACTCAAGGTTGAGATTTTTAGAAATTAATAATTTTACTGCTTTATCAAGGACATTCTTAAGTGAATTTTTGGGTTTTGTTTTTGTTTTTTATAAATTTATTTATTTTTGGCTGTGTTGGGTCTTCAGTGCTGTGCTTGGGCTTTCTCTAGTTGCGGTGAGCGGGGGCTACTCTTCGTTGCAGTGGGCGGGCTTCTCAATGAGGTGGCTTCTCTTTCCTGTGGAGCACGGGCCCTAGGTGCGTGCTTCAGTCGTTGCAGCACGTGGGCTCAGTAGTTGTGGCGCATGGGCTCTAGAGTGCAGGCTCAGTAGCTGTGGTGCAAGGGCTTAGTTGCTCCACGGCATGTGGGATCTTCCCGGACCAGGGCTCAAACACATGACCCCTGCATTGGCAGGCAGATTCTTAACCACAGTGCCACCAGGGAAGTCCTTGTTTTTTGTCTTTGTTTTGACTGCGAGTGCATAAGAGTGAAGAGTACAGTGACTACTGTAGTTTGGTGCCACTGCATTGACTTGTGTTGTAAGCATTCTATTCATAATTGCTTTTGTACCTTCAGTACAATGTCAACACAATGAAAAAGGCAATTAATATTTTTTTATTATGAAAATAGTTTTGACCTTGTGGATGCCCTGAAATGGTCCCATAGACCTGTGAGAACTGCTGCTCTGATAATAACTGAAACACTTCCCAGAAGGATAGCCATACACTCCCACCCCACTAATTCTGATTCTCTTTGCTTCTTTCCTGTAGCTTATTATGGTTTGTAGTTATGTATATTACTACTGGCTTTGCTATGACCTCGGGCAAGTTACCTAACCTCTGTGCTTCACTTTCCTTCTCAGTACAAAAAGTATCTTTGAGGATTAGGACAATTAAAACATGAATATGTTCAAAACAGTGCCTGGCACATGGTTAATACTATTATTATATATGCCATTCATTTTCTTTATGAGCTGCCTCCTGCACAAGGCCACTGAAGCTCTGCAGGGCAGGATCCACATTTGTTTTGTCTACCAGAGTATCCCTAGAACCCAGCCCACTGCTTGGCATATATTGGTGCTTAATAAATACATGTTGAATGAATGTGTGATGTTGTGGGAGACTAAAACTAAAAATATGTTTGCTTGTCTTGAACTGTAGAACACTTCGGGGAGAAATAATGACAGATGAAGTTTGCGGTCTTTATGCTCGGATTGGAAATTGGAACAAATAGGTGGAGTTTTCTCACAGAACTTTCATAAGCCAAATGAACAGACTGTTTCAAGAGCTGACATGTAATAAAAAAGAATATTATTTCTTATCTTGAGGGATGACAGAGATTTTTATCTTTGACCTTTGAATATATTTTCTGCTTGGTCACAGTCTTTGCTTTAGAACAGACTCATTGGCTTTTTGTGATCTTCAATAGTAGGACAGCACTAACCATCCTGGGCACAGGAAGAAAAGATAAAATAGAGGAAGATTCTTTTTTTTTTTTTTTTTGCGGTACGTGGGCCTCTCACTGTTGTGGCCTCTCCTGTTGCGGAGCACAGGCTCCGGACGCGCAGGCTCAGCGGCCATGGCTCACGGGCCCAGCCGCTCCGCGGCATGTGGGATCTTCCCGGACCGGGGCACGAACCCGTGTCCCCTGCATCGGCAGGCGGACCCTCAACCACTGCCACCAGGGAAGCCTGAGGAAGATTCTTTATAAAGGAGTTGGTTAAATTAAATGAGCTCTAAGACTTTGTTCAGCTATTTTGAAGAAGTAGAAGAAAAGAAAGAGAATGGATCAAAATGCTTTCATTAGTTACATTATCACCTTGAAGAATGGTTCTGCTGTCTGTCAGGTATAAATAAATAGCTTAGGATCTTTTATATAAGAATCTCTATAATAGATTCTTTTAAAAGTTTCGATCGAAGAAAAAAAAGACAGTCTCACCAGATAAAATGGCGTTGCTTCTTTAAATGAGGCAAGGAGAATTCTATAATCTGTAAAGGTTCTCCTATTAATAGGAGACTCAGTATTTAATACTCAACAGTAATAAGATGTCTTTTTTTGTTTTACAGTCATATCTTGCCATCTCTGTATGATTTTTATTTTTTACATTTGTTTTATTGCTCTTACGAGCTTTAAAGCCTTTTGGTAAGTAGGTGGGTGTAGATGATAAATTTTAGATATTGACATTAAATGGTATAATTGCTAGCAATTAAATTCCAATCTGTACTTTTCATCCTAAACTGCATTTGCAAATATTAAAAACATACAGACATTTAAAAGCATAATTGTTTCTTTTTAATGATGTGATTACCTTTTGTACACTATTTAATTTATTTTTAGAAGATGTTGGGGATAGGAGTTTATTTATTTATTTTTGCTATGTTGCGTCTTCATTTCTGTGCGAGGGCTTTCTCTAGTTGTGGCAAGTGGGGGCCACTCTTCATCGCAGTGTGCGGGCCTCTCACTGTCGTGGGCTCTCTTGTTGCGGAGCACAGTCTCCAGACACACAGGCTCAGTAGTTGTGGCTCACGGGCCTAGTTGCTCTGTGGCGTGTGGGATCCTCCCAGACCAGGGCTCGAACCCATGTCCCCTGCATTAGCAGGCAGATTCTCAACCACTGCGCCACCAGGGAAGCCCTGTACACTATTTTAAAACAAAAGGTGTGGAAGCAATTTGTAGGTAAACATGAGATAATATTTACATCTTTATCAGCAGCTTTCAATGCTATGGTTCATAACAGTTAAACTGCTATTTGAAGTCAACTATTTTCTTTGTAATTCTTACAGAGAATACAACTTGGAGTATGTGTGCTTTTGTGTGCATGCCTGTGCATGCCTACACGTGTGTCTGTGTGTGCACATGAGTTCCAGTGTGTGTGTGTGTGTGCATGCAGTGTGTGAAGTGTGCTGGCTAGGTGGGTGATGTTCAGAGTAGTCTCTTGCTTAGAGCCCTGTCTAGTTCTGAGATTTGGGAATGTGATCTCATTCGGAACTCATGGACACCTTCCTTTCCATTTTTCGTATTACTGCCAGAATTATAAAGGATGTCAGGAGGTCTGAGTTTTAATCCCATGCAATTTGTAATTTAGGACAACTCACCTAATCTCTTTGGGCCTCAGTTCTTCATGTGCAAAATAAAGATGTTTTACCAGATTTTTAATTTAGGTTCTTACATCTTCTAAAATGTTATCAAAAGAGCTATATGAAATGCCAAAACCAATGAGTGAGCTAGATCAAAGTTCCCTGCTGTTTGATGTTTGCTAATGTCTTGTCTTAGTTTAATCCTCCCCAGAACAAGAGGTTTTTGAGGGGTGCTTAAGGTAAAGTAGTTGGCATTTTTATCTATTAGACAGTTAAATAAAAACTAGCCTTCGTTTATAAAGAAAAAGTGCAGCTGTTGTGTAGTTTTTTTTTTATAAATTTATTTATATTTTATTTATTTAATTTTGGCTGTGTTGGGTCTTTGTTGCTATGCGCGGGCTTTCTCTAGTTGCAGCGAGCGGGGGCTACTCTTCGTTGCGGCGCTTTTGCAATGCTTCTCATTGCCGTGGCCTCTCTTGTTTCGGAGCATGGGCTCTAGGCGTGTGGGCTTCAGTAGTTGTGGCACGCGGGCTCAGTAATTGTGGCACACGGGCTTAGCTGCTCTGTGGCATGTGGGATCTTCCCAAACCAGGGTTCGAACCCGTGTCCCCTGCATTGGCAGGTGGACCCTTAACCACTGCACCACCAGGGAAGTCCTGTTGTGTATTTTTACAAGATTATATGGATGGAGGATTAAGGTCTAGACAGAGTAGAATAATAGGAAACTCTGAATAAAAAATTACTTAGATTTTGGTGCCACAGAGTGGAATCCAGAAGTTAAGAATTATATTAGAAAGGAATTATCCTGATGGAAAAGAGTTTGAGAGAAGAAATAGAATAGTAATGACTGCATTT
Source organism: Monodon monoceros (assembly GCF_005190385.1). NCBI lineage: Eukaryota > Metazoa > Chordata > Mammalia > Artiodactyla > Monodontidae > Monodon > Monodon monoceros. Next base: position 46,261,038 of record NW_021703771.1, on the reverse strand, counting down.
ACAAATAAATGGTAATGATAATCCTCAAATTTTGTTTAAATACACTGCCTCTCTGTCTTTTTCATTCCTGGGAATACTTCATTCCTATGTTGCAGAATGTGCCCTGAAGTTTCATATATCTCCCCACTCCATTCCAGCTGATATTGGAGATCCAGGGACCACATTTTTTTTTTAACTAAGTTTTTAAAAAAATATTTATTTACTTTACTTAGGCTGTGCCGGGTCTTAGTTGAGGCATGCAGACTCTTAGTTGTGGCATACAGACTTCTTAGTTGTGGCATGTAGACTTCTTAGTTGCAGCATGTGGACTCTTAGTTGTGGCATACGGACTCTTAGTTGCAGCATGCACGCGGGATCTAGTTCCCTGACCAGGGATCGAACCGGGGCCCCCTGCATTGGGAGCACAGAGTCTTACCCACTGGACCACCAGGGAGGTCCCCAGGGACCACATTTTGAGACTCACTACCTTAGAAAATCTCACCATTGGTTGTTTAATGGCCTTTAAATGAAGGCCATGGTCTTAAGGCTCAGAGATCCTCCTAGAGTGAGGTCATTTTGTCCTTGATGAGTTCTAGGGAAAGAATATCCTGATGGTCAGCTTTGTTTTATTTTATTTTATTTTTTCTGTAAATGAATCCAAGATCAAATATAGGAAAGTGAAGAGATTGGGTTAACTGGTTGATTAACTGGTTTTGATTTTGCTTTTTAAAAGATTTTTTTGGATATCACTTGAAAATTTAAGAGTTGAAGGTTGAAATCAACTGTTTATTAATTTTCACTCTTTGCTAGTTATAGTGTTCCCAAGGTAAGACAGTGAGGTGAAAGATGGTCAGCCTTTTTTTATGGTCAAGCTAGTTTTTAGTCTGTTATTTACTAGCTGTGTGATCTTGGGCAAATTGCTTAAACTCTGATTTCCAGTTTCCTTAGCTATTAAAAAAAAGAGAGTATGATGATAAGAATTAACAGATGGCGCATGGTACGTGATTGCTTGCCATATTGGTAGGTAAATGCTTGCTTTATGGTAGCTGTGAATATTGTTAGTAAGTCAAACATAGGTATCGTAGCTATAGAAACACATTTTTCCTTATGGCTAACTGCTTGATAATACTTTTACTACCTTGCCCTGAGAGTAAGAATTGGGTTCAAAGTGCTGTTTTGCTACTGACCATTTGGGTAGCCCTAGAAATAAAAGCAGCTTTGATGGGCCTTGGTTTTATTATCTAAATAGTAATCGTCATAATCATAGTTTTTATGTTCTCTAAGATCTCTTTGATTATAAAGTTCTGTGATATTAGGAGGTTAGCCATTGAATAAAATATGGAAATTTCTAATCTTCACATAAAATTTACCATTAACTAACTTTTCTTAGCAGCTAAAATGCTTATATCATAGACAAGAAAAGAGTTATTTAAATATTATGAAGTATAGAGTAAACTTGAAACACTTGTTTTGTTCCAAAATAATTAAATTGGGCTTTGAATTTTGATACCTGCATCCTTGCTTTGTAAAGAATTTTTACTTAATTTTTTAAAATTTGAGCGACCTCTTGAGAAATTATTTCACTTAATGAAGAGTCCATGTTTCTAGTAGGCCACTTTCAAAAAACCTCCATACTACCCTGTTTTTCCTTGCCTTTTTAGAATACAGTCATTTCTGATTTGAATATTAGTCTGCCACATTAATTAATGAATACCACTTGTGCCTCTTTAGCATCTTTCTTAATGCCAGTTTTACTCAGTTATTAATAAATCATGAGATTTTTGGTTTGAAACATAAATCATAGTGGGACAACCAGACAATATATACCTCTTGAAACACACAGTGTACTTCTTGCCACAAACATTTAAGTACCATAGTTCCTCAGTATTTGCAGGGGATTGGTTCTAGGCCTCCCCGCCCATACCCCTGCAGATGCCAAAATCCATGGAAGCTAAAGTCCCCTTTATAAAATGGTGTAGTGTTTGCATATAAGCAACACACATCTTCCCGTATATTTAAAATCATCTCTAGATAACTTATAATACCTAATACAATGTAAACGCTATGTAAATAGTTGCCAGCATGAGGCAAATTAAGTTTTGCCTTTTGGAACTTTCTGGAGTTTTCTCTTCTGATTATTTTTGATCCACAGTTGGTTGAATCTGTGGATGCAGATTGCATAGATATGGAGGGCTGACTGTAAATCTAATTAAACCTTTAGATCTACTTGTAGTTTATAGGTAATATAAGGAATAGAGGAATATATTAGACAACACTGCAAAGAAACAGTAAGACAGATACAGGATGAAAGTCAAAGTAATGAAAAAAAAGATAAGGGTTGTTATAGATTAAATGGCTTATTTTAAACTATTTCTGGGTAGGTTTACTTTAGCATAAGCTTCATATTGCTCAAAAAGTGCATATTATTCAAATATGTATTTTCCTTTTGTGATTATTTTATTTCAAAGATAATAAACCTCAATAGGTGTTTTTTTGACTAAGAAGGACTGTCTAGACCAGGCTCATTTGTACTTTAAAGGTACAGTCTTCAGGGAATACTGAACATTCTAGTAATAGGTGATTTTAAATTTTTATATATATATTTTTTTGGTGGGCAATTTGTTAAATTGATGCATGTCTATAATACATTTTTATCATACACGTAAGTTTTTTGTTTTTTTGTTTTTCTTTTCTAAGGTTTTTGGTTAGGAGTATTTGTGAAAGGTGTAAAAACTGTTAAACTAACATTCTTTTCTGGAAGGCAATAGAAGTGAAGTTCTACTTTATTTAATCTCTTGCATATGTTTACTATATTTAAAAAACAGTCAAGTACTAGTATTATTATTTATTTTAGCATTTAAATCTTAATGAAATTTGTTACTGTTTCAAATTCATAATAAAAGGGCCAGCCCAATACATCAGCTACTAGCCTGATGTGGCTATTGTGTGTTTGAAATATGACTGGTCCAAATTGAGATGTGCTGTATGTGTAATATACATAATGGGTTTGAAGACTGAGTATCAAAAAAAGAATGTAATATTTTAATCATTGTTTTATATTATTATATGCTTGAATATAATGTTATATGATATTTTAGATGTGTTGGGTTAAGTAGAATGTTATAAAACTTGATTTTACCTGTTTAATTTCACTTTAAAATAATTATTTATTTATTTGGCTGTGCCAAGTCTTAGTTGCAGCACGCGGGATCTTCAGTTGTGGCATGCAGGACCTAGTTCCCTGACCAGGGATCGAACCCAGGTCCCCTGCATTGGGAGCGTGGAGTCTTAACCACTGGACCACCAGGGAGGTCCCTAATTTTACTTTTTAAAATGTGGCTGCTAGGGGACTTCCCTGGAGGTCCAGTGGTTAAGTCTCCATGCTTCCATTGCAGGGGGCATGGGTTCAGTCCCTGGTGGGGAAACTAAGATCCTGCATGCTGCGCGGCACAGCCAGAAAAATAAAGCAAAATAAAATAATAAATAAATAAAATGTGACTACTAGAAAATTTTTAGTTACATATGTGGTTCATATTGAATTTCTTTTAGGCAGCACTATACTAGAATATCACAGCTTTTCTATTGCAATGAAAACATGAGCTGAGGATTTCTGGTCTGAGAAGGATCACAGTGGACTGATAGTTTTAAATTTTAAAAAATCTTTTGTAAAAACAGAAAAACTAGCATAACAAAAACACCCCACAAAACCCAGTGATAGCCTCTGCAGCAAAACTAAATGAGGAGGGCATATCCTCACAAACCCCAGAACATGGGTTGGTCAGGGTAGCAGGACCAGCACAGAGTGCATGTGGATGAGCACCTGTGGGGCAAAAGAAATAAATAATAGCAAGGGGACCCAGGCACAGAAATCACTAACAGAGCCCCAAAGGAGAAGACATCACTTTGGATGGGAAACTTGAGCAAACGATCTAAGAACAACTGGCAAAACTGCCACCAGGTTGCAGGGGAATGCAAAACAACCCTGGGGACACACTAAGCAGCAGCAGTAAGACGAGAAAGTACTTGGGGTGGACTTTCAGAATCTCAGAAATTTCTAACAGAACTGCTTTTGAGAAAGACAGTCCAATTCTGAAGAAACACTGCTAGAAATATAATCCAAATTCAGCAGGGCAGAAACATGAAGTTTGAAGTGAGGAGAGTTTGTATTCAAGATAGGGGAGGAATACATACGTAGGAGGTTGATTGCAAAACAGTAGTTCTGGCTACAGACAGGCCATTGTTTTAAATAGTTCAGTTTAAGGCCAGGGGTGGGAGCCCGCTAGCCTGAAGCTAGGAAAGCTCCCTCTGCTCACCTCAAACCCCTCCATGGAAGTCTCCTCCTACCTAACATGTACGACATGAAAACCCATTTCATTTAAACATGAGTAACAGAAAAGGATTTTATTTAAACCCCATATAAATGTACTGTAATCAGAAAAGGTAAAAATTAATAGAATAATGTGACAACAGACAACGAAGGCATATCAGAAAAATAAGGCTGCAAAACAGTTGGAAACTGTAAACTGTATTATAAAATAAAGGAAATTAACAATGTTATTCACCTATGAATAAAACAGGATAATTCAGAGATAGGAAAACTCAGAAATAAAGTAATAAATAAAAATAAAAAATACTTGCAGAACTTTGGGAAAAAATAGGAAAAAAAATCATTTCAGAATGGATCCTAATTTGGAAGAAGTGTAAAAAATAGGCAATGCAGTAAGTACAGCAAGAGGAAGAGGATATACAAGGGGAAAACAGAAAGGATTTGAGAGGAAATTGCAAATATAAAAGATAGGGAAAGAATAATTAATATTAGTATAATTGGAGTCCCTGAAGAAGCATGAAACAAAACCAATATTTAAAACTTCTATCAACAAACTCTCATTTATTGCTGGTAGGAATGTAAATGGTTCAGCCACTGTGGAAGACAGTTTGATGGTTCCTTAAAAAGTTAAACATAGAATTATCATATGACTCAGCAATTCCACTCCTAGGTATATACCCAAAAAATTGAACACACGTCCACAAACAAATATATGTACACATATGTTCATAGCAGCACTGAACATAATTGGCAAAAGATGGAAATAGCCCAATGTTCATCAACTGGCGAATGGATAAACAAGTTGTGGTATGTACATACAGTGGACTATATAGCTGAATATATTATACCTGAATTTTTATAGTTAAATATATTATTCAGCTCTAAAAAGGAGTGAAGAAGTACTGATACATGCTATAATATGCATAAACCTTGAAAACATGCCGAGTGAAAGAAGGCAGACACAAAAGGTCACATATTGAATGCTTCCATTTATATGAAATATCTGGAATAGTTAAATCCATAGAGACAAAATGTGGATTGGTGGTTTCCAGAAGCTGGGGACAGAGAGTGGGGAGTGACTGCTTAACAGGTACGAGGCTTTCTTTGGGCGTGATGAAAATGTTTGGGAACTAGATACAGATGGTGACTGCACAACATTGTGATTATAATAAATGCCACTGAATTGTTCACTTGAAATGGTTAATTTAATGTGATATGAATTTTGCCTCAATAAAAAACAAATTACCAACCAATTCACTCTTTAAAACTATAACAGAGCATTGAATCTGCATGTTGAGAAGAGTACACATGGACCTAGAATGATTAACACCATGCTACATTTTAGTAAAATATGGGACTAAAAATAAAGCAGACACAAGATCAAGTCACTTATAAGAGAAAGAAAAGATTAGGATTTTGGACATTTGAATAGAAGCGTTTCATACCAGAAGCCAAAGGAGCAACATATTTAAAATACTCAAGGAAAGAAAATATGAGCCAAAGATTTTATATGCAGCCAAACTGACTTCAGATATAAAGACCACAAATAAATAGTTATGAACATGCCAGAAATCAGAGAATACTGTTATGAGAGCTTTCTGAGAAATCTACAAGGCTAGAGAATGAGTTGAATTCATAGGAGCAGCTCTGGTAGAAGGTCAAGTGGTCAGTATAGACTTTATTTAATAGTGGAACTAAGACTATCAGTGTTAAGGATGAGAAAATATTTAAACATTACATATTGTATGCTCTGCATTATAAATATAGTGCAACTACCGAAAATGGGAGAAAAGAGTATCTTGAAAGTAGTATAAGCTTGATGATTGCTCATAGTTATTAGCTGAAATAGCAAGATAACGCTTTATTAAGATGCTGGAGAAGAGTAAGAAAAGGGGGAAGAAAATGCTAATAGTTTCGTGACTGTTCATAGCAAGGATGTTATCTTAGATATAATCTAAAGAGGAAATTAAGGATATTATCTAAAAGTAATTATTAAAACAAAGTTACAGAGTTTCCAGAATACTAAAAATATATTTTAAAATCTAGCAATGAGCAGTTAAGACCTTACATGTGTATGTGCTATTTACAGCTATAAAATGAAAAATATGATGAAAGGTTAAAATAGACAAAATTATACCAGGTAAATGCAAATAAAATGAAAGTAGGAGTTGCAAACTTGATAACAGATAAGGTAGAATTCAGGTCAAAAAGCATTTAATGTGGGGGAGGAAACTACTGACATATTGAGCTACATTGAAGTTAAGCACTCTGTTCATCAAAAGACACCTTTCAGAAAGTTAAAAGACAAGCCACAGAATGGAAGAAAGCAATTGTAACTCATACCCAGTAAAGGACAACCTTATTAGTAATCAAGAAGTTTTCATTAAAACCACAATGAAATGCCACTACATTCCTACCAGAATGGCTAAAATTAAAAAGACTCACAATACCAAATGAAGGCAAGGTTGTGAAACGATCAGAGTTCTCATATATGGTGGGCATGTCAGTTGCTACAACCATTTGGAAAACTGGCCTTTTCTGCTGAGGTTTAACATATTCATACTCTGTAAACCAGAAGTTTCCTTCCTAGATATATACTCACCAGAATTGTATTCCATAGAAAGCTATGTAGGGTGTTGCTAGTGTACCTGTCTTCACCTCCTTACCTGCACATATCATGTGGCTAAAACGTCATTGAGAGAAAATGTTCCACGGTTATATGGTGTTGATGGTTGCACAATTCTATGATTATACTAAAAGTCACTGAACGGTACACTTTAAAAGAGTGAGTTTTAATGGTATGTGAATTATATCTCAATAAAGCTGTTATTAAAAACAAAAACAAAAATGTCATTGAGAGCATGTAGTGATTTCCTACCAGATTTAATCTCAGTTTTGGTTTATCATCCAAAGCCATTTGTTGTATCTAGCCTCACTTTCCTATCCAGTTTTGTGCAGTCTGTCAATGTACAGCCCCTCTCAGTAGTCTAATCTCCTTGCTAATAACACCTTCATATTCTAGTAAGTGCTTTCATATATAAGATTAATAATATGAAAATAGTCAAAGCCATGGGTATTATCCCTATTTTTATTTATTAAAAAAATCTTATTTGAAGTATAGTTGACTTACAATATTACATTAATTTCAGATGAACAAGAGTGATTTGATATTTTTATAGATTATACTCCATATAAAGTTATAAAATATTATCTATATTCCTTGTTGCTGTATATTACATCCTTGTATCTTTTATACCTAGTAGATACTATCCTATTTTAAAATCAGGGAAACTTGAATGGACACAGTGATTTATCTGGAATCACAGGGCTAGTATTAGAATTTGTTTCAACTTCAAGATACTTATTGAGCATCTTTTATGTAGTAGGCACTAGTTGGTGCAGTTGGGATATTTAGGTAGATTCTAATTCTCTGGTCTCTCTACTCAGAGAATTTATCTACGTTGCTTCTAGTCTGTCTCCCCTTGCTAGTCTTCTCATCTCTTGACTGCTTTACTGCTTCTATTTGTCCTTGTTGTCATTTAACTTCAAAGCCCTTCTAAACTCTCTTTTCCTCACTAACCTTCTTTAAACCTTCCTTTACTTTGAATTTCTTGGGACCTGACCGATTCTAAATATATCTGTAACTTGCCACACATTTTTCTTCAGTTGGTTCGAATGCATATTTATTACCTCAGTTGATAAGGAAGCTTCTCAAGGGCATAAATAATTATCACCTATGATTTAGAAAGTATTCTCCACAATTTTTTCCCCCTCATTGAACCAGCATACTTGTTGGCTCCGTAGATGCTTATTAGTAAAATTATGTTCAGTAGAAAACTAAGGCCTTGCCTTGGTCTTTAACCCACTTGTTAGTTGGGAAGATCAAACACACACAAGGGATATGTCCTGTTTGCAATTGTAAAACAATGTATCGATTGTGAAAAATGAAAAGCTTCAGATTGAATGGCTGAGTGGCTCTGATGAGTTGTTCTGCTACAGTGTAACAGTTAGCTGTAGCTTACAGTTAATAATGGACTTCTAGTGTTCATCTATTCATTTCAAAGATAGCCTATGTCATTCTTGAATAATAATTATTAGAGTCAAAATAAAGAAAATTAAGCATACTTAATGTTTTTATTGTAGCTGTTTTATTAAAAAAATTTTTTTATTGAGGTATAGTTGATTTACAACGCTGTGTTAATTTCTGCTATTGTTGCTGTTTTTATAAGGCACAGTTGGTGGATCTGAAATCTGAACTGACAGAGACCCAAGCAGAGAAAGTTGTATTGGAGAAAGAAGTACATGATCAGCTTTTACAATTGCACTCTATTCAGCTTCAGCTTCATGCTAAAACTGGTCAAAGTGTTGACTCTGGTACCATTAAGGCAAAATTGGTAAGTAGTTTAGTGGGTAACATATATTTATATGTGTTTTAGAGGGTGAAAAGGACAATCTTTAATGAGTCTTTTTAATTATAAAAGTTAATATGTGCTCCTGGGAAATTTAGAAAATACAGGAAATGTGAAGGTCATCATAATCATCCACAATCTTACCACCTGGAGATGATCAGTGATAACATCAATAACCAATTGGTACTTAGAATAGGATCTTCTTCCTATTTATAAAGATCTATATAAATACACTTAAAAGATATTTGTGATTATAACATATAAACATTTTTTTTGCCCTACTGTATCAGTTAAGATTAAGTTCAGTTACATGTAACAGAAATCCCAAGTAACATTGGAATTATTCTTAAATAGTACAAATTATTTTCTCCTAGTTAAAGAAGCCCTGAGACAGGCATTCAGAGCTGATATGGCAGCTCCACAGATATCAGGGATCCAGTTTCCTTTTGTTGTTCTGCTCTGCCATCTTTAGTTCATGGTTTCTGTCTTCAGGATTTCTTCATATCTGCATTCCAGGTAGGAAGCAGGAAGATCTAAGGGCAAAATGATGCTTCCCAGCTGCATTAGTTTTCTTTAAAGACCTTTTCACGGAATCCTCCTCAGCTTTTTGCCAATCATTTAGCTGTCTCACTGGCTATCCCTAGCTGCATGTCATTCCCTTAGTTGGTCACATGACCACCTCCAGTAAAATTGGAGTTCTGTTAATAAGGAAGAAGAGGAAAATGGAATGGGGTGCCAACCGGTGGCACATTTTTTCTTTTGCTCTTAATATAAGTATCTTCCCTGCCACTGAGTGCTTTGTCATGTTTGCATAATGTTCATTGTGTAAATGTTCCATAATTAACTATTGCCCTCTTAATCAATGTAGGTTGTTGAAATAGAATTTTTTTAAAGTCTCATTTCTGTTTAACCTCATATGTATTGTGTACTATGTACCAGGCACTTTGTTAACTATAGGGGGTACAACAGTAAATAAGAGATAAAGCTTGGGAGAGGCAGAAGATGAAATGATGTTGATGATGAGAGTAATACAGTTCAGAGTTTTACTCGTTTTCAGTTAATTCTGTTTAATTGGTTAGTTTCTAATAAGGATATGTTAGAATTTATTTAAATGAATATTTACATTCTCCTAAAGTCCTTTTAAATTCGGAAATTCTATAAATATAAATTATTAGTGTTTTATTTAACTGAAATGAGTCAGATTCATAACTGCTTCTTTGGAATGTTTGATACTAACATTGAGAAACAATGTACAATTTCACTAGAGAAGGATTCACCTGACATTTTAACATTAGATTTGAAACATGGTGCTGTAGTGGAAAGGCACTGAACCAGGTGTGTTAACTAAGTTCGATAAAACAAACATTTTTAATCTAATCCTGTGCAGTTACTATTGCTTATGGATTTGCAAATATATTTGTTCTAATGAACTTTACCCAAGTGATATTCAACATGTGGGAATTTTCCTTGTAATGATTGTACCACTAAATAAATTCATTTGTTTGATGTTTTTCTAATTATAAAACTTTTTTCTTGTATCTTAAGTCTGTCCCCTCTGTGGAGGAGCTGGTAAGTATGCCATTTCTGTTTTGCTTTAATATGTTATGCTGAAATGTTCTTAGTGCTTTATTTGCATAGTACATGTTGTCACTTTGTATGTATTTGAAAGTGATATTAATGATGGTAATTTTTTAATGTGCCAATACGTGAAAAGTTCAGCGAGTAGCCCATTGCTCTTTTTTCACCTTGTGTTGTTAAAAGATTTTTCTTTTGTTTGTGATTTGTTGCCATTATTTGCAGAACCCATCAGCGTTTGACAACTTCTGAGCTTTGTAACTTGCTCATACGCTACTTCAAAAGAACAGTTGGTTTTCCTTATGCAGGCCTAGCTCTTTCCTCCTTTTCTGTTTGAATTTATTCCCAGAGAAAGAATGTGCATGTTGGTTTCTTATTTATCCACTGCATGTGTTATAACTTTTCATCAGTCTTGAGAATAATTGTGTGGCCTTTGAAACAACTGAATTTTGAAACCCTTTATTAGAATTTATTTTGGAAAATAACAATATATAAATTCTTAATATTTTTCCCACTACTTCAACCTAATCAGGTTCTAAATTGTCATATGACTTTTCTTCTTTTGAAAATATACTGTTTGGATATCGGAATACAAAATTAACTTCTTTGTTGTTACCTAATGATGAACAGGTTAACTAAAACAAAAAGGTTTTTTCCTTTAAATCTAGAAGTGAGGGCTTAACTGGTGGCGCAGTGGTTGAGAGCCCGCCTGCCGATGCAGGGGACACGGGTTCGTGCCCCGGTCCGGGAAGATCCCACATGCCGCGGAGCGGCTGGGCCCGTGAGCCATGGCCGCTGAGCCTGCGCGTCTGGAGTCTGTGCTCCGCAACGGGAGAGGCCACAACAGTGAGGCCCGCGTACCGGGAAAAAAAAAAAAAAAAAAATCTAAAAGTGATTAACTTCAGTGTTCTTAGTCCTATTCTTGCTTGCATCTGTTAATTTCAGGTCTGCAAGTTTGTCAGATTCATTAGGGGTTTAAATCATTAAAGCAAAGTAGTGTCTTAATATGTTTCTCAGATTTCATAAATATTATATAAATAGCTCATTAAAGTGTAAGTAGATAATCCTCAACATAAAATTTATTTAGCCCGTAAATAAAAAATTCTTGGTCTTCTAGGAACTCATTTTATGAAACAAACAGCATTAACCTCAGTAAATGTCATAAAAAAAGATTTTTGTTCATGTTGTCCAAACTGAGGTTTTTCTTCAGATTAAAAAAAAAAAAATCTAGGGACTTCCCTGGCGGCCCAGTGGTTAAGACTCCGTGCTTCCAGTGCAGGGGGCATGGGTTCGATATCTGATCGGGGCACTGAGATCCCACAGGCTGTGGGGTGCAGCCAAAAAAAGTAAAATAAAATAAAATAATTTTTTTTAAATCTACAAATTGTGTTCTAATGGTTATATTTGTTTTTTTACAGAAGTTGAAAAAGCATGCTAATTAATCTTCCTTTTGTTTATCACATATATAATGACAGATATTTTAATCAAGGAAGTGATAAATATATTCAACATTTGGTAGTTGTCATTCATTTTAGTTTGTATTTTTTTTTGTTATTGTTTTTACGATTGTGGTACTCACTGCCTTGTATTTGAGTATATCATATATTGATGTTTAAATATGTCATATATTGATATGCTGTTGTCAAAACAGTAGATCAAAGCAAACATTGAAATTACTACCAAATACATTCCATTAATTGTTAAAAGTTTGCTTACATTTGTTTCTCAGCTTAATATTCACGATAAAAAGGGAAATAATTATAATAGTCACTACTCATACATTAGAAACAATATCATTTGCCATTCACTCAAGAGAAACATTCTTCTTGTGCTGAGATGTAGATCTTTATTTAAATCTCCTGAAGGGGACATGGTGTAGTGAACAGTGTCATCCACATCTCATCAATAAATATAACTATTTTCACAGGCTTTATAGATTCTGTACATAGTGAGTCAGTAAAAGCAGTTCTCTAAGTCAGTAAAACACTTCCACTCAAATTTGGGATGGGTCTCTTGATCCAAAAATAACACTTAAAGGATCTTTTGTCCAACTCTCAGAAGGGTTTTATTTTGCCACACAGTCTGTGTGTGTGTGTGTGTGTGTGTGTGTGTGTGTGTGTGTGTGTTTGAATTTGACTCCCTTTAGGCAGGATTTTGTACCTTCTGTTTTCCCCTCCACTTTGTCTTGTACCTGCCTATCTGTTCTGTGCTTGAATTCCAAAGGTATTTACATTTGTAACCCTTGATGTATAGGCACACTGTACTTTATACTTTGAAGGTATATTGAAAATTATTTCTCTCACATTTGAGCTGGTGATAAAAATTTGATGGCAAAGATCTTAAAGTTATATTCTCTGGCTAACACCTATAAATTCATATATATGGGTTATCTACCAAGTGGAGCATAGGATGGCATCCTTTTTTGAGAGTAAAAATGAATATCCATCCAACCTCATAGTAGGCAAGTGAGGCCAGTATTTTTCCTCAGAAAACAGTTCTTCAGTCACTTTAACATATGGACAAATAGATGATCCAGATCCCAAAGTTCAGTGATAATCTATACCATAGATATACCATAGATATATATACATAGATACTATACTATAGATATCTATGCTATAGATATTTTTTACCATAAGCCATATTTTTTAAATTGAAGTATAGTTAATTTACAATGTGCTAATTTCTGCTGTACAGCAAAGTGACTCAGTTATACACACATATATCTTCTTTTTTAATATTCTTTTCCATTATGGTTTATCCCAGGAGATTGGATATAGTTCCCTGTGCTCTACAGTAGGACCTTGTTGTTTATCCATCCTGTACATGATAGTTTGCATCTACTAACCCCAAACTCCCATTCCATTCCTCTCCCTCCCTCCCACTTGGCAACCACAAGTCTGTTCTCTGTATAGACATTTTTTAATGTGTAAATATTTTAATGCAGTTGTTACCAGCATTTTCCATGACCATAAAATGTTTTAAAAGAATTGGAATATCTGTTCTAATTTAAGCATTGTCAGTTTCTTATAATGCTGTAAGATAAATTGGTCATAGAATGTATCTCTGCGTCACTGAATGGCTTTGACCTGTTTATAGAATTGCTGCATTAAAGTTCATTAAATGTTTGGGCACAACCACCAGAGTGATTACTTTGGTCTAGTTTTAGAGTCATTTTTAGGAAGTAGGGAGTAGATTTAATTATCCATTGAAGCCATTACTATTAGTGTGTGATAACATGAGCTTAGAGAAGGCTACTAATCTTCGTATCCTCAGGATCAAGGCGCCCCAAGCCATGTTATTATCTTACCTAGAAGTGGTTCCAACACCTTCTGGTACTAGTTTAAAAAAAACTGGATCCAAATCTTTGTGTTCCATTTTATAGGAACGGAGTGGTAATTTTTATCATATGCTTTCATTGTTGGTATCATAGATTGTGTGCTTTTGTGTATTTTAAGAAACATGGTCTATTGCTAAAGAGTCTTAAAAGTGTATTCATTGCATTATTTTTTATAAAAAATTGCAATAGGAAAGAGAGCTTGAAGCAAACAAAAAAGAGAAAATGAAAGAAGCTCAACTTGAAGCTGAAGTGAAGTTGCTGAGAAAAGAGAATGAAGCCCTTCGTAGACATATAGCTGTTCTCCAGGCTGAAGTTTATGGGGCAAGACTAGCTGCCAAGTACTTGGATAAGGAACTGGCAGGGAGGTGCGTGGAAAATGAGTACCCCTGTGCTCTTAGGTGACCAACTGCATAGTTAAAGAGGTTGACTCTTATCTCTTCTGGTAAATGAAATATTAATCTTTGTCCTAAGAGTGATTTTATCATTGACTGTACCTTACTGTTAACTTAATATTGATAGCATTACATATTGCAAATTTATTTAGCCATACTAAATAAGTATTTCCGGTTTACACACACACACTGCTAGTAAATTACTGTGAAATGCTAACAACTCTTAGAGCTGCACTTTTTACCATTTCCTGCCTTGACACCATAACAGATGATGTTCCCATGTACGGCAGGACTTCCGTAGGAATTCTTTCCGTGATCATTGAAACCCAGTCTTTCTTGCCCCTCAAAAACATGTTGGAATGACAGTGGTTTTATCATAATAATACAGAGTTCTGCTTGCATTAATTTTTTATGGTAAATTATTCACAAACTTTGGTGATTCATTATTATTACTAAATAATTTTCAGCTTATTGTTCTAATGTCATATTAAGGACTGATGTGGAACAAATAAAAATAATTTATATCATCTTGAAGTGCACATTTTCTAATAATTTTACCACATTTAAAGAAATAATCATTTTGTAAAAAGATACTCTCATTGGAAAAAATGTTTTGTACAGTTAGCCCCACCTAAAGACTAGTGTGATTGCATGCAAGACATGAAACATGTTAATTGACATTAGTCTCATAAATTGTTTCTGAGATGTATATGAATTAAGTATGTGACTAAAGATGGTCTCAATCATTCTTTTTTTTTAAACTGATTTTCCCTTGAAGACACCTGTCTCTCAGAATTTTCATGTCTCTAAATCTGAGACACATCAGGAGGTTCCTGAGTATTAGTTTTATTACTGAATTAGATTTATGCAAAAACTACTTGTGTTCAGTAATTCTTCTGAATTCTTTCTATAGTATGTATAATGAAAAACTAACTGAATTCTTTTTCCAATATGAAGGGTCCAACAAATACAATTACTAGGACGAGATATGAAGGGACCTGCTCACGATAAGCTTTGGAACCAGTTGGAAGCTGAAATACATTTGCATCGTCACAAAACTGTTATCAGAGCCTGTAGAGGGCGTAATGACCTGAAGCGACCAATGCATGCACCACCAGGCCATGTATGTTTGCTTTTCTGCTGTTTCTCACTAAGCCTTGCCCTTTCTTTAATCACAAGTCCTTTGCATTTAAAAAAATTCTACTAGTATTTAAAACCTTTATTTAAAAGTGAATTAAACTTATTTAAAATAGGTACATATTTAAAGTTTCAGCAACCCATATAGCTCTTTACAGATTTACTAATGCCCGAAAATGATATTTCTGAAGACAGTGAACTATTGCTAGCAAATGCATGTTGCTTTGGCTCATATTTCAGAATTTTCCTGAATCTTGATTAGGCATGTTTACAAATATTCTAAGCTAAGCAGAGAGCGTGTGATCCTATTGATAAATTGGCAAATATTTTTGGATAGTTCTTTACAGGGGACTTTTAGTAACTAGATTTATTTGTAGTTTCTCAACTAACATTTATAACTGTTTGGTCTTGCATTAAGATGGAATTTGAGGTCTGTGTCCAATTGTCTGCTTCTGTAGCCACCACTGTACAGGAGGTTTTCTTTCTACTTGGATAAAAATTTATTAAATTTCACTACAACAGCAGCCTAATGATAGAAACCTTAATATAATAAAATCATATCTAACTCCTACCCAGTGGATCACATATCTTAGTATCACATAAAGCCTGACCTTGAATAGTAAAATTATTTGTTGCCTCTGAAAAGATTATTGCAAGAAAAATTGATATGTATGTCTAGTTGGTGGGAGAGGAGTGGTGATTGCAATAAGCACTTATGCCATTGTCTACTTTGGGACACTGTTGGTCCCCATTAACTTCTAGGCAGTGGCCAGATCATAAATGTTATTTTATGCTAAATAAAGGAATTTGAACCTTAACCTGATAATCATGAGGTTTTTCAATAAAATAGTGGACTAATAAGATTTAATATTTATTTGACAATTACTTTGGTATAGTGAAGAGGATATATTGGAAGAGGGCCTAACTGAAGTCGGAGAGTTACATTTAGAAAGATATTAAAATAAGGAGAAAGTGGTTAGAGGAGGGCCAGGTTTGAGAGAAGTACAATCAAGAGGATCTGGTGACTGCTTTTGGTTAATTAGGTGAGTGAGAAGGAAATGTGGGTTTTTGGTTTGGGCAGCTGAGTGAGATGGCAAGCATTGATAAAGCAAATAGAGGGAAAGGAAGATTTTGGCAGAAAGATGATGAGATCAGTTTTAGACATGTAGTGTTTGAGGTGCCAGTGGGACGGCCAAGTTATATCCAATTAGATATATGGCTCTGGAATTCTAGAGAGAATTCTGAGTTGAAGATTATTAGGTAAGTCATCCTTTGAACCATGGAATTGATTAAGTCACCCAGGGAAAATATATAGAAAGTAAAAAGATGGAAGGAGACTTTTATGGAGTGAGGGACGGAAATGGATCACCAAAGGAAGGAGCCTGAGGTGGAGCTATCAGATATAGGCCATCTAGGAAAGCACTAGTATAATAGACACCAAAGAAAAGAGAAGGTTTCAAGGAGGGGATAGTGAACAGTATCAACTTTCTGCAAGGTTCAGAAGGGCAGTGACTAACAAACATATTCATTGGAAGTAGCCACATTCGTTACCAGTGACTGTAGAGAAGACAGTTTCATTGCAGCAAGTGGGGGCAAAACCCTAATTACAGTGGTTGGAGTACTGAATGTAGGAGGCAAGGAAGTAACTACAGTTAGGATTAACTGTGTGTGCCGGTTAAGGAAAGATGGAGGGAGGATAGTAGGTAAAGAAGACAGTGGGTGATTGAAGGGTTTTTATCTGTGTTGTTTTGTGTTTGTACATGGTCAGTATTTTAAAGCTGGAGCTTTAGCTGGACCTGGAGTTTTTTCATGTGCTGAATTAGGGAAGGAGCTTGTAGAGAGAGGGAAAGAGTAAAGGTACCAGAGAAAGAATTATTAATGGAACAAAGTCCTTTAGTTAAGAGGTAGACTCCAGAACGCAAAGAAATGAAAAAGTAATTAATGATCCAGTTGGCATTATGTTTTTCAGTTCTACAAATCAGTTAAAATGGATATAGATCTTTAAGGTATTTTTCCAGTTAAGATAAAGTTACCTCCTTTCATTTCTTGAAGATATTTGTTTATCAGTTCCTGACAGTGATTTCTTTTGTAATGTCCTACAATTTAAAAAGAGATGTACCAGATGTATTAAAGAAGTTAATAAGAGCGTGAGAAAATCATCTGTATTTCACCGTGTTAACAGAGGAACTATTTTTGCTTTCCCATTTTATTTATTAATTAATTTCTTAACACTATACTGTGTATCCATTCCTAAAAGCAAGTTATAATAGTATGGGTTTATTCTATATGGTATATTATTTAAGTAGTACTAATTTTTCTTCTTTTTTTCCTTCAATAAGGATCAAGACTCTTTAAAGAAAAGCCAAGGTGTTGGTCCAATTAGAAAAGTTCTCCTCCTTAAGGAAGATCATGAAGGCCTTGGCATTTCAATTACAGTAAGAAGTAGTGCTTCCAGTCTTCTTTTCTACAGTTGTCTAGTATTATCATGCTCCTTTGTTGGACATCATTGGGAAAAAAAGTATTCTGAATATATTTTCTAAATAACTAAATTTATCCCCATGGGTAACAACACACACACAATTATGATTAAAAGCTAGAAAGGTGGAATGTACCAAACATTGCATTTCATCAACTTTGTGTTGCATATTTTTTCACATTTTAACATCTGTGAAATTGAGATTCATCTTATAATTATTTTTGTGGAACATAAAATAATGGTTTGTCTTACCGTTCATAGTGACTCAGATTTGATAAAATCTAATAGTGCTGTGGACTACTAATACATAAAATATATTTATTTATTTATTTACGAGAGTAGCTAATTGTTGTTTTTTTGGTTTTTTAGGGTTCTTTTTTTTTTGGCTCTGGAATGCGTTTTAAAAAGCACATGTATATTATTAATCGTTTTATTTAGAAGTAACTTTGATATTCATAATAATTTGATTTACCATTACCTAAATATAATAGCAAATAGAATTTCACTCAGTATTTATAATAAGAGATAGTATAGGTGCTTACTGAAATGTTCTTAGGAAAATATCAGTAGAATAGTCTGTGACTATGCAAAGGTAAACTAATTTACTGCTTTTTTCGGTTAGGGTGGAAAGGAACATGGTGTTCCAATCCTCATTTCTGAGATTCACCCAGGGCAACCTGCTGATAGATGTAGAGGGCTACATGTCGGAGATGCTATTCTGGCTGTTAATGGAGTTAACCTAAGGGACACAAAGCATAAAGAAGCTGTAACCATTCTTTCCCAGCAGGTAAGTACCCTTTATGTAACTAAAATTGGATCTGTTGAATGTTCCTTTTTGAATCTGTTGAATATTTTATACTTCCCTAGGAGGTTTCTCAAGTAGTAAAGTGTATATATATAGATACTAGTTTCCTATTATAGAAGACATTCAGCCAGATTTACTGAAAAAGATTTGCTCTTCTTCACAGCTGTATAGTTTTGAGCAAGTTACTTAAAGTCCTTTATGCTGCAGTGTCCTCATCTGAGAGCTGTAAGGATTAAGTATGTTAATACATATAAAGTGTTCAGAACAGGACTTGGCTCTTAGAAGGCAAAACATTATTAATGACTAAAACACTATACAAATATGAAGTACTATAGAAAAAACAATGTTAGAAGTGGATTGATTTTACAGTCATAAATGTTGGCACTCAAGGGTCCTTAGAAATCATTTAGCCCAACCCTCTTATTTAAAATGAGTGAACTAAGCTTCTTAGAAATTAAATGATTTGCTTAAGGTTGCAGAACATATAAAGAGTTGAGAGTTATATCCAGGAGTCATATTTGTTATCCAGAGCACTTACAATGTTTTTTTGTTTTGTTTTGTTTTGTTTTTTTCCTTCAAGAATAAGGTTGAGGGAATTAGAGAGGTGTTGGTTAGTACATTGAGATATTTGTTGGATCATCAGCATAGTATGCCAGGGTAGAATTGAATCTCAGACTTGAAAGTGAATTTATAGCTCATTTAGTTTAACTTTACGTGATGCATAAATATCTACAATATCACTAATTAAATAATTGTATTAAAGGGAGGACTTGTTGGTGATAAAACAGTCTATTTCATTGTTGTACGTTGCTGATTTTTAGAAAGCTCTTCCTCATATTAAGCACAAAATCTGTTTCTTCATGACAGCTACCCACAGACCTGATTCTGTCACCTAGAGAACTTTACTGAAGACCACTGCATTTACCATCTCCCCCCAAATGGTATTTTTAAAGCATTGCCTAAGAATGCAGTGCTAGTCTCTTTAAGTTGGTGTTTTCTCAGCCCAACTTGGCTGTCATCCAGTAGCGTAAGAGTGAGATGAACAGCAGCTGTGGTAAAGGAGATGTAAACAGGCAGTTCATGAGATACAAAGTTGTATGGAAACACTAAGCGCATGTTAAAATTCTGAAGTATAACCTTAAACTGCTGGGAAAGAGGAGCAGCAGAGACTAACTTAGTGAGTAGCAATAAAAAAAAAAAAAATGGCATGCTTTCTTTTGAGCAAAGGCAGGCTATAATTTTCAGAGAATTATAAATACCAGACTTGGGAATAGTGATTGTAGTCTCTTATTAAATGACAGTTGTAGCTTGTAATTTTTTTAACGTGAAATAATCTGTAACTTTTTACCTGAACATAAAGTTGTTATTAAAGAATTACAATATAAATACTACACATTTAGTCTAGTATAGTAGAAAGAGCAAGGACTTTGGAGTCAAATTTCTCTTTTTCTGTTTTACTTGTTCATCTTATTGAGAGAGTTACCTGCTCTCTCCAAGACTAACTCAGGTTTCTCATTCATGTACAAGGGACTATAATAATGTTATTCTGAGGATTGAAAGATAGTAATTTTGTACAATAAATACAGTAATTATTATTACTACTGAACAGAATACCTTAACACTTTGGCACTCAGTGAAAGTTAAGGAAAGGCTCAAGACCTATTCAGTAAGAAACAAGAAATCATTGTGTAGAGGTTTCTTGAATTAGAGAAAAGTTTGTGTGGTACCCTTAGGTGCAACTTTAATATCTGACTATTTAGATGGGTTTGCTGAATTGCTATTATGGAAAGTATAAAATGGCAAAATGACTTTTAAACTGAACATTTGTTCCAAAATTCTGTAAATTGAATAAACATCCTTTCTTATTTTAGGTCTGTTAACAAAAATATTTTGATCAATAGAAAAATCTGTAATATTAAAAGGAAATTACTTTTACCTCTTGAGATTCTAAAACTTCATTATTTGTTGTCTTGAAAGGAGATACATCTGAGGTCCAACTACTACTTCTCACCACAAAGAATTTGGAAATCTTTTAAAATTGTAATTACAGTAACTTGGTTTCCTCATTTTCTTTCCCCATTTTAGAGAGGAGAGATTGAATTTGAAGTAGTTTATGTGGCTCCTGAAGTGGATTCTGATGATGAAAATGTGGAATATGAAGATGAGAGTGGACATCGTTACCGTTTGTACCTTGATGAGTTGGAGGGAAGTAGTAATCCTGGTGCTAGTTGCAAAGACACAAGTGGGGAAATCAAAGTGTTACAAGGTAAAAATTACTCTAAAAGTTATAATTAATGTATTTATTATTAATAAACTTTAAAAATATAAAAGCCTTAGCTGTTCTTTAGTAACACTGTTTTAATGATGGGGAAACCATCATTAACAAAATGGATAGCTTTCCCTTGCTAAATTATAGTTTTATTGTACACCAGTAACTACACCAAAATTTTATTTACATGTAAGTTCTTCTAGAGTCATCTTGGACAAGTACGTGACCAATTACTAAACTATAACTGATCCTTGAAAAATAAATAAAATTCAAGTTTTCTAAACTCTGAAACAAAGACCAACATGCCTTTTAGAGTAGATACATCTTAATGTCATCTTGCTGTTGTAATGCGCATTCTTCTCTCATAATGCAATGATTTTACAGGCTAAATATGAATAAGTGATTAGACTGTTACGATTGTTATTAATAGAACCAGGATATGTGATCTTGAGGATTTTTGGTTTAGTTCCTTTGCTATCATTTATACATATTTTAAAGAAAAATTCTAGCACTTTCTTTTACATGGAGCAGTGGTTCTTAAATTGTGATACATGGATCTTTGTGGGACCCTGAGACCTTTCAGGGGGTTCTTGAGGTCAAAACTTTTCATAATAATACTAAGGCATTGTTTGTCTTTTTTTGCTGTGTTGATATTTGCACTGATGGTACAAAAGCAATGGGGGTAAAACTATTGATACTTTAGTGCGAGTCAAAGCAGTAGTACCACTTTACTAGTGATCACTGTGTTCTTCCTTGCCATCCACTCAGAATGAAAAAGAAGAAGAAAATGCCAGTTTCTCTTAAGAATATCCTTGATGAAATAGTAAAAACTAATTTTATTAAATCTTGAGTATATGACTTTTTAATATTCTGTGTGATGAAATGGGAAGTATGCATTGTATTACTGAGTGTATGCTGAAGAGAGATGCTGGTCTTGAGGAAAAGTACTTAAGTGATTAATTTGCTAGCTGAACTAGTCATTTTTTTTGTGGATGACAGCACGACAATTTTTACTTGAAAGAATGACCGACAAACTATGGTTGTTCAGACTATTTGGCAGCCATTTTCTTTAAAATGAACAAAGTGAATCCATCACTTCAAAGAGAACAACTGACTATTTATTGCCAATGATAAAACGTGAGCTTTCAAGTGAAAATTAGAATTTTGTAAAACACGCATCAACCACCATGAGCTCAACAGCTTCCTGACGCTTAAAGAACTTTTCTAATAAGATTGGTGGTGATATTAACGAATGTGATTTTTTGGATATAGTAAAATGAAATGTGTCAGCTTTTGCAATTGCTACGTAACTCAGTGATCTAATATTTTTCAAATGACCAGTGCATGATGTTACTAAATCCTGCATGGGTAAAAGAGCCATTCAAAGTGCAAGATAGACAAATGATTTTAATGTAGCAGAGTGTGAAAGTTCATTGATATGGTTTTAGATTCTATACTGTAAAATTTTGGTATACGATCAAAGAAGAATATTGACAGTTATCTGAAAAAGCTGACTTACTCTTCCCTCTTCTATCTATATATCTGTGTGAGGGTGAACTTTCTTCATATGCTTGCAACTCATTGAGTAGAAGCAAATATGAGAATCCAGCTATCTTCTGTAAAGCCAGACATTAAGGATATTTGCAAAACTGTAAAATAATGATATTCTTCTGACTAAATCTTTTGGAAAGTAGAATTATTTTCACTAAACAAATATGTTATTTATGTTAACATTTATGGAGTTTATTATCATTTTTAATAAAGTAATAAATTTTTTTTAGATTTCTCAGTTTTAATCACTAATATGGTAAACATCAGTACCTCACATAACATTAATAACCCACATGAACAAAAGCTCTTTGCAATTCTCAGTAGTTATTAAGAGTGTAAAGGCATCCTGAGACCAAAAAGTTGAGAACTGCTGGCATAGAGTTTTATAGTGAACTGATGAACTGTTGCCCTTTTGGTAAATCTATACGTTGTGAATTATCTATACAAAGACAGCAGTAGCAATCGTTCTCCCCGTGCATCTTGAACAAAACGATTGTGGCACTATGTCAAAACCTTGCGCTGTTGAGCTACTTTTCCTTTGCTTTTGTTGTCTTTCACCCTGCTATTTTTTGTCAGGATTAGAGGTCTTGTCCCTTGCTTTTTGCAGCTGAGGCTAAAAGGTTCTCTATCACCTGTGTAAATTGCAAACCACTTAAAATGTGACTCAAATATGTGTACTATTTGTAGATTAACCAAAATTAGTTTTAAATTTTATCTGGACATTGGACAAATTAGTTGTAGTGGTAAACTAGTATGTGCCTCAGTGAACTGAAGTTAAATTATGTGAAAGCAAAATGTAAAAGAGAAATACAGTTTACAGTTCAACAGGTATTTGTGTGAGTAGAACTTACTGAATTTTGGGATTGTGTGTGTCAGTTCTAAGTTTCATAGAAAATTTGGTAGGAAATTTTATATAATTTTTAGATAGGTCCAATAGATAATATTTAAAAATCTGTACAGTGTTTGATATCTGTTATAAGAAGGAAGAATTCCTTTGTCAGAGATTGCTGACTTGATTAATCTAGGGTCCCATTATTTGCTCCATATTATTATTAATTACAGTGGGCATTCCTTTGTTATAGCTCAATAAAAGTATGACTTTTTTTTTTTAACTAGAAAGTATCTGGATTTTTTCTCTTTCTTTCAGGATTTAATAAGAAAGCAGTAACTGACGGACATGAAAATGGAGACCTAGGAACTTCAAGTGAAACTCCACTCGAAGATGGTGCTTCTAAATTAGATGATCTGCACAGTCTGTATCATAAAAAATCTTATTAAACTGACTATCTCCAGACAAGATTGTTAATCAGACTATTCTGAATTTGGGGCACTAGGGAAGACGGTGACAAAGACTGTACAAGATCAAGGGAGGCTGTTGCCTAAATGAAAGGCGGGTACCTCAGGGCTTCACGTGAACAATTCTAAATGCATAAAACTCCCTATTTTCTGTGGTATACCATAATTGGCTATTGCATGGAAAGTAATTTTGATTTTCTTAAAATTGTAAAGCACCAAAGCATGTGTTTCCCAAAAGGATAGTACTAGGCTCTTAAGTACTAAATGAAGCACTACTGTTTTATTTGATTCCTTTTCCATTTAGTAGAAGGACAGTGCTAACTGGAATGTTTTTAAGAAATAGCCTTTAAATATAAGAGAATGAATGAATTCATACTGTATATTCCAGAATGTTAAGTGTGGTGTTTCAAAGGACAGAACTTGAATTGCAGAAATGTAGGCTTGACTTAATTTTTTTTTAACTGAAAGAATGGTTTTAGTGTTTTTTTTTAACTTAATGTGCTTCCTGATATCTAAGTCAGTTCTTAATGATCATTTATTATGAGTTTGCTTTTCAGTGTTATTCATTCAGTACAAAATAGTTTTCTTTAAGCAATCCTTTATCAATCAATGCTGCACTAGAGTTAGTTTCAGAAAAGTTATTGTACATTTTAGGTTTTTAGAAGAAATGCAGATGAGTGTAAAATACCTGTTCTCAATTATGTTGATCTTGTGTGCATGGTATTGGAGCATTACGTTATTAATGTTTAGTCACAAATGCTTTTTTTCTGGAATCCACGAAAGACAGTTTTATACATTTTGAGTTGTTCCTAATGTTTGTCTTGTGATAGTCCTGGCACTTAAAGATACATCTTTTCCGTCAGTAAAAGCTCAAATTTATTACCATGTCAATGAGATACATTCAAAAGCAGTTTTCTCTGAAAGTACCTAACTGATTTGCCAGTCATCCAAAAAGCTGAGGCACTGGAGAGTAAGATGAGGTGAACATGTTTTGATATGGTAATTGTTTTGGTTGGCTTTTCTTGTTTGTGTTTGTTTGACTAAAGTGCTTTTCATATGCAAACTAGATTGCTACTTCGCTTATCCCAGGAATAAGCATGGAGTGCCTGCTCTCTTATTTACTGTTCCGCAGGCCACTGTACTGGGCAGGGGAAAGTGAAAATATTGCATTTAAAGAGATGATAGTTTTGCCAATATCATTGTTTTAAAGGACATACGTTGAAGGCAATATTGATTGGGAGAAGGCTTTTATAGTATTATCAGTATCTCTTTCTAATATTCAAATGTTATGTGATATAAAACATGTTCTTTTATCTTTCCTAGATGCACTGTATATTTGTTCATAGGTAAATTTATAAAACGTATATACTTTATTTGGTGGTTTTGCTATTTATAAATTTTATGTTTTAACTGTTGCTCATTTATGGTTTGTTTTGGGTGGTTTTGTTCATCTGTATATCACCATGTTAATTTGTAATAGAAATGCACTTCATAGTATATATGGTTACTGATATTAAAATACCTTGTAGCATAGCGTCGCCTCTAAGCAGAAGCTAGTATTTAATTGTATAACTGAATAAGCAAGCTACATGTTATTGTTTGCTCCTGGCAGGCTAGGCCTCTTAAAAGAAAAAAAGTCTTCTCCTTATGCATCCCCTGCTCCAACACATGCCCCCATGCATGACATGAGATCTGCAAACTGGATTTTAGCCAGTGTACTCATTTAGTCAAAAAATTTTCCATTGTCACGTATCTGAAAACTTTTTGTTTTGACTTGAAACCATGTTATCTTACCTTTTTAAAACACAGCCTGGGATGGGATGGCCATGGCAGTTTTTCAGAGAGTATCCTTTATCTACTAAGACTGATTCCTTAGGAAATATTAGCTAACACCTTTTGATTTTCAAGAACTAATATGTCTATAAAGCGTTTTTTCTTTAGAGCCTTGAATTGGCATTTCTATGAGGACGCCGTGTAATATGAAGAATTGTATGAGATGGTTGTGATACAAACTTTCTGGGGGTGATAAGCAGAATGAAAAATTTCCCAGGTAGTTTAAAATTGCAAAGGTCAGTTCGCATTTCATTCCTGCCTCACCTTGCTTTTGCAGGCCTATGTGAGAGCTCAGATGCTACTATGAGATTCCCATCAGGTGTTTAGAAAGTACTCAGTTAAAAGTTCATTTTAGAATATATAGTCTTTGGGGGATGAACTAAGAATTACAGACTTTTCCCAAAGGACTGAATGAGAAACAGTTTTTATGTTTTCACATTTACAGGAAAGAAACTCATAACGAGTTTCAAGGACAAAACCAAACAGATAAGGAGAGAACTGTTGCAAAGCCATTACAATTAAAAAGGAAAAAGAAAAATATACATATGCACACACAAACAGAATAGCTGAGAAAAAATTTTCAAGAATGTGAGGGTTGTATGTATGTGTGTATATATTTACATTTAACTTCTAAAATTCTAAGTGTCTGTTGTGAATATGATGGCAGACAACATTTGGGTTATGAGACTTGTTAAAATAGATTGAAAAGAGATGACAGTTTTTTGATCCTTGGTAATATAACTGAATGGTTTTAGCTGAACAGTTGTCAAAAGTTAGCCCAGCTTGTCATTGGTGCTGGTTCTGTTCCCCCCACCGTGGACTTATTTTGTTTTCATGTTTAGAAACAGTATATTGATTCATGTGTAAGTTGCACATTTCTGACATCCTTATTACATAATCACTATCCCACCTATCCAGTCTTCCACATAGGGTCAGCCTCAAATCTATAGGATTTTGACAGATGTATTATATCTAGTTGTGTTGAATTTAGTATTTTTTTATTAGCCTGTAAATAAAGATGGCCTCTCCTACATTAAAATGGTATTAATCGCATTAAAAAAATAAACATTTTGCAATTCTTTCATGTTATATATTTTATTTATTATTTATTTCTAGTAGCTTCTGTTATTTGTACCAGCAAGTCATAAAGTCCATGCAAAGGCTGAACCTAGTTACTATGGTGGAACAGTTTTTTTTAGTAGGAATTAACTGTTTGATTTTAGGAACTATTTAATCTGAATTAGTTAAAAGCATATTGGTTGGAAGGAGCTGCCAGAGCAGCTGTGGGACCAGTTTTCTGTTGAATCGTAGCAGATGCAAAAACTCTAGTCTCCCTGGGTGAGTTTTATGTTACAAATATTGATGGCGAATGTTGCCTTTGAGGATAGCATTGATAAAAATTAGAAAACAAATCCTATTAGATACTATGTAAGAAGGTATTTATCCATTTTATCATCTAAGCATACATGATTTAGAAGTTCACAAATTGTATACAAAATAATTTTAGAAATATCTATAAACATTGTTCAGTTTGTTTGCCTCAGAAGTTGTACGTGTGGTCATTTATAGTCAACCTAAGAACTAGGTGTAGAATGTGTAGGAATGCTTTTTCTTTATCAAGGGTATCTGAGGTCAATCAGGAGGAAAAACTCACAAATGGTATTTTACTCTAAGTATTAATTAATGTAAACCATATTTCAGAAAATTACTTGAGTTATGAACATTTAGAAGTATTTATTTTTTTGTCATTGAGTAACTTTGATTTAGTCCTAATACAATACACTGTGTGTCAGCTTCCAATTCACCAAGCAATTTGGAAAAGTCTTTTCCCCAGAATTCACCCACATAGGATATTGTTCTTTTTATTAAATTAAAAAGATTATTTTATTAAAGGGGTTTTATAATCTTTTAAAAAAATTTTTAGCTGAAAGGTATTATTGCAAATTACCATGTGCTGTTGGTGCTAAACATCTGTTTTGATCACAAATCTTTTTCAGGTGTATTTTGAGAGCTACAGTCATGGTCGTGGCAGCCAGGAGAATGCACCCCTCAGCTCTCCAGCAGGAAGGAACATAAGGGACTGAAGGCCCTCCAGCCTCTGCACTCTGGTCATCCCCACATTAATGCATAGGCTCTGCCTCATGCTGCTGCCAACCAGGGACTGAGCATGGCAGAGAGTTGACTCCTTCACTTTGGCTTGAAGACTACCTGACGGTCTTGCCAGACTCCTTTAGGATTGCGTTATAGTCTCTAAGTCACTTTCACCCAACCTTCCTTCTTTCATTTACCTGGGGTCATGCCTGCATCAGGGGCTGGTTGCCTCCCAGCCTCCCACCAACCCCAGCTCCCACCCTGCTTTTCCTCACCAGCACTGCCCCTAGTAAGTCTGTTCTATAGCTGATCCCTTCTTGGTCTTGGTGTCTGCTTCTTGGAGGACCCAGACTAACACAAGTGGACCAGGAGTGAGATCTGAGAAAACAGGTTAATAGGAGATTAGGAGCTGGTTCATCTCCCTCCCAAAGGATGAAGAGGATGACATCCTGGCCGGTGAGTGGTGTACATATAGGCCCTGGCACAAGGTTATGGCTCAGTTACTAGATATTTCACAGATGGTGTGCAGAAAAGAGTTACCAAAGCAGGCTTGAACCTGTTATCCTTAGAAAGGCCTGCTTCTGAGGTTCACCTGTGGCTACTGTCCAGCAGTTTGGATCTCACGGGTGTCCCCCCCATTCCCTAATTGATAAGAGTGGTTTACTGTGCCTGAAATGTTTGTACAGACAATAGGGTTTATGTTGAACACCTGCTTTCCTTCTGGGACTCATGAATTTGGTACATGCTAGGCAAAGAGTGCCTACTTGACTGGGCACAATAAAAACCCTGGACTCCTATGCCCAGGCTCAGGCCAGCTTCCTGGTGGACAGTCCTTTATACATATTATACATCATTGCTGGAGGAATTAAGCTCATCCTGTGTGACTCCATTGGGAAAAGACTCTTGGAGCTCGTGCTCATTTCATCTGGACTTTGTTCATGTGCCTTTTCCCTTTGCTGATCTTGCTTGGTGTTCTTTCTCTGTAGTAAATCACAGTTGTGAGTATAGGTCTATGGTTAGTCCTGTGGGCCCTTCTAGCAAGTCGCTCAACCTGGGGGTGGTCTTAGAGACCCCAGAAACAGGTGGTAACTTAGGCAAATATCCCCATGGAGAGGAATTCTCTAGAAGTTCAATGAGGCAGGCGTTTGATAAATACAGAAAGGACAGTGTCTACAAAAACAGAATTGGCTGGTTACTGCTTGGTTGTATTGATGACCTATAGAAGGATAATGAGAGACTGAGGGATGTTATCAAGCTGTTAATACTGAAATGTGAGAGCTAAAGGACCTCTGAGGAGCTCATAAGGAGGCCTTTTCTCCTGCAATGGAAGGATTGAAACAGCCAAGATTCAGGCTGAGCATCTAATTGTTACAATCACAAAGCTTCAGAGACTTGACTTAAATGTTTAGCCACATTATATTTTGTGAAATTCAAGGTTTTGGTAGGGAAAACCTAGAACCTTGAAACATGCCATGGGGACACCTGGATGGATGCCCCTGAAGATGTTGACTCTGCAGTCCCTACTGCATCCTATAGTCTTGCAGAAGCAGCCCAGCCTTCCCTAATAAGTCACCTCTGCTTATGCTGGAAGATGCTGCAGAGGCTGATATCCACCCCTCCTCCTCCCACCCTTTCCCCCCTCTCCCCCGCAGCCCAAGACAGTAACTGCCCCTCTCCTCTTTCTTTGCTCCTAGGCGTATAACTAGGGTTAAATCCTAGCAAATCCTGGCTGCAGATGTGCTGGGCCTGGTAAGGGAGAAGAAAGACCACACATCAAAAAAGGTAAGATTTGGCTAGCGTATCCTGGCAGAAGCCAAGGAAGTGCTACTGGGATTAGATTTTTGACAGTGCTTGATAAAGGGCTAAACTCTCCAGTTGAAAGAAAGGATTCAAATTGGAAAAAAAGCCAGCAAAAAGTTCTTTATGAGGAACATACCTAAGGATACAGAAAGTTTGAAAGTGAAAAGATGAAGATACACTAGGCATATATTCTCCAAAGGCAAGCTGAGATAGTTAATATTCATATCAGAGAGAATAGACTTCAAGGGAAAAGAAAGCATTATCAGGCATGGAGAAAGCTACTTATATATATATATATATTTTTTTTTAATTAAAGTATAGTAGGTTTACAATATTGTTTTAGTTTCAGATGTACAACAAGTGATTCAGTTATATTTTTTCTTCAGATTATTTCCTATTACAGGTTGTTACAAGATATTGAATATAGTTCCCTCTGCTATACAATAAGTCCTTGTTGTTTATCTGTTTTATGTATAGTAACTTGTATCTGTTAATTCCATACTTCTAATTTATCCCTCCCCCCTCCTTTCCCCTTTGATTACCATAAGTTTGTTTTCTGTGTCTTTGAGTCTGTTTCTGTTTTGTAGATAGATTCATTTGTATTATTTTTTAGATTTCATATTTAAGTGATATCATATAATATTTATCTTTCTATGTCTGACTTCCCTTAATATAATATTCCCTAGGTTGTTTCATGTTGTTGCAAATAGCAATATTTCATTCTTTTTTATGGCTGGGTAGTATTCCATTGTAGACATATACCACATCTTCTTAAACCAGTCGTCTGTTGATGGGCCTTGGGTTGTTTCCATGTCTTGGCTATTGTAAATAATGACGCTATGAACATTGGGGTGCATGTATCTTTTCAGATTAGAGTTTTCATCTTTTTTGGGTACATGCCCAGGAGTGGGATTGCTGGATCATATGGTAGCTCTACTTTTAGTTTTTTAAGGAACCTCCATACAGTTTTCCATAGTGGCTGCACCAATTTACATTTCTACCAAGAGTGTAGGAGAGTTTCCTTTTTCCACGCCCTCCAGCATTTATCATTTGTACACTTTTTGATGACATCCATTCCGACTGGTGTGAAGTGATACCTCATTGTGGTTTTAATTTGCATTTCTCTAATAATTAGCAAAGTTGAGCATCTTTTCCTGTGCCTGTTGGCCATCTGAATGTCTTCTTTGGGGAACTGTCTGTATCTTCTTTGGAGCAATGTCTACTTACTTCTGTGCATTTTTTGATTGGGTTGTTCGTTTTTTTGATATTGAGTTGTATGAGCTGTTTGTATATATTTTGGATACTAATGTCAGTCATATTGTTTGCAAATATTATCTCCCATTCCATATGTTGTCTTTTTCTTTTGTTAGTGGTTTCGTTTGCTGTGCAAAAGCTTTTAAGTTTGATTAGGTCCAATTTGTTTATTTTTGCTTTTATTTCTTTTGCCTTGGGAAACTGATCTAAGAAAATACAGCTACGATTTATGTCCGAGAATGTTTTGTCTGTATTCTCTTCTAGGAGTTTTATGGTGTCATGATAAACCATTTTGAGTTTAGTTTTGCATGTGGTGTGATGAGAGGTTCTAATTTCACTGATTTACATGTAGCTATCCAGCTTTCCTAGCACCACTTGTTGAAGAGACTGTCTTTTCTTCATTGTATATTCTTGCCTCCTTTGTCGTAGATCAATTGACCACAGGTGTGTGGGTTTATTTCTGGGCTCTGCGTTCTTTTCCGTTGAGCTATATGTCTGTTTTTGTACCAACACCACGCTGTTTTGATTACTGTACCTTTGTAGTATTGTCTGAAGTCTGGAATGATTATGCGTCCAGCCTTGTTCTTTTTCCCCACAGTTGTTTTGACATTTCTGGGTCTTTTGTGGTTCCGTATAAATTTTAGTATTATTTATTC
The DNA here is from genome assembly GCF_005190385.1 of Monodon monoceros. Lineage (NCBI taxonomy): Eukaryota > Metazoa > Chordata > Mammalia > Artiodactyla > Monodontidae > Monodon > Monodon monoceros. The sequence continues at coordinate 46,229,848 of NW_021703771.1, read as the reverse complement.
CAGTTCTTTGAGAAATGTCATGGGTATTTTGATAGAGATTGCATTAAATCTGTAGATTGACTCCCTCTTGCAAGAGCACCAGAATCACAACTAACTGCTGAACAATCATCATCAGGAAGACACTGGAACTCAGCAAGGATACCCCACATCCAAAGACAAAGGAAAAGCCACAATGAGACAGTAGGAGGGGCGCAATCACAATAAAATCAAATCCCATGACTCACAAACTGGAGAACAATTATACCACAGAGGTCCACCCACTGGAGTAAGGTTCTGAGCCCCATGTCAGGCTTCCCAACCTGGGTGTCTGACAATGGGAGGAGGAATTTCCAGAGAATCAGACTTTGAAGGCACACGGAATTTGATTGCAGGACTTTGACACGACTGGGAGAAACAGAGACTCCACTCTTGAAGGGCACACACAGGGTAGTGTGCACATCGGGACCGAGGGGGAAGGAGCACTGACCCCATAGGAGACTGAGCCAGGCCTGCCTGTTGGTGTTGGAGGGTCTCTTGCAGAGGCGGGGGGCAGCTCTGGCTCACTGCGAGGACAAGGACACTGGCAGCAGAAGTTCTGGGAAGTACTCCTTGGCGTGAGCCCTCCCGGAGTCGGCCAAACAACGAACAGGGAAGGAACGCAGCCCCCCCCATCAGCAGACAAGCATATTAAAGTTTTACTGAGATCTGCCCAGCAGAGCAACACCCAGGTCTACCCACCATGAGTCCCTCCCATCAGGAAGCTGGCACAAGCCTCTTAGATAGCCTCATCCACCAGAGGGCAGACAGCAGAAGCAAGAAGAACTACAGTCCTGCAGCCTGTGGAACGAAAACCACATTCACAGAAAGACAGACAAAATGAAAAGGCAGAGGACTACGTACCAGATGAAGGAACAAGATTAAAACCTCAGAAAAACAACTAAATGAAGTGGAGATAGGCAACCTCCCAGAAAAAGAATTCAGAATAATGATAGTGAAGATGATCCAAGACCAAAGAAAAAGAAAGGAGGCAAAGATCGAGAAGATGCAAGAAATGTTTAACAAAGACCTAGAAGAATTAAAGAACAAACAAACAGAGATGAACAGTACAATAACTGAAATGAAAACTGTACTAGAAGGAATCAATAGCAGAATAACTGAGGCAGAAGAACGGATAAGTGACCTGGAAGACAGATTGGTGAAATTCACTGCCACGGGACGAAATAAAGAAAAAAGAATGAAAAGAAATGAAGACAGCCTAAGAGACCTCTGGGACAACATTAAACACACCAAGGTTCGCATTATAGGGGTCCCAGAAGGAGAAGAGAGAGAGAAAGACCTGAGAAAATATTGGAAGAGATTATAGTCGAAATCTTCCCTAACATGGGAGAGGAAGTAGCCACCCAAGTCCAGGAAGCACAGAGAGTCCAAGGCACAATAAACCCAAAGAGAAACACACCAAGACACATAGTAATCAAATTGACAAAAATTAAAGACAAAGACAAATTATTGAAAGCAGCGAGGGAAAAACGACAAATAACATACAAGGGAACTCCCATAACGTTAACAGCTGATTTCTCAGCAGAAACTCTACAAGCCAGAAGTGAGTGGCATGATATATTTAAAGTGATAAAAGGAAAGAAACTACAACCAAGATTACTCTACCCGGCAAGGATCTCATTCAGACTCAGTGGAGAAATCAAAAGCTTTACTGACAAGCAAAAGCTAAGAGAATTCAGCACCACCAAACCAGCTCTACAACAAATGCTAAAGGAACTTCTCTAAGTGGGAAACACAAGAGAAGAAAAGGACCTACGAAAACAAACCCAAAACAATTCAGAAAATAGTAATAGGAACATACATATTGATAATTACCTTAAATGTGAATGGACTAAATGCTCCAACCAAAAGACACAGGCTCACTGAATGGATACAAAAACAAGACCCATATATATGCTGTCTACAAGAGACCCACTTCAGACCTAGGGACACATACAGACTGAAAGTGAGGGGATGGAAAAAGATATTCCATGCAAATGGAAATCAGAAGAAAGCTGGAGTAGCACTACTCATATCAGATAAAATAGACTTTAAAGTAAAGAATGTTACAAGAAACAAGGAAAGACACTACATGATGATCAAGGGATCAATCCAAGAAGGAGATATAACAATTATATATGCACCCAACATAGGAGCACCTAAGGCAAATGCTAACAGCTATAAAAGAGGAAATTGGCTGTAACACAATAATAGTGGGGGACTTTAACACCTCACTTACATCAATGGACAGATCATCCAGACAGAAAATTAATAAGGAAACACAAGCTTTAAATGACACAATAGACCAGATAGATTTAATTGATATTTATAGGACATTCCATCTGAAAATAGCAGATTACACTTTCTCTCAAGTGCACATGGAACATTCTCCAGGATAGATCACATCTTGGGTCACAAATCAAGCCTTGGTAAATTTAAGGAAATTGAAATCATATTAAGCGTGTTTTCCAACCAAACACTATAAGATTAGAAATAAATTATGGGGAAAAAATACAAACACATGCAGGCTAAACAATACATTACTAAATAACCAAGAGATCACTGAAGAAATCAAAGAGGAAATCACAAAATACCTAGAGACAAATGACAACAAAAACACGACAATCCAAAACCTATGGGGTGCAGCAATAGCAGTTCTAAGAGAGAAGTTTATAGCAATACAATGCTACCTCAAGAAACAAGAAAAATCTCAAACAATCTAACCTTACACCTAAAGGAACTAGATAAAGAAGAACAAACAAAACTGAAAGTTAGTAGAAGGAAAGAAATCATAAAAGTCAGAGCAGAAATAAACGAAATAGAAACAAATAAAACAATAGCAAAGATCAATAAGACTAAAAGTTGGTTCTTTGAGAAGATAAACAAAATTGATAAACCTTTAGCCAGACTCGTCAAGAAAAAGAGGGAGAGGACTCAAATCAATAAAATTAAAGATGAAAAAGGAGAAGTTACAGTGGACACCACAGAAATACAAAGCATCACAAGACTACTACAAGCAACTGTATCCCAATAAAATGGACAACCTGGAAGAAATGGACAAATTTTAGAAAGGTATAACCTTCCAAGACTGAACCACAAAGAAATAGAAAATATGAACAGACCCATCATCACAAGTAATGAAATTGAAACTGTGATTAAAAATCTTCCAACAAACAAAAGTCCAGGACCAGATGGCTTCACAGGTAAATTCTATCAAACATTTAGAGAAGAGCTAACACCCATCCTTCTCAAACTCTTCCCAAAAATGGCAAGGGAAGGAACGCTCCCAAACTCATTCTATGAGGCCACCATCACCCTGATACCAAAACCAGACAAAGATACTACAAAAAAAGAAAATTACAGACCAATATCACTGATGAATATAGATGCAAAAGTCCTGAACAAAATACTAGCAAACAGAATCCAACAACACATTAAAAGGATCATACACCATGATCAAGTGAGATTTATCCCAGGGATGCGAGGATTCTTCAATATACACAAATCAATCAGTGTGATACACCATATTAACAAATTGAAGAATAAAACCCATATAATCTCAATAGATGCAGAAAAAGCTTTTGACAAAATTCAACACCCATTTATGATAAAAACTCTCCAGAAAGTGGGTATAGAGGGAACCTACCTCAGCCTAATAAAGGCTGTATATGACAAACCCACAGCAAACATCATTCTCAATGGTGAAAAACTGAAACCATTTCCACTAAGATCAGGAACAAGACAAGGATGTCCACTCTTGCCACTGTTATTCAACGTAGTTTTGGAAGTCCTAGCCACAACAATCAGAGAAGAAAAAGAAATAAAAGGAATACAAATTGGAAAAGAAGAAGTAAACCTGTCACTGTTTGCAGATGACATGATACTATACATAGAGAATCCTAAAGATGCCACCAGAAAACTACTAGATCAGTGAATTTGGTAAAGTTGCAGGATACAAAATTAATGCACAGAAATCTCTTGCATTCCTATACACTAACAACAAAAGATCAGAAAGAGAAATTAAGGAAACAATCCCATTTACCATTGCAACAAAAAGAATGAAATACCTAGGAATAAACCTACCTAAGGAGGTAAAAGACATGTACTCAGAAAACTATACAACACTGATGAAAGAGATCAAAGATGACACAAACAGATGGAGAGATATACCATGTTCTTGGATTGGAAGAATCAGTATTGTGAAAATGAATATACTACCCAATGCAGTCCAGAGATCAGTGCAATCCCTATCAAATTACCAATGGCATTTTTCACAGAACCAGAACAAAAAATCTTAACATTTGTATGGAAACACAAAAGACCCCAAATAGCCAAAGCAATCTTGAGGGAAAAAATCGGAGCTAGAGGAATCAGGCTCCCTGACTCCAGACTAATACTACAAAGCTACAGTAATCAAAACTGTATGGTACTGGCACAAAAACAGAACTATAGATCAGTGGAACAGGATAGAAAGCCCAGAGGTAAAGCCACACATCTATGGTCAACTAATGACAAAGGAAGGATATACAATGGAGCAAAGACAGTCTCTTCAATAAGTGGTGCTGGGAAAACTGGACAGCTACATGTAAAAGAATGAAATTAGAACACTCCCTAACATCATACAGAAAAATAAACTCAAAATGGATTAAAGACCTAAATGTAAGACCAGACACTATAAAACTCTTAGTGGAAAACATAGGAGGAACACTCTTTGACATAAATCACAGCAAGATCTTTTTTAACCAACCTCCTAGTGTAATGGAAATAAAAACAAAAATAAACAAATGGGACCTAATGAAACTTAAAAGCTTTTGCCCAGCAAAGGAAACTATAAACAAGACAAAAAGACAACCCTCAGAATGGGAGAAAATATTTGCAAGCGAATCAGCAAAGGAGTAATCTCCAAAATATTAAAACAGCTCATGCAGCTCAATATTAAAAAAAAAACAACCCAATCAAAAAGTGGGCAGAAGACCTAAATAGACATTTCTCCATAGAAGACATACAAATGGCCAAGGTGCACATGAAAAGCTGCTCAACATCACTAATTATTAGAGAAATGCAAATCAAAACTTCAATGAGGTATCACTTCACACCGGTTAGAATAGTCATCATCAGAAAATCTACAAACAACAAATGCTGCAGAGGGTGTGGAGAAAAGGGAGCCCTCTTGCACTGTTGGTGGGAATGTAAATTGATACAGCCACTATGGAGAAGAGTATGGAGGTTCCTTAAGAAACTAAAAATAGAATTACCATATGATCCAGCAATCCCACTACTGGGCATATACACAGAGAAAACCATAATTCAAAAAGACACATGCACCCCATTGTTCATTGCAGCACTGTAGCCAGGTCCTGGAAGCATCCTAAATGCCCATCGACAGACAAATGGATAGAGAAGATGTGGTACATATATACAATGGAATATTACTCAGCCATAAAAAGAAATGATATTGGGTAATTTGTAGAGACATGGATGGACCTAGATAGAGCCTGTCATACAGAGTGAAGTCAGTCAGAAAGAGATAAATATCGTATGTTAACGCATATATGTGGAATCTAGAAAAATGGTACAGATGAACTGGTTTGCAGGGCAGAAATAGAGACACAGATGTAGAGAACAAACGTATGGACATCAAGGAGGGAAAGCGGTGGGCGGGTGGGGATGGTGGTGTGATGAATTGGGCAATTGGGATTGACATGTATACACTGATGTGTATAAAATTGATGACTAATAAGAACCTGCTGTATAAAAAAATAAATCTGTAGATTGCTTTGGATAGTATAGCCATTTTAGCAATATTAATTATTCCAATCAAGGGCATGGGATATCTTCCCATTTCTTTGAATCATCTTCAATTTCCTTTATCAATGTTTTATAGTTTTCTGCTTATAGGTCTTTCACCTGCTTGGTTAAATTTATTCCTAGGTTTTGGGTTTTTTGGGTTTTTTGATGTGATTTTAAATGGGATTTTTTTTTTACTTCCTCTTTCTGATATTTCATTGTTAGTGTAAAGAAATACAACAGATTTCTGTATATTAATTTTGTGTCCTGCTACCTTCACATTCCAATGTGAAAATAATGCTAATCTTGTATATGCCAATTTTAACTAGCCTCAAAAGTTATAAGGTAAAAATAGAACCATAAAAAAATTATAAAAGTCCCTCACAATAGTGGAGATTGCAAGAAAACTTTCAAAGAAACTAGGAGAGAAGGAAGATTTAAACAGCAAAAGTAACAAGATTGTTTTAAAGTTCAAGTTAAAGAGGGTATTTGGTTATAAATGAAAGCTTTAGCCTTTGATAGGCTAGGGATGATAGATGAATGGACTATAAGAAGGAAAATTAGATACACAAAACATAAAACAGACAACTAAAACTTAGACGCTATGCTTTGGAAAGGTAAAATTTGCAATTTGCTAAAATGCCAGCAGGGGGCAGAAGATTCCATATGTGATATTTTACTGCCACCTATTGTTAAGAGCTGGAAGGCTTTATAAAGATTATCAAAAAAATGCTGTTTATTATGAGGATGAACAAACTGAGGACTAGGAAAGATATTACTTTCCAGGGTCACACACCTAGTAAGTGTCAGAGGCAGAACTCAAATCCATCTCTTGGTTCATCTTTAATAGGCCATATTCAAAGAGAGAAAAAGGAAATACAGATGAAATTGTTGGTTTTTCAGTCTTGCTCTCCCAATAATTATTTTTAGTTTTCTTAAATAATGCAAGGTTTGATGAAGCCTAGGATTGATTCTGTTTTGATTTTTTTTTTAATTAATGAATTTATTTATTTTTTGGCTGCGTTGGGTCTTCATTGCTGCACGTGGGCTTTCTCTAGTTGTGGCCAGCAGGGGCTACTCTTTGTTGTGGTGCGCGGGCTTTTCATTGCGGTGGCTTCTCTTGTTGTGGAGCATGGGCTCTAGGCGCGCAGGCTTCAGTAGTTGTGGCATGTGGGCTCAGTAGTTGTGGCTTTCGGCTCTAGAGCGCAGGCTCAGTAGTTGTGGCACACGGACTTAGTTGCTCCGCAGTATGTGGGATCTTCCTGGACCAGGGCTGGAACCCGTGTCCACTGCATTGGCAGGTGGATTCTTAACCACTTGGCCACCAGGGAAGTCCAACTGTTTTGATTTTTAAAAATCATGGTTGAGCTGGATCTGGATTTCAGTAGAAATAGTTTCTTTGTAGTTGAGTGACTGTTAGAATGCAAGAACTTCTCAAGTTACAAGTAGAGTCCTCCATCCTTGAGACTATAGCATTCCCCTTCCCCCCACACACAAATGTGTGTGTGTGTGTGTGCGTGTGCACGCGCGCGCCTGCCTACGGTCCCCAGTTCTTTAGTAAGCAATGTTTGTGACATTCAGCGAAGTGTCATTGTCACTAGGTGCCTTCCTATTGTCATCCTCACCATTATTAAGGGCATTTTTACCTCTGCCTATGGCTGTAACAAGTGGATTATCAGCTTCTGAAAGTGGGAAAATAGTAGAACTAAAAAAAAAAATTAAAAACTGATTTTTCAGGGGAAAAAGACAAACTGTTGGCTATACCAGTCATAAAAAGGAGAGTACTAAAGGCAAATGCACAAAATAGGAAATACGGGAGAAATAGCCATAAAAGCAGAGGGAACTAAAAGGATAACGAAAGACTGTTTTGTTCAATTCCATATGAATAAATTTGAAAACTTTTCTAAGAGAATACAATTTACCCAAACTGAAGTTTTAAAATCTAAACAGATTTCTCTAGAAAAAAAATTGTCAGATTGTTGCCAACCCTGACAAATTACTCCAATATATACTTTCATAGGGCAATACTACTAAACCTTTAAAGGGCAGATAATTCTAATGCCTAGCAAGCGAAGAACATAGGAAGAGGAGAAAACTTCTAAATTGTTTTTGTCAAGCTAAAAAAACCTGATGAGGATTGGCACAAAGAAAAAATTGAAAGGGTATCTTGAAAAAGAATATTAATGCAAAAATTCTAAATAAAATGTTATCACTGTGAATTCAGCAGCACTTTAATAGACTCTTACACCATAACCAAATGTTTAACGTTAGGGCATCTATTGGTATAATTAATCATTTGGCTGGGTCTAGAGAGGGATCCTAGGGAAGAAAATCATTTGCTTCTAATTCCATAGATGCTGAAAAGGCATTGGTCAAATTCAATACCCATTCTTGGTGAGGGGAGAAAAGGGACATAATCTAATAACATATACCCCAACATAATCTATGCCCCAAAGCCAGCATCATGTTTAGTAGGGAGATACTAGAAGCATTTAATATGGCACTGGAGGAATTAAATGTACATATAAGTATTATAAAGGAGGTTGCATCAGCACTATTTGCAGACATCATGATCACATTCCCAAAAAACTAAATCAACTAAAAACTACTAGAAATAAGGAATTTAGTAAAGGAGCAGTGTGTAAACAATCAGGACAAAAAATTAATTATATATTCAAATATATATGTCTGTAACTGCTAATGCCAACATAGTGCTTATCATGGGTCAGGCACTGTTCTAAAGGTTTTACATGTATTAACTCTTGCAGTGTTCACCATAACCCCATGAGGTATATACTATTATGATCTTCATTTAGAAATAAGGAAATGGAGTCATAGAGAGGTAAAATAACATTTTCTTGGTCACACAACTAGAGCAGAATTTGAACCCAGGCAGGCTAGTCCCAGAATTCATGCTTTTTTCCACTAGGGCCATAGTGGTTCTTGATATATAAAAGGAGGGGTGTGGGATCATTTACAATGACAACAAAAAACACCTAAGCATAAATTAAACCAAAAATGTGTATTAGTAATATGAAGACCATTTAAAATGCCCTGAAAGGATGCAAAAGAAGGCTTGAACAAATGGAAAGGGTTATTATAGAAAATAAAAATTCCATTAGAAAAAAGAATGGGAGATAAAGCATATGAAAATTCTAGGCTTAGATCGCTCTTGGAAGAAAGAGGACAGGTAATTAGAAGGACTTGGGATATTAAGGGAGAGTTCTTTACGTTTGTGAGATTTGAACAAGTTTATAGGTCGAGAGGAAGATACCAGTTCAGAGGGAGAAGTTGAAAATAAGGGAAATGGAAATAATTGGAGGGAAATCAGAGGTGAGGGAGAGGCAGTGGGTGAAGGTTTCAAACACCTTTTCCATCGACACAGGAGGGAAGGATTGGAGTAGATACAGCTTTTTGTGGGAAGAGGGATGGACAGGTAGTTGTAGGATCTGATTTTAATGACTTTCCTAGGTGGAGGAGGTGGCAAGATCTCAGAGTAAAGGGAAACTGTGCAGAGTGGCATTGCTTTGGAATAGCTGCTGAGAGAGATGGAAAAAGAAGTGGATCCAAGGTAAGTGAAAGGGTTGAGGAGTAATGAGCCCCCAGGTAAATTGGAAACTGGGAGTTGGTAAGAGCCCCTGTGTGAATAGTTACACAGTGTTTTTCTGCTGCAGTGATGCAGATGTGAAGATGGTTTCCTGAAGGGCACTTACGTTGTCAGGGCCTCAGGTTTGGCAGTCCAGGAGAGACTATAGAGTGAAAATGCTCAGACAAAACAGTTCAAGTGATGGATGGGGAAGAAGAGGCAACTGAAAAAGCTTAGCAGCCAGAGGAAAATGGCGGGATCTAGGCATTAAAGAAATTAAATTAAATCTCTTAATGAGATCAATGAATAAGTAGTATAAAAGGTGAGGAATCAGAAGAATTGGAGGTTTGGAGCAGAGACAGAATTATTAAGATTTCAGAGCTGGAGTTCTTGCTGATAACAAGTGTGGACGTGTGTGGAGGTGGTTTAAGTGGACTGCAGGTTTCTAGAGTAAATGTCAAAAAATCATACAAGTGACCATGTTGGACACTGAACTGTTCAATATGATTAACAGAGGAAAAACGGAGAAGAATTGAGCTAGGTGACAGTCCTCAGTCAATGGGGAAAATGGCTTGGAAGATATTAGGGGACACATGGAGAAGAAAAGGTGGTAGAGCTAGCCGGCACGAGTATCATAAAGGCAGAGAGTTTTGCATGGGGCTGAAAGAGAGAGTGGATGGGGAAGTGGGAATCAGGAGGAAGGTGTGCATTGTGGGATAGTTGAAGAGAAAAGGCAGCCTCCACTTGAAAAGGGCTAAAAGAAATGGTGTTGGAAGACAATTTAGACTTCAGATTGGGCAGAAAGAAAAGGAGGCAGTATTTATTGATCACCTGTTTATGCAAAACACTGATATAATTAGTCTTCACAACAGCCCCCCCCCCCTTTTTTTTTTTTTTTGCGGTACGTGGCCTCTCACTGCTGTGGCCTCTCCCGTTGTGGAGCACAGGCTCTGGACACGCAGGCTCAGCGGCCATGGCTCACGGGGCCAGCTGCTTCGCAGCATGTGGGATCCTCCGGGACCGGGGCATGAACCCGTGTCCCCTGCATCTGCAGGCGGACTCTCAACCACTGCGCCACCAGGGAAGCCCCCACAACAGCCCTTTTATAATCCTTTCCACTTTAGGGATTAAGAAGTGGGTTTAGAAATCACCAGTGTTAAAAGATACACTGAGGTTGGGCTTCCCTGGTGGCGCAGTGGTTGAGAGTCTGCCAGCTAATGCAGGGAACACGGGTTCAAGCCCTGGTCTGGGAGGATCCCACATGCCGTGGAGCAACTGAGCCCGTGAGCCACAGCTGCTGAGCCTGTGCGTCCAGAGCCTGTGCTCTGCAACCAGAGGCCGCGATGGTGAGTGGCCCCCGCTTGCCACAACTAGAGAAAGCTCTCGCACAGAAATGAAGACCCAACACAGCAAAAATAAATAAATTACTAAAACTCCTAACCCCAACATCTTCTTAAAAAAAAAAAAAAGATACACTGAGGCATATTAAAATTTTTAAGAGTTTATTTGAGCATTTATGGATTCTAATTGGGTAAAGACAAGCTGGAAGTAGTTAGGAGCACTTCACCAAAGGAGCCAGAAGAAAGACTTATTAGAGAAAGTATGGAAAGTATGGAAGCAAAGAAAGGAAATTATTTGATTGGCTAGAGCATAAAGACTAGTTCGCTATTTGTGATTGGTTGTCCTTAGCTTTCCATTTCATAACCTTGAGTTATTTACAGGCTTAGATTTTGGTTTGCTTACCTAGGCTGCCATGGCATTAGAGCCACATCAGTCTCATGTCCTCCTTGTTTAACTAATTTAACACCAGTATAATGTGCCTGAAGTCATGTATTTAAAAAGATTAAATCCCAGGTTAAACCTGAGTTCTATATGGTTCTAAAGCCTGTGATATTTGCAATAAATATGATATCTTCTGTCTGTTGGGGAGGTATCATTCCAAGATGGCAGACTAGATAAGAAAAACTGTCTATGAATTCCTGGGTAAAATAAAATCAGAATTCTTTAAAAGGCCCAGCTAATCTTAAGAAATAAAGGGAAATACCCAGGTATCAGAATCAAAGAAGAAACTGACAAGTAGAGTGATAAGCACTGACTGGAGCTGAGGCTCTGGGCATCCTGGGGTTGGGGAGGGTTTCATTTCCTTAGATGCTGGGTATTTAACCTCCAGGAAGGGATAGGAAACAAGATTTGGGGTTAGGCGTGGCAGGAACAGTGAAAGAGTGAACCTAAAAAAATCTGCCCAATAAGAGAACAAAGGATGAATGAATGACCCTGGGTGACAAGGGCAGTCTCCCCTGAGGAATTAAAACCAGGGGGCTGTGCTGCACACAGGCTTGGGTCTAAACTTTCAGTATAGTCTAGGAACCGCCAATCCAAAAGTTAAAATACAAACCGGTGCAGGATGGGTGATACTCCTGGTATTAGGGTTGCCAGATTTAGCAAATAAAAGTTAAAGGACATGAATACTTTTTTAGTATAAATCTGTCCCATTGCACAGAACATACTTGAACTAAAGAATTATTTGTTTTTTATCTGAAATCCAAACTTAACTGGGTATCCTGTATTTTATCTGGCAGACCTGCCTGGTGTACCTGACAGATACAAATTCGAAACCCCTCAGAAAGGACATTGTCATGAAGTTTTCACAAGGAGGAAAAAGCCCTGCTGAGGGATGGCTCACAATCAAAAGTCTGAGACCACACAAAGACACAAACCATCACAAACAAGAGTCGGTAGAAACAACAAACAGGACAGAGCCTCAAGAACTTCTGCTTGTTCATTCACTGAGCAGATACTTCTTGAACACTGTCCTAAGTGCTGGGAGTATGCAGGGAACAAAACAGACAAAAGTCATTCCCCTCATGGGATACGGTCTAGTGGGAGAGTCAGATAATAAGCAAGAAAACAAAACTGTGCCGGATTAGCGACACACATTAAGGAGAAAAGTAAAGTAGGAAAGGAGATAGAAAGTGTGTTAGAGGAGAAGTGTGCAGTTTCCTGCCAGGGAGAGGAAGGAAGAGGCTGTGGAGGTTTCAGTGGAGTACAGACTTGACAGAGGTAAAAGAACAAGCCGTGCAGCCATCCAGGGGAAGAGCTTCCCAGGAAGAGAACAGCAAGTGCACGTGTAGGTGACAGCCAGAGGGCCCACGTGGCTGGCATGGGGTAAACAAGGTGGGAGAAGTGGGAGATGAGGTCAGAGAGGTGACAGCACGATGGGGGGTGCAGATCACAGATTTGTCCTGTCCAACACAGTAGCCACACGTGGCCATCTACATTTAAATAAATGAAAATTCAACAATTAAAAATGTATTCTTCAGTCACTCCAGCCACATTTCAAGTGCTCCATAGACACAGGTGGCTGGTGGCTACCCTACTGAGCAGCTCAGGGAGTATTTCCATTCTTGCAAAAGTTTTACTGGACAGTGTTGACAGAGCCTTATCACTGCACAGACTTTGGCTTTTACTCTAAATGAGATGAAGATAACAGAAAAATCAAAGAGAATGTAAAATTAATAGGTTTCAAATGATTAAAAGGAATCAAAGCCAAAGAAAATACCAAGACAGTGTAGAAAAGGGAAGACTTGAAAAAGAATCAGCAGACCGTCCAGAAATGTTTTTATAATTGACATTAAAACCTCAATGATTAAACAGCCGATCAGGTAGCAGAACTGAGAATTAGTAAACTGGAGTGTAATATGTAATCTTACACAGTGCTTCATGTGGGCCAGATGGTGCTCTGAAAGCTTCATTTAATCTTCCTAACAGCCATAGGTAGGGGGAGAGTATTTTTTCCCCCCAGGTAACAAGCAAGGAAACAGGTGCAGAGAAGTTCTGGTGCCTTGTCCACCATGCACTCGACAACTGTGCCATGTTGTCTTTCAGGAATTCACCTAGAATGCAGCACAGAACGATAATGAGATGGAAAGTAAGAGGGATGAGAGACATGGGGGATAGAATGAGAAGGTCCAATGAGCATCCAACAGGAATTCCAGGACTGAATAAAGAAAACAGCAAAGAGGCAAGTAGTATTGGAAAAAAGGGGCTGCGACTTTTCACAGTTGATAAAGATGAATCCTAAGATTCTAGAAGCACAAGTCCCAAGTGAATACAAATGAATTTATAGCCCAACACAAAGTGGTAAAATTGCAGAATACCAAAAAGCAGAGTGAAAAATCTTTAAAGCCTGTAGGGGAATTTATTCCCAGAATAGGGAGAGGCTGGGCGAGAGACCCATAGTGGGAGAATGAGAGATGTGTAGTGGGCCATGAACACAGCAGTGTGGCTTTGAGAGGGGCACTGGGTGACTGGATGGGCTGTGTTTTGGGGAGGGACTGCTAGCTGGACTGTATTCAACCCTAGCTTCTCATTAGTGGGACTCAGCTCCTCCCCATTCCTGGCAAGAGCCTAGTCATGTGCTCTCTCTTAACAAGTAAGTACAGGGTGAGCACTGCTCTCAGAACCTTAATAAATATTTGGTGCATGAATGAATGCAAGAGAAGCATTTTGAGAATAGTGAGGCCAAGCTGGTGGCTATACTTGGATTGCTGAACTGATGTATGTATTTATGAAAGGCCTTGTGGTGATGTTTTTATGAAAGGCTATTCATGGTGTCTATAGTTGTGCATATAATATAAATTTGATTTTAGTTTCTGCTAAGAATCTAAAGCAGTGTAAGATAAACACAGAAAAATCTCTAGCATCCTTTCCAGAGGTTTTCTAGGCTGATTATAAATATTGGTGCAAGTGTAAATCATAGTAGGAGAACCCAGAGCACAGTTTCAGCAGCCTCTGTGGACAGCATAGTCTTGTCTGTCAGAGCAGATGTGTTTCCACCATAATTGTAAAAAGTGACAGAATGCAATCTTTGCCTCCCAATAGGATTTGGTAACAGAAAAAAACCAGACAATTGCCTTATCTTATGGGCTAATGTTGCAAAACAGTGGAAAAGAAAAACAGTATTTTCCTGCTCTTATCCTCTAGTTTAGGCTTGGCTGTGTTGGGTGTATCAGACAGACTTTTCCACTGCCCATGCTAGGCTACACAGTAGGCCATTCTGAGGAAGCGGTGTTCCAAAACAAAGTCCTGTTCTCCCACTTTCTGTCATGATTAGATCATGTATACAGGGAAGAAATGTGATAGATGGACACAGCCCACTATAAAGAAGTCTGTTTTTATGGACTAATATTTTAATGTTAAAAATATGTACAGCCCAAATGTTGTCACAATTAATTCTTATCTGTAAGCCTTGGAGGAAGGCACATTCACATCCTTGTTACACATGAGGAAACTGAGGCTTAGGGTTATGTAATGACCGACTGAATACACAGATGGATCGTGGCCATAAGTAAAAACGGAACTCTGGCTGGCAGTGCACAGCAGTAAGCACGGGAAACCAACTCATCATCCATAGTCACCAGCCCAGAACCCGGTGGCCTGCTGTAAGTCAGACTTGTAGGAAGTCTACAAGTTGTAGACTGGATTGTTACTTTTTGTAACAATCCAGGAAGCCAAACTAAAATGCATGAAACAATCGACCCCAAATCGCTAAGATTTTATTAGTAACTGACAGCTTCCATAATTTCTGTCCCCAGTTCCAACTTAGGACCAACCAGAGGAAGCCAGATGTGCTCCTTCCACTGCACCACTTGCACTTTTATGGAGGCTGAGCCTCAAGTGCCTTCAGTAGCCCAGCAAGCAGGACACCAGTGAGAGACTGGGGTACGTACGTTGGTTTGGCATAGTTTATTGCAATTAGTATTCGTAGAAAACCATGTAAACTCACAAGGTAAATGGTTTAACCTCCACAATAACCATAGATAGTCTGCTGTGACCTTCCAGCACCTCAGTATTCTAAAATCTATGTTTCACAGAAAGTCAGTCATGCAAATAGGATTATAATACATTTTTAGGGAAAGGATCTTTTTGGTCCACATTTTCTATTAAAACAAACAAACATACACTTCCCTCTTTGGCAAAAGAGGTTAAATCCCCCCACCGTGAACTCACAAAGCAAACTCAGGTAAAAACCACTGAACATGAGGTACAGCTGAAGTCTGGGCTAATCTGGAATTACAGACACATACTCGAGAGAAATTTTTTCTTACAAAATTAGTTCAGTTTCCAACCATCTCAGTAGAAAAACTCTATGTAGATTTGGCCTCAGTCGCTTTTGTAAGAACACGTCAAGTAACTTTTCTGTGTTTCAGAGTACAATGTGCTGTTTCTGAAGAAAGTCATGAAAAGTGTGGGTGTCTGACCTCAGCAATATTTTTAATTTGAGGTACAAAAGCATCTGACACAGTAATTTACAGCGTAATTGCTGTGCCACCTTCATTCAGTTTGTTGAGAGAGCAGTTTTGGTTGCCGTTAAGTCTCAGCATTTGGCTTTGCAGACAGTTTGAAAAGGCAGACTTGCATGTGAAAGCAAGTATCTGCCAGACCTGAGGTGAGCAAGAAGCAGTGTGAAGGCCAGCTGCTCAGGAGCCTGCTCGCACAGGCTGCGGGCAGCGAGGCCTCTGCAGGCTCCAGAGACCTCCTGCACCTTGCACACCTTCACAGGCGCTGAGCATCCCCACCTGAAGTGGAGTCTAAGGAACTGGCAGCTGCTGAGGTGGTGTATTTTGTTTGTTTGTTCTTTTTAATTTACAGTCATAATTGCAAACAAACAACCACCCTGGTGTGCTTTTCTTGCTTCAAGTAATTTCATTCCTTCCAAGAGAAGAATGTTAACAATGCTTTTAGTTCTCGATATCAAAGGAAAGGAAATGAGCCATAATAACAACAAGATTAAGTTTAAACAGACCTGCTGCTAACACACTATCAGATAAAATACCTTTAAAAAGTGAACATACTATTATATACGTTTTTGCAACAGCTGCATTCTCCTACATAACCTCCATGTAGAACCAAAATCTGCGCAAGCAAACTTAAGTTACTTTAATTCTTGTTAAATACAATTCTGTACAGATTGCACATTTTACACCGAAGCAGCTCGGTATCACAGTTAGAGAAATGAAAAATGCCATCTGAAAACTTTCATTTTTCTAGCCCCACAAAACTCAACAGACGCTCGCTCTAAGGGTCAGGACAAAACCAGCTGCACAATTCTGTAAACAGTGGGGGGGGGTGCCTCTACGACTCCACCGCAGGATCCTGTTAAACCATACACGCGCGCGCACGCACTCACTCTGTCTCTCGCGCGCGCACAGCCCCGGCGCTCAGTACCACAGCAGCTTTCATTCACAGTGTGTTCACAGCAGGGCGGTCATGGCCGTCTGGTTGAGGGGTCTGAGGCAGTCTCTGGGGGCCAAGTAGGCAGCGTTGGTCGCGGGGTTGACCTGTGGCTTTTGATAGGCGGGATCGGCGCGCGCCGCGGCTGAGCCGCCGCCGCCCTTGGGCTTGTCGTAGCCCGGGTCCGCGGGCGCGGGGCTCGGCGGCAGCTGGTAGCCGGCGGCCGGGGAGAAGGCGCCGGAAGAGAGGGAGTGCTTGTGCGCCGGCCCGGGCCCCGGCACGCGGTAGCCGCTCCGCGCCGAGAAGGTGTGAGCCCGGGCCAGGTGCCGCTCCACGATGGGCGTGGCGTACTCGGGCTCGGGGTTGGTCAGGGGCAGGGCGTACTCGTGGCGGCCGGCCGGGAGGGGGCAGTCGTAGTGGCCGCTAGCCTCGGCGTCCGGCCCCGCCTCATCGGCCTCGGTGTCCATCGGCCGGAAGGTAGAGCCCTTCCTGGTGACCGTTCCGGTGCCAATCATGAGAGGCTGCTGGTAATCTGAAACCCAAAGGGCAGACGTTTGTGCACAGCCCCCCCCCCCCATACACCCACAAACCGGCTGTCTAGAGGGAGTGCTCTGCTGAGGGCCTGCCCTGTACCGGGCAGGAAGAGAAAGATTAAGATGTAAAAGGCACAGACGCCACACTTAGGGGTTTACATAACTACACAGGTGCTTTAGGAAGCCTCAAGGCTCCGAGGAACCTAGCGAGGCGGAGCTAACCTCTAACCACACCTAGGGGTAGGAGGGAACAACTTCACGGGGAGCTCTTAGGCTGACTCCTGAAAGGCCACATTTTGGAGGTGGAGGTAACACTGTCAGGAAAGGGAAAAGTGATTGGACAACCTGTTAAACAACCATGAACATAGAGTGTGATGTGGCCAGAGCATGAGGGACATGGAGGAATTTAATAGGATATGAAGACCAAAGTAATAGGTTTGGGGCTAATGATAAGGATAAAGCTCAAAGCTTTATTGAGCCCTTACTTGGTGCCAGGCACTATTCTATGACATTAAGATATCAATTAGTTAAATCCTCTGGAAAAAAAAGTACTATGAGGTAGGGACCATTATTCCCTTTTACAAATGGAAAACTGAAGCAGAGAGAGATTAATTTTTCCAAGATTACACAGGTAGCAGCCAGTGGGGCAAGAATTTGAACGCGTGTCCCAAGTGTGAGCTGTTATCCATGTGCTAGATCATGGAGGGCACTGAGTGCCTTGCTAGGAAGTTTGGTTTAATGCTGTAGAAACCTACAAAGATTCTAAATTTAGAGACTGGCAGAAGAGGTAACCGTGGAGGGAGACTGAAGAGGGAAAGATTAAAAAAACCAAAAAGCAGAGAAATGAGACATATAAGTCATAAATTAGGGGACTGGCAGCAGCTCTGGAAAGGCCACACTTTGGGGACAGGTATCAGAGGAATTTGTCACCAATGATGTAGGGAGGTTATGACCAAAGAGGACACCTCCCAGATATTAAGCCCTGAAAACTGGGATGCCCATTCAGAAGCCACTTAGAAAAGGAATGCACAGAGCACATAGGTTAAGGTTTAGGAACGATGGGTTCAATTTTGGATCCCCTGAGGACCTGGTGACACTTGCAGGAGATGATGTCCAGCAGGCAAGAATTACTGACTTACTGGGGACCGGGAGGGAAGTCTGGATGTGAGCTGCAGAGCAGATAAAAGGGAAAGGAATGGCTCTGCCGGGAGCTCTGGAGTGTAGTGGGTGAGACTGCAGATGAGTGGAGGCAAGAGTGGGGCCTTGCATGTTTCAGGTGCCCAGAAGGACCACGCAGCGAGGAAGGAGAAGAGGCTGGACCAGAAGCTGAAGGAGAATGAAAGGAGAGGGGCTCTCCACTCTCCTCGCCTCACCCCCAAGGCAGAGCTTGAACTGTCCGAGGAAAGGAACAAGAAGACGGATTCTGATTGGAGAATTACTCCCTTTGCCCCTGAAGCAGGTCAAGCAGCCTTTCCATTGGTACCTTTCTGACTTTCATATATAACAGTAGCCCTGGGGCATGGCCTAAAAGCCCACATTTCTAGCAAGCTCCCAGATGGTGCTGCCGGTCCTCAGAACACACTCTGAGTAGCAAAAAGCTAGAGCAGTGCTACTCACAGTGGTCTGTGGATGCCTACCTGTCTGAGAACTGTTT
This sequence comes from Monodon monoceros, assembly GCF_005190385.1. Classification (NCBI taxonomy): domain Eukaryota; kingdom Metazoa; phylum Chordata; class Mammalia; order Artiodactyla; family Monodontidae; genus Monodon; species Monodon monoceros. Next base: position 46,211,040 of record NW_021703771.1, on the reverse strand, counting down.
GTGACAGATCTGGAAAGAGACAAGTGCACAAATGGATAGAAAGTGTTCAGATCTTGCAGCAATTTGAGAGTGATTTTATGTCCCTTGAATCTAATTAGAAAATTAGAGCTTTGTATTTTATGTCTTTTTAAACATTTCATTTACTAATTTATACTGTATTTTACAAAAATTTTAGTCCTTGATGGATTAAAGAAATAAAAGGCAAAAACTGGATCCTTCCTCACAAATCGTTTGAGAAGCTTGACTCTCAACAATGGCTTGTCAGGGACCTTGAGGCCATTCTAACAGATTCCTTCATCTCCTACCTCCAATTTGTCAAGGGCAGGAGCTATGCTCAATTCATCTTTCTAGTCCCTTTTTCCTAGTGCCTTAATCAAAACCTTAGTAACAAAAACAGATTAGTTAAGGGCTTCCAGATTTCATTGGTACTTCAGGACCATTGCTCTGGGTGTCATTAGAGGCCCTGCAGGTGTAAGAGCCTTGGCTGAATGAGGCTTTTGGGAAATATTTCATTGTCACTTTGTAACTCTGTGCAGAGCAGAGAGAAAATGTCACACATTACTGATTTACTAGACCCCATCTAAACAAAAGATTTTGGTCTTATTTCTCTTCCTGGTCTCCCCTCTCCCATAAGCAGCACCTCCTGGCTAACAGCCTGGTCACGGAGACTTGGTACCTACCTGCCATATCACTTGTGATGAGATCCAACTTTTGTGTCATCTCCTTTTCATTATCGTAGCTGATGGTAAACTCAGCTGACTGATGCCTGGCAAAGGGATATTTGATCTGCTTCCAACAGTCTGGAATAAAGATAACATGAAACAAACTAATCTCTCAGAAGTGTAACACATTTACTCCACCACAGGTTCCAGGTTAAGTCAGAGGTCAGGCTGCCTTTTGCCAGCTGACTGTGACAGATGCACAGCCACAGCTCTCCAGGTGTGTGTGGTGGACACAGCATGATGAGGTCACAACAACAGCACACACCATCCCAACCATGCTTTCTACTCTGTGGGTAAAACGTATTTGTGTACCCATCAGGGCCCAGATTATCCCTAGGTTAGACCACCTGGGCATGGTTTTCCCTAATCTGCACTGACATGGTGTTTGTGACCGTGAGGGGTCAATGCAGCTGGCTGTTTAGAGCCTAGGGAGGTGGAGTCCCAGGTGGTCCTTGAGATTCTCAGGGGGGTCCTGCCCTGCTGCCCTCTCTTTCGACTGCAGCTGACTCATTGCTTGGCATCCTGTGTCCTAAGGATTTTCTGAAACCCGCCCTGCCTAGTCCTTCCCCAGAGTGAAAAATACAGTGGAGGCCTGAAGATGCTGGGAGTGCCGGGCAATGTCCAGTTCACAGATGGGGATTTTATAACTTCTCCTTGGTGACAGGCAGCGTGGTGATGTAAATTCCAGTTGCCAAAAAGAAATAATTAATTTTGATAAATGATGGGATGATGTTGAACAAAAGTAAAAATAAACTGGCTATGAAGATTCTGGATTAAGAGACAGGATACGATATATTCCTTCCTGGTAGATTTGTTAACTTAAAGCTATTAGATCTTATTTCTTAAACCATATAAGTGTGGGTTTTAATCAGGATCTGCTGATTAAAAGCGCCTAATCATGCTTTTCATCAGCAGATCCTGTCCCTTCCTCAAGGATAGAATAAAACTAGATAGTTTTTTCAACCAACCTGTTTTCTGAGCCTTAGCTGATCCATAAGGATTTCCTTTCTTCTTCCTCCTATCAAGACAAAAAATCCCACTGAAAACATTTCTGAATGATAAATACTGTTCATAAAATAATACATGATATTTTCTACCTCTATCCAACTTGTTTTTAAAATAGAAGTTCACATTTTATCTTGGGAGAAGTAATGCTGCTTTCTACACATGAACATACGAAGAGTAAACTTTTGTGACTGTTTACATAATTAGAGAAAAAAAATTTTTAAATGTGAAGTCACATACTTTCTAAGGACTACAAAGATTCCCACTCCAGCAACCAGCAGGACGAGGAGCACCAATGGAGTAACAATAGTTATGACGTTTAACCCTAAGAAGGGGAAAAGACATCATGTTACAGCAGAAATGAACAGCAACCAAATTTCGTGATCTAAAACTGAATACTGATTTGTAAGGTCCTCAGTGGTTTAACATGTGGGGGACAAGAATACATGCTAGGCATTTACTGATACTGGAAAGCAAAAAGAGGATTCAGGGCTCCCCTGGTGGCGCAGTGGTTGAGAGTCCGCCTGCCGATGCAGGGGACACGGGTTTGTGCCCCGGCCCGGGAAGATCGCACATGCCGCGGAGCGGCTGGGCCCGTGAGCCATGGCCGCTGAGCCTGCGTGTCCGGAGCCTATGCTCCGCAACGGGAGAGGCCACAACAGTGAGATGCCCGCGTACCGCAAAAAAAAAAAAAAAAGTATAGAAAGATATGGAATGGAATGTCTCCCTTCCACCTCTGTTCTTCCTCTATGTGAAATTATGTTTCTTGACATTTTTCCAGATATACTGGGATGAATATATATATATATAGATAGATAGATAGATAGATAGATGCTGTATCACCCCCCCTTTTACACACATGGTCAAGTGCTATGTAAACTGTTCTGTACCATGCTTATTTTTTTAAGTTGTCAGTGTGTCTCAGAGAACTTTCTATATTACTAACACATTCCTTTTTTATGGCTGTAGAGTATTCCATGGTATGGACGTGCTATTGTTTTATTTTTCTATAAAGGATTTACATAGTGTTTGAAGGGCACATATGTTTGTTTCCAGTCCTTTTCTACTTACAATAGTGTAATGAAAAGTGTGGACATATATTATTTTACACATGTGCAGATATCTCTGGACCATCTGCCCCCAGACACTTATATGACACAGAAAAAAAGAATGTTGTTAAAGCTACCGTATTATTGGCTGGAGTACAAGTTATATTCCTTAAGAAACCGCAAAACGATAACTGCCCTACCTTTGGGCATTTCTTCAGAGGGGATGGGTTTTAAGATTGTCTCATCTTCTCTGTTAGTTGAACCAACAGTATTTAGACTTGTTTTGCTCCACACCAATGAGTCATTACCTGAGCGAGAAGAGATGTTAGAGAAACCACATTAATAACAACAATTTGTGAAAGGAGGTGACCAGAATCCAGTAACTCACTGACTCACCCTGAGTCCTACTTGGTGCAATCTGGCAGCCAAGGAGCTCCACTTTCAAGGCTATCCTCTGGTGCCACGTCTGGGGGATAACGCGCACGTATCTGGCCACGATGGGAGGGATGAAATTGTTCCGCACAGGGTCCCGAAAATTAGAGTTGCCCTGAAACACCTGTAGGAACAGGTAACCTTTACCTGAAGATTCTATTCGTTTCTAGGTCTTTATCAATCTACTCACACCTGGTTATATGAAATCAAAGTGAGGATTCTATGTCTGTTGCTTTTTTTATAGACATGCTTGATATTGAAGATCCAAGGCTTTGCACTCAAAGGCTGAGTAATCTGGTGCTGTGCGTCTGTTTTTGGAAACACACTGATGGACTGATGAAAATATCTGGAGCCCCACTCTCCTACTCAGTTCCCTCCTCCAGAGTGTCTCTTACCTTTTCTTCATTATTCACAATTCCTTTATAGGTCTCCCACTTGGAGTTGTTGTTTCTGAAGTTCATTACAAAACTCTTTACATAAAAGTTGAAATTTGACTGTGTGGATCCAGTGGTCCTAATTCCTTGTAAGAAAATATTATTTATGGGTTAGTTTAAAAAATATGTTATACAACATGTATTATAACTTCAGGTTTCTTTTCTTTTTTTCCCTCTCATTTGAAATTGCAAATCATTTTACAGGCCTGCTTTTCTTATCTGCATTTAGAAACGTGATGACAGATGAGTGTTTTCACACTGACAATATGCCATAAAAAGGTTTCAGCACGGAGATATCAGCTCTCTCACCCACACATCCATCCTTACCCCCTGCATACAGGTTCTTCCCACAGAGACAATGTGAAGGTTTGTTACTTTTGAAAAAGACATAGCAACTGACAAAGGATTAATCTCCAAAATATACAAGCAGCTCATGCAGCTCAATATCAAAAAACAAACAACCCAATCCAAAAATGGGCAAAAGACCTAAACAGACATTTCTCCAAAGAAGACACACAGATGGCCAACAAACACATGAAAGAATGCTCAACATCACTAATCATTAGAGAAATGCAAATCAAAACTACAATGAGGTATCACCTCACACCAGTCAGAATGGCCATCATCAAAAAATCGACAAACAATAAATGCTGGAGAGGGTGTGGAGAAAAGGGAACCCGCCTGCCCTGTTGGTGGGAATGTAAATTGATACAGCCACTATGGAGAACAGTATGGAGGTTCCTTAAAAAACTAAAAATAGAACTAGCATAGTACCCAGCAATCCCACTACTGGGCATATACCCTGAGAAAACCATAATTCAAAAAGATATATGCACCCCAATGTTCAGTGCAGCACTACTTACAATAGCCAGGACATGGAAGCAACCTAAATGTCCATCAACAGATGAATAGATAAAGAAGATGTGGTACATATATACAATGGAATATTACTTCGCGATAAAAAGGAACAAAACTGACTTATTTGTAGTGAGGTGGATGGACCTAGAGTCTGTCATACAGAGTGAAGTAAGTCAGAAGGAGAAAAACAAATACCGTATGCTAACACATATGTATGGAATCTAAGAAAACGGTACTGATGAACTTAGTGGCAGGGCAGGAATAAAGACACAGATGGAGAGAACGGACTTGACACAGGGTGGGAAGGGTAAGGTGGGACGAAGTGAGAGAGTAGCATGGACATATATACACCACCAAATGTAAAATAGATAGCTAGTGGGAAGCAGCCGCATAGCACAGGGAGATCAGCTCGGTGGTTTGTGACCACCTAGAGGGGTGGGATAGGGAGGGTGGGAGGGAGACGCAAGAGGGAGGAGATATGGGGATATATGTATGCATACAGCTGATTCACTTTGTTGTACAGCAGAAACTAACACAACACTGTAAAGCAGTTATACTCCAATAAAGATTAAAAAAAAAAAAAAAGACATGGAGTACTCTGAGGTGGGGGCACCTGTGCAAATTCAAAACGTAATTTCAACTGCAAGTCATCTTGTTTTGTGAAACTGCACTCGTTTCAGTACCTGTTATTTTCTTTTTCTCTCCCAAATCTATCCTCAGCCACTCCCGTTTGTGGTTCTTGCTCCTGTCCCCCGAAGCCCATGATGGGCCTTGGTCCTGAAGTCGGGCTTGGCCAGGAGACCAACGGACCTGATCTCCAGTCTCATTGATCCACTCCCAAGAAGAAGAAGCTCTGATTTGCCGGTCAGGTTCCAAACTCAAGGATCTGCTGCAACCTAGACAAAAAGGGCAGGGAAATATTTCAGATACAGACACAAAATGAAAACCAAAAAAAAAAAAGCACCCCGTTTCACCTAGAATTATTCGGTTGATTTACTTCCATTCTGATATTGAATCAACTGTTTAATTACTAGTTTTTTAATGATTCAGACTTGCATTTGACTCGCTGGTGCTGTGGTATCTTGATACTATTGCTGCTTTTCTTCTTAATGGACCTTATATCCCCTATAAGTGACATCTCTTTGTCCCCACTGTAGATTTTCCTTTCTAATCTAAATTCACCATGATTTCAACGAAGTACAAGGTGTCCTAAAAGCTGAAAATGCTGAGGTTCTTCTCACTTGATCAGAGGGAGGACTCCACGCTCTCTACCCCTGAAGAGCAGGTACGTCAGGTGCTCTGAAGATCAGTTAATTGTACCCAACATCAACCCTGGGAGCTTAACTATACCATGTCCAAGACAATGTGGAGGTTGCAGATAAAGGCCAGTCCTCCTCCTGGACAGAGAAGACATGTTTGTATTGTTCTCCTTGAAATATGTTATTTTATGTGAGGGAGAACATTTCCCCAGAACATATTCCATGACAGAGGGGCTAAAAAGCCTTTATGCTATTCATTTTCAATAACTTCATTCCAGATACACACAAATCAGATTGCACTGCTCAAAAGGTTTTTCTGTTAAAATCGAACATAAAGGAATTTATCTTAACTGTCATTTCAAGTTGTCATTTTTTCTGGCAACCCAAGTTTTAGATTATAAAGAAAAATATTTCTTTTCCTAATGTTAACTGGGTTTATTGTCTGATGTATTTTTTAAGTCACGGCATACTTGGTGCTACATGACCTGAGGGGAAAAGAAAAAATTAATCTTTTAAACGATATCATCTGAGGGGTATGGAAGAATAAACTACCCCTGAAGATTTTAAAATATCAAATTCTTAAGGAAAGCATGATCCTTACCATTGGAGGTAAACAGAAATCGCTTGTCTGACAGGGAACCACTGAAATAATAAACACAAAGATGAGGTTAGTTGCTTAACTGGATCTTAATGACTGGTACAGCGCTATAGGATGGGGCTCAGAGCCTTCCCACACCCCATGTGGTCCTCAGAGCACCCGGCAAGGCTACTGTTATTATCTCTGTCATTGGTATTTCATAGACCAAGAAACTCAGGCCCTTCGAAGGTAAGCAACTTTCCTAAATTCATAGAGGTGACAAGCAGCCAGGACTCCTGAGATACTGCTTTTGAATCACAAGCCTGTGCTGTTTCCATCACACCACATTGTATTGGGAAGGAACAGGCACATATACAGTCTCCAGGACACACCTAAATCCCAATTAATGAATACGTAGTGATGGAGACGGAAAGGATGACTGCCCTGAACACTCCCTTTGCTTCAGAAGGCACCCCTACAGCGCCCCACTCGCTTCAACAATCGAGGACCACTGAGACATGAAGATGCCTGATCACTTTTAAAAGAACGAGCATGTCAGTCTAGCTGCCTTCCCTACAGACTTCTCCACTCCTTCCCTAAGGGGTCCTGCCCCAGCAGCATTGCTCCGCAGAGAGCCTCCGCCCGGGTCTCTCTCTCTCCAGTCACACTCCTACCTACTGCAGCAAGGACACCAAACCATGAACCAGCTCCTGCTTCTGGATGACAAGGTACAGCTGGAGAAAACTCAGAGCACCTCACTGACGGGTCCTGAACTGCTGCAAGACAGGCCTGCACATCTGGCATTGATCCCTGGGCCTCTGGACCCCCCAGTTCTGTACCTTGTATTACTCTCCTGGTGAACTTATCAAATCAGCCCTGCTCGGCAGTTGTCTCCTTCTGCGGAAAAGAGGTTCCTAAGGCCTGAGATCACATGTATCTTTTTGTAAATCCCTCACCAACTCAATGCTGTAACAATATGTAGAATGAATAGAAAACTTGGAATTCTCAAGATTAATCTTATAGGCATCGTACTTACTACATTAGATATTACAGGTAAACAAAAAAAGGTAGGTGTCGCTGTCATGTTCAGTTATTTTACAGTCTGAGAGTACTCCTATTTTAAATGTTTAACTCTGAATTATTGTGGCAATAATGGACAGAGAGGGTACTGAAATGTGAAATCCACAGAGAACCCAAAACTAGTCTGGACAGAAGCACCTCCACAGCAACATTTTGTTTTTAAGTAACAGGTTTTTCTTTCATATTCTTTGTCCACTCTCAGGCAGAGACTCTGTAAGCCCTGGTTTTCCACATAAAGATTCTATTATAATCTGTGCTGAATATAATGCAGGCACCAATCATTTCGTACAGGAGAAAATGCAGACCCACTTGGGTCACGGGACCTTCTTCAGTTCACAGTTAGTGGCCAAGCAGGGGTGAGGACCCAGCTTTCCTAACCTTTAAAGAAAGGTGCACACTGTTGCAATTTGTATTTAAATTTTTTAAGATTTTAGAGCCTCTCTTTGACTGATTTTTGCATTTTCTCTAATGTTCCTGCACGAAGTATTACACCTGAAGTTTGGCCCAGATAAGCCCAAATAATACTGCTGCAACCCTGATCACCTAAATGCACTCCCACTGCCATGAAACATTAAAATATTTACTTTGTTGTTGTTGAAAAAGAGAAGGAAAGAAGGTTAGCTTTGGAGTTCATCCTGAGAAGAAAACGCTGGGTAAGGTTCTGCTGCTAAGATCTCTCTGCCTGGCTTTCCTCTATTATCAGCTGGAATATGTTTTTCCATTTCACCCAATTAAGCTAATTAAATACAACCACTAGAGAATTCTATAGGTAAATAAGCTTCCTCTTTGAAAACCCCCTAGGGAAAATGGGGTTCTAAGGCATTCACACATTAGGGTGAATGAATTCGATCAGATTCCAGGAACTGCCAGCCTTCCTTCCCAGAGGGCTGTAGAAGCAATCAGGAAGAGCCTGAGGTAAACAAAGAAAAGCCTTCCCTGCAGATGGTTTGAGCCATCATCCTCTGTGTGAGGTCAGTCGTTCTTCCTGATTCCATTCTGGTCTCCTCAGATCAAGGAAGTGACCTGACCCGGGATGAATCCCAGAAGAACCCTAGATATTTACTTTAGGGACCACTTCTTCCTCAGCTGCAATGCTTCCTTCTGTGTTTCTTCCTGAACGCCAAACAATCATGTGTGGGAACAGAAGTTCAATGACCGCATGTACAGTGCTTCCCCAACAGCGAAATAGCACAGATCAAAACAACTGCTCCCTGAAGATCTGGGAATGGAAACGAGTGGAAGAGACTGTATGAGCACACAGTTTACTCTTTTCTGTTCAGGACACAAAGATGGTGCCAAACCACAGAGCCAGAAGGGAGAAGGGGCCTTGATATAACTCTAGACTTTCTGTCTACTTCCACCAAAACAAAAATCGGACAATTAGTTCAAATAACTATATGGAATGTGGAGCAAAACTTTTCCTAATTCATTAATGGTTTAGATTTCTGGACTCTTACTTTTGCATCAAAGTTGAATATCAAATTATATAATTTGTATTTCATATGTATTAAGTCCAGTTGATGTAGCAGAATCAAGAACATTATGTCTACTTTTACTTAATAGTTTAAATAACTTTTTTTCAAAAGTAAAATAAAATCCAAGTAGTACAAGTTAAACTTTTTACTACCCTATTTTTCTACAAAAGAAGCATTCAAATGTATTCAAACATAGGCAAGAGAGTCCAAAAACAGATTTAAAGCCAAAGGCCAGTTCTTCGTTCCTATTTGGAGACAGCAGCACCTAACAAATCTAGGCCACAGCTTGATACCTTCCTGAAACAGCACCTTATTATCCATAGAGCAAACAATAAAAGACATAAAAAGAAATAGATCCTCCCAATGTTCATTGCAGCACTATTTACAACAGCCAAGACACGGAAGCAACCTAAATGCCCATTGACAGAGGAATGGATAAAGATGTGGTACATATATACAGTGGAATATTACTCAGCCATAAAAAAGAATGAGATAATGCTATTTGCAGCAATATGGATGGACCTAGAGATTATCATACTAAGTGAAGTAAGTCAGAAAAAGACAAATATATGATATCACTCATATGTGAGATCTGATTTTAAAAAATGATACAAATGTGGGATCTGATTTTAAAAAATGATACAAATGAACTTATTTACAAAACAGAAAAAAATTTACAGATGTCTGAAACAAACTTATGGTTACAAAGGGGAAACTTGGGGGGTAGGGATAATTCAGAAGCTTGGGATGAACATACACACACTACTACACATAAGATAGATAACCAACAAGGACCTACTGTATAACACAGGGAACTCTATTCTGTGATAACCTATATGAGAAAAGTATCTAAAAAAGAATGACTATATGTATATGTATAACTGAATCACTTTGCTGTAGACCTGAAACGAACACAACATTGTAAATCAACTATACGCCAATAAAATTAAAAAAAAAAAAGAAACATCCTCAAAAGTCAAAGTCAAGCAGACGTTTAAAGCTTACTGTGCATAAGCAATCATTCTTACTATAAATCAGGATATAAATATATAAATCAGGATGTAAATTTTAATGCCCCAAAGAGTTTGAGGCAAGTACATAAGTGAAAAAAATGTAGGGCTTCCCTGGTACGCAGTGGTTAAGAATACACAGGTTCGAGCCCTGGTCCAGGAAGATCCCACATGCCGTGGAGCAACTAAGCCCGTGCGCCACAACTCCTAAGCCTGTGCTCTAGAGCCTGCGAGCCACAGCTACTGAGCCCGTATGCCACAACTACTGAAGCCCGCACGCTTAGAGCCCGTGCTCTGCAACAAGAGAAGCCACTGCAGTGAGAAGCCCGTGCACCGCAACAAAGAGTAGCCCCCACTCGCTGTAACTAGAGAAAGCCGGCACGCAGCAACAAAGACGCAATGCAACCAAAAATAAATAAATAAAATAAAAAATTAAAAAATGTATATACATTGTGTACATATATGTAAGTATATATAATACATGTGTATATATTTTAAATTTTTATTTATGTAAATAGTACATATGTGTGTACACATACGTGTGCATATATGTCAGCCGTATCTGCAGATTCTGCATCCCTAGATTCTACCAACCACAGAGTGAAAATATTCAGAAAAAAAAAAAAATTCCAGAAAATTCCAAGAAGTAAAATTGGAATTTGCCACATGCTGGCACCTATTTACACAACATTTACATTGTATTTACAACTATTTACATAGCATTTACATTGTATTAGGTATAAATAATCTAGAGATGATTTAAAGTACATGGGAGGATGTGCATAGTTATATGTAAAGATTATGCCATTTTATATAAGGGACTTGAGCATCAGTGGATTTTGGTATCCATGGGGGTCCTGGAACCAGTCCCCAAGGACACTGTACAGTGGCTCAAGGAGCACTGTTCCCTCACTAGGCAGCCAGCCATTCCAAAGCGAGTGTCCCTCTGGACCATTCCGAGCTGCCTGTTTATACTGGTGGACAGCTGGATCACAAGGCTGGCCTATTTTAGTTCAAACAGCTCTAGTTTTCCACTCTAGAAGCTGAGGAAACCTGAAAGCACTAAAAGCTGAGGTTGAAGTGTTTAAAGCAATTGACATACTTTTTTCTTATGAAGCTAAAAGATCAGAGGGTAACACGGAACAGAGAAGTTAACAATGTTTAAAAAAAAAAAAAAAGCCATCTTTTATTCACTTCCCAACTATTATTCATCCTTAAGAGACTGTCTCTAGGGATCCTCTAGGGAGTTCAGTGGTTCTGCTGGGTTTATGTCAGTCCCTTATCTCCTTCAGTATCTTTGGTGATATTGGTGATGATCAGTAATTTACAGAATCAGGAAAAACTAGAGAGGAATAAGCTTTATCCCCTCCCCCTGGAGCACCTGAGAGTAGAATGCTCCTCTGTCCTGGGGCTTCAGATGTGTGCCATTCTAACTTACTTGTCGGTGAGCTTTTTTATTGCTGCATTTGTCTTCCACACTGACAGCATAAATGCTGCTCTAAGCAGTCACACACATTTTTCCCAGTTGACATGCCCTTGGTATCACATGCCTGCAGCCCTTTCCAGACCGTGAGCTGATGACTTGTGCCTGCGGGGTTACCTTCCACTCAGAACAAAAGGCAAAGTACTTACTGCCTTGAGAGCACACCATTGGCCAGGATCCCTTCGTATCGACTCATGCCTCTGCGCAGAAGCACGCCAATCTGACCGCCCACTTCATCTGCAATTACTCCTGCATGGATGGCGGCTTTGCATAGTAAAGAGGTCTGAAACACAGCAACATCTCACTTACAAATGGCTCAACAATACATCTAAAATATAGCGGGAGCTTTTACATTTTGTTACAACTTGTGCTCAGGATCCCTATTTGACCCCTGACATGGCTAAATTATAATTCATTTAAATAAAAAGTAGAAGGGGGTGGAAAAAATTATTGGCTAACTATCTCAGAGTGACATCAGAGTCATTCTATTTATGCTGATGAACCTGGGAACCCTTCCACTAGGGAGGAAGGAAGGGAGATAATTCACAGTATTCATGGCTCCCCAGTGAATAACGCCTCCTGGGGGTGTGGTCATCTCCCACACCGACTCTGAACTGGGCCCTGGCGCTTGCTTTGTTCTGCTGCAGGTAACGTGGCCCGGCAAACTGCCACACATGTCAATGAGGCCACCTGAGACTCCCACCCCAGATGACCTGCCACACGACTGCAGCTGCAGGCACAATTCTAGGTAAAGGAAGCTTAAGAACCAACCAGCCCACACTGCCGACCCACAAGCTCATCAGCAAAGAACATGGCTGTCATTCTGAGCCACTAGGTTTTGGGATGACTTGTTCAGCAAGAATAGGTAACATTAGTTTCTTACATTCGCTTTACTAAATATACATACTGAGGATCATTTGAAAAGGTGAACCTTCCATACCATAGCTTCATTTTAAAATTAGATTTAACAAGGCATCAAAACCAAAATGGTAGTGTCAGCCACAGAACACTGAATAAAACAGAAAACTTCATGAAGTTCTCAGAGTGATGACGAGCAACCCAGGGCCCAAGGCCTCCATCTCAATTTCTGAATCTCCTCTGAGAGGGTCAAACAGCTGGCACCTGCTCAGCCCTCCAAGGCTGCTGGCTGGTGTGACAAACCCAGCAGGGGTACCTGGCAGGCTCTGATTAGCCGGGGATCCTGTGGTTGAAAGTGGGACTGCAGGAAGAAGTGGAACTGTTCCATGGGGTGCCTAGGCCCATACGTCCCCCTCGAGCACAGACCCATGGGCGAGGGTGATTAGGTATTTAGCCCAGGACTGAGGGGCCGAGAGGATCTTTTGCTAAATAAATTTTAGCAATGCCCTGCTTCTCTGCAATGGCTAATGCCGAAAAGAGAAAAGCAGCTCATGAAGTTGTGTTTCAGTAACTGAACTTCGGAGTGTCTCTTTGTGTTAATGACAACACTGTTTACCTTATTGCAGTGGAAAGTTTTCCTTAGATTTAGGTTACAGTATTAGAAGGACCAGTGAGACCAACTGTATTTTGCAACTAATGTGGTTGCAATAAAATTGAGAGCTTTTGTGATCTTTAACGTAGAGAGCTCATACTTCCCAAACTAGATTAGATTTGGCAAAGGGAGTCAGTTTTGCAATGACTGCTATCATAGTGAAAAAAGGGGGAGGATTTCATGACAGAGAAGAAATGTGAGAATGCTGAAACTGAGGCAGATACTACCCTTCTTGATTTTTGGGGAAAAAAAGAAGAATTAGAAGAGAAAGATAGTACTCTTTAAAGAGACAGCTTCCATTTTCATTTTTTCTGAATTTTCTTAAAAAGGTTTCTTATTACTGTTTTAGACTCTTAGGGTACAAAATAGAGGAGCTAGCTGTAAAAGTCCTGGATTTAAATTCAGCAATTTAGCACATCATGCTGACTCTGCCTCTAACTCTACCAGGTGTGCTTAAGTCACCTCCCTGCTCTGGACCCAGCTTCCCAATTCATCTTCACAATGAAAAGGCTGGACTGGGTGATGTCTAGAATCACCTTGTGATTCTAAAGGGCACCCTGTGTACCTCTTATAGGGTCCATGCAGGCCTGCCTCCCTCTCTCAGCCCCAAATGAAAAACAAAGTGGTCGGCTGGGCAGCTATTCCCTTGTCCCTAGGATCACCTGGCTTCCTTGGAATTCAGTCTGGGGATGGGATGGTCTTCATCCCAGCATCCCTGCCCTGTGTGTAGAGCTCTCACTGGACTTGGCATGTACAAGGGGCCTCCTTGGTAACGAGGACAGATTCACAGGCCAACAAGCAACACGACCTATCAGCTTCATTGCCCAACAGATCTTCTCATTTCCCACAGTCCCCAGCACTGAGGGAACCCAGTGGTATGTGCCCCTTTTATGGAGTTTATTTCATTGCATTATTGCATGTTAAGTTACATGTATTTATTTAATATTTTTTCATAATATTAAATGCAGGCCATAGGATACATCCCCAAGAGAATAACCACCAGATCTGGCTATCATATTATTATAATAAAATTATCAGCCCTTTCCTGAGTTATTTCCTTAAAAGAAATCACTTGCTCACCCACTAACTTAAATAAAACTGATGTTTTCTAAAGTTGGGGATTTTTTGGTATCAATTTTTAAAATTCACACTCACTGAACCTGCTTTTTAAAAATTTCCTTTTGAACAGGAGATTTATATTTTATTTTCTAGCTATTTTGAGGTCTAAACCTCACCAAAATGTAAATATAGGAAAGTCTACGTTAATTAGTGATTACCTTAAACAAACAAAATAATTTAAATGTAACTCTTCAGGGAAGGGAATGCAATGGACACTTGAGGAGAACACATGCAAGACTCATGAACTTGAAGGTTGATGGAGCTAAGCATCCCTGAAGTTCACTGCGCCACAAAGATGGCCAAGCAGATCAGCATGAGAAGACTTAACTCTCAAAGCAGTTATCGAATCATCCCAGAACTGGAGTATTTTCTTAAGTCTTCCTTTAGGAAAAATCAACTTGTACGAAAAAGTATTGACAAAGTATTAAAATGTAATATAAACATTTTAGGTGGAAGGTGCCTCCGCTAACCTGATAGTTGAGCTGCTGAATTGCCTGGGTCCACGTCTCCATCCACCCAGTATGTCCTCTCCATGACCTCCTCCAGCTGGATTTTAGCCTGGACAAACCACTCTCCCTGCCCCACTGTTGGTCCACCACGTGAAAGAATGATTACCGTGTGGCTGGCAGGGTCCTGATGCTCCGGCCGCGTGTCAAGCCTGAGCCTCTGACGTGGGAGAGCCGAGTTGAGTACACTGGTCCACAAGAGACCTCCCTGCCCCTTGTAATATCAAACAGCAAAAGCTGTCACAGAGAGCTCCATCTCAACGCTAAGACCCAGCTCCACTCAAGGACCAGCAAGCAACAGTGCTGGACACCCTATGCCCAACAACTAGCAAGACAGGAACACAACCCCACCCATTAGCAGAGGCTGCCTAAAATCATAATAAGTCCACAGACACCCCAAAACACACCACCAGACATGGACCTGCCCACCAGAAAGACAAGATCCAGCCTCATCCACCAAAACACACGCACTAGTCCCCTCCAACAGGAAGCCTACACAACCCACTGAACCAACCTTACCCACTGGGGGCAGACACCAAAAACAATGGGAACTACGAACCTGCAGCCTGGGAAAAGGAGACCCCAAACACAGTAAGGTAAGTAAAATGAGAAGACAGAGAAATACCCAGCAGATGAAGGAGCAAGATAAAAACCCACCAGACCTAACAAATGAAAAGGAAATAGGCAGTCTACCTGAAAAAGAATTCAGAATAATGATAGTAAAGAAAATCTTGGAAATAGAATGGTGAAAATACAAGAAATGTTTAACAAGGACCTAGAAGAACTAAAGAGCAAAACAAACAATGATGAACAACACAAGAAATGAAATTAAGAATTCTCTAGAAGGAATCAATAGCAGAATAACTGAGGCAGAAGAACGGATAAGTGACCTGGAAGATAAAGTAGTGGAAATAACTACTGTAGAGCAGAATAAATAAAAAAGAATGAAAAGAATTGAGGACAGTCTCAGATACCTCTGGGACAGCATTAAACGCACCAATATTTGAATTATAGGGGTCCCAGAAGAAGAAGGGAAAAGAAAGGGACTGAGAAATATTTGAAGAGATTATAGTTGAAAACTTCCCTAATATGGGAAAGGAAACAATCAAGTCCAGGAAGTGCAGAGAGTCCCATACAGGATAAATCCAAGGAGAAACACAACAAGACACATATTAATCAAACTATCAAAAATTAAATTCAAAGAAAAAATATTAAAAGCAGCAAGGGAAGAGCAACAAATAACACACAAGGGAATCCCCATAAGGATAACAGCTGATCTTTCAGCAGAAACTCTGCAAGCCAGAAGGGAGTGGCTGGACATATTTAAAGTGATGAAAGGGAAAAACCTACAACCAAGATTACTCTACCCAGCAAGGATCTCATTCAGATTCGATGAAGAAATTAAAACCTTCACAGACAAGCAAAAGTTAAAAGAATTCAGCACCACCAAGCCAGTTTTACAACAAATGCTAAAGGAACTTCTCTAGACAGGAAACACAAGAGAAGGAAAAGACCTACAATAACAAACCCAAAACAATTAAGAAAATGGTAATAGGAACATACATATCAATAATTACCTTAAAAGGAAATGGATTAAATGCTCCAACCAAAAGACATAGACTGGCTGAATGGATACAAAAACAAGACCCATATATATGCTGTCTACAAGAGACCCACTTCAGACCTAGGGCCACATACAGACTGAAAGTGAGGGGATGGAAAAAGATATTCCATGCAAATGGAAATCAAAAGAAACCTGGAGTAACAATTCTCATATCAGACAAAATAGACTTTAAAATAAAGACTATTACAAGAGACAAAGAAGGACACTACATAATGATCCAGGGATCGATCCAAGAAGAAGATATAATAATTGTAAACATTTATGCACCCAACATAGGAGCACCTCAATACATAAGGCAAATGCTAACAGCCATAAAATGGGAAATCGACATTAACACAATCATAGTAGGGACTTTAACACCCCACTTTCACCAATGGACAGATATCCAAAATGAAAACAAATAAGGAAACACAAGCTTTAAATGATACATTAAACAAGATGGACTTAATTGATATTTATAGGACATTCCATCCAAAAACAACAGAATACACTTTCCTCTCAAGTGCTCATGGAACATTCTCCAGGATAGATCATACCTTGGGTCACAAATCAAGCCTTGGTAAATTTAAGAAAATTGAAATCGTATCAAGTATCTTTTCCGACCACAGCGCTATGAGACTAGATATAAATTACAGGAAAAAAAATCTGTAAAAAATACAAACACGTGGAGGCTAAACAATACACTAGTAAATAACCAAGAGATCACTGAAGACATCAAAGAGGAAATCAAAAACTACCTAGAAACAAATGACAATGAAAACATGACGGCCCAAAACCTATGGGATGCAGCAAAAACAGTTCTAAGGGGGAAGTTTATAGCAATACAATCCTACCTCAAGAAACAAGGAACATCTCAAATAAACAACCTAACCTTACACCTAAAGCAATTAGCAAAAGAAGAACAAAAAACCCCAAAGTTATCAGAAGGAAAGAAATCATAAAGATCAGATCAAAAATAAATGAAAAAGAAATGAAGGAAACAATAGCAAAGATCAATAAAACTAAAAGCTGGTTCTTTGAGAAGATAAACAAAATTGATCACCCATTAGCCAGACTCATCAAGAAAAAAAGGGAGAAGACTCAAATCAATAGAATTAGAAATCAAAAAGAAGTAACAACTGACACTACAGAAATACAAGGGATCATGAGAGATTACTACAAGCAACTATATGCCAATAAAATGGACAACCTGGAAGAAACGGACAAATTCTTAGAAAAGCACAACCTTCCAAGGCTGAACCAAGAAGAAACAGAAAATATAAACAGACCAATCACAAGCAATGAAATTGTAACTGTGATTAAAAGTCTTCCAACAAACAAAAGCCCAGGACCAGATGGCTTCACACACGAATTCTATCAAACATTTAGAGAAGAGCTAACACCTATCCATCTCAAACTCTTCCAAAATATAGCAGAGGGAGGAACACTCCCAAACTCATTCTACAAAGCCACCATCACCCTGATAACAAAACCAGACAGAGATGTCACAAAGAAAGAAAACTACAGGCCAATATCACTGATGAACACAGATGTAAAAATCCTCAACAAAATACTAGCAAACAGAATCCAGCAGCACATTAAAAGGATCGTATACCATGATTAAGTGGGGTTTATCCCTGGATTGCAAGGATTCTTCAATATATGCAAATCAGTCAATGTGATACACGATACTAACAAACTGAAGGATAAAAACCATATGATCATCTCAATAGATGCAGAAAAAGCTTTCAACAAAATTCAACACCCATTTATGATAAAAACCATGCAGAAAGTAGGCATAGAGGGAACTTACCTCAACATAATAAAGGCCATATATGACAAACCAACAGCCAACACTGTTCTCAATGGTGAAAAACTGAAACCATTTCCACTAAGATCAGGAACAAGACAAGGTTGCCCACTCTCACCACTATTATTCAACATAGTTTTGGAAGTTTTAGCCACAGTAATCAGAGAAGAAAAAGAAATAAAGTGAATCCAATTGGAAAAGAAGAAATAAAGCTGTCACTCTTTGCAGATGACATTATACTATACATAGAGAATCCTAAAGACTCTACCAGAAAAATACTAGAGCTAATCAATGAATTTGGTAAAGTAGCAGGATACAAAATTAATGCACAGAAACCTCTTGAATTCATGTACACTAATGATGAAAAATCTGAAAGAGAAATTAAGGAAACACTCCCATTTACCAATGCAAGAAAAAAAATAAAATACCTAGGAATAAACCTACCTAAGGAGACAAAAGACCTGTATGCAGAAAACTATAAGACACTGATGAAAGAAATTAAAGATGATACCAACAGATGGAGAGATATACCATGTTCTTGGATTGGAAGTATCAACATTGTGAAAATGACTATACTACCCAAAGCAATCTACAGGTTCAATACAATCCCTATCAAACTACCACTGGCATTTTTCACAGAACTAGAAGAAAAAATTTCACAATTTGTATGGAAACACAAAGGACCCCAAGTAGCCAAAGCAATCTTGAGAAAGAAAAATGGGGCTGGAGGAATCAGGCTTCCTGACTTCAGACTATACTACAAAGCTACAGTAATCAAGACAGTATGGTACTGGCCCAAAAAACAGAAATATAGATCAGTGGAACAGGATAGAAAGCCCAGAGATAAACCCACACACCCATGGTCACCTTATCTTTGATAAAAGAGGCAAGAATACACAAAGGGGAAAAGACAGCCTCTTCAGTAAGTGGTGCTGGGAAAACTGGACAGCTACATGTAAAAGAATGAAATTAGAACACTCCCTAACAGCATACACAAAAATAAACTCAAAATGGATTACAGACCTATTGTAAGGCCAGACACTATAAAACTCTTAGAGGAAAACAGGCAGAACACTCTATGACATAAATCACAGAAAGGTCCTTTGGACCCACCTCCTAGAGAAAGGGAAATAAAAACAAAAATCAACAAATGGGACGTAATGAAACTTAAAAGCTTTTGCACAACAAAGGAAACCATAAACAAGATGAAAAGACAACCCTCAGAATGGGAGAAAATATTTGCAAACAAAGCAACTGACAAAGGATTAATCTCTAAAATATATAAACAGCTCATGCAGCTCAATATCAAAAAAACAAACAACCCAATCCAAAAATGGGCAGAAGACCTAAACAGACATTTCTCCAAAGAAGATATACAGATGGCCAAGAAGCATGTGAAAAGCTGCTCAGCATCACTAATCATTAGAGAAATGAAAATCAAAACTACAATGAGGTATCACCTCACACCAGTCATAATGGGCATCATCAAAAAATCTACAAACAATAAATGCTAGAGAGGGTGTGGAGAAAAGGGAACCCTCTTGCACTGTTGGTGGGACTGTAAATTGATAAAGCCACTATGGAGAACAGTATGGTGGTTCCTTCAAAAACTAAAAATAGAACTACCATACCACCCAGTAATCCCACTACTGGGCATATACCATGAGAAAACCATAACTCCAAAAGAGTCATGTACCACAATGTTCACTGCAGCACTATTTACAACAGCCAGGACATGGAAGCTACCTAAGCCATAAAGAAGATGTGGCACATATATACGATGGAATATTACTCAGCCATAAAAAGAAACGAAATTGAGTTATTTGTAGTGAGGTGGAGGTACTTGGTGTCTGTCATACAGAGTGAAGTAAGTCAGAAAGCGAAAAACAAATACCGTATGCTAACACATATATATGGAATCTAAGAAAAAAAAATGGTCATGAAGAACCTAGGGGCAAAACAGGAATAAAGACACAGACCTACTAGAGAATGGACTTGAGGATATGGGGAGGGGGAAGGGTAAGCTGTGACAAAGTGAGAGAGTGGCATGGACATATATACACTACCAAAGGTAAAACAGATAGCTAGTGGGAAGCAGCCACATAGCTCAGGGAGATCAGCTCGGTGCTTTGTGACCACCTAGAGGGGTGGGATAGGGAGGGTGGGAGGAAGGGAGATGCAAGAGGGAAGAGATATGGGAACATATGTATATGTATAACTATTTCACTTTGTTATAAAGCAGAAACTAACACACCATTGTAAAGCAATTATACTCCAATAAAGATGTTAAAAAAATTGTGAGTCACTATATTGCACACCTGTAACATATAATATTATACAGTAACCATACATCAATAAAATTAAAAAAAATAAAGATGGTACACAGACGGCGGAGAGAAAATAATCAGAGGGAGAAAGAAAAAAAAAAAGCAAGTAGCCATGCTGGGGAGGTCCACATGGTAAGGAGCTGAGGACAGCCTCCAACCAAAATCCAGGAAGAAACTGAAGTCCTCAATCCAACAACCCATCAGTAACTGAATGCTGCCAACACCGTGTGAGCTTAGAAACAAGTATTTTCCTAGTCAAGCCTCAGATGAAACTGCAGCCCCACTGACACCCTTGTGTCACCTTGGATACCCCCTTGTGAGTGTCCCTCACTCAAACTCAGCAGGCCATGCTCAAACTCCTGATCCACAGAACATGAGAGAGAATACATGTGTTGTTTCAAGCTTCTAAGTTTTTGGTAATAGTCATGTAGCAATAGATATCTAATATACACACAGTATCAACATATACCAAAAAAAGACACTAATCAGACTTCTTTGAAGAGATTAGTTTTCAAAATACAAATTTTCCCTCCAGATGAAATCATACTGGAAGCAAATGGTGTAAAACCAGTTAGTGCATCAAATAGGAAACCTGTTTGTTAGCACTTCCAGATCATGTACTGAGGCCTACCACCCAGGAAACCATTAACCTGTTACTCTGAAAAAGAGAGCTCTGTCAAGAGGAGGTGAGATCAACAAATAAAGCAAGAAAGAAACAATGCTATTTCTCTTTCTGCATATAATTCTTAAGTTTCTTATACAGGACAGGAAGATAATAAATTAAAACTTTATATTGCTAGGGGGAGAAAACTATACCTCAACTTTTTAGTTCTTTTGGTTAATTTCCTGAAGTCATCTAGGACTTCAGCCTGTGCCGAGTATATTTTCAAGTTGAGGTAGTGTAAATCATTTTAAGATTCAGTTTCTAGTCCAAGTAAATATCCTGTGTCAATCTTGTAAATTAAGACAACACAAGAAAAAGGAAACAGAGCAAAATCACAAAACCTGCTGCTTCCAGAATCAGGATGTACTGAAAGCAAAATTAAAGCCAAGTTTTTTTCTTCCTGCTGGAGATATGTGATCAATCTCCTAGAACATGTATGTTTTCCCTGTGCATAAAGAACTCTTAGAAAAGTTCCATCACTATATAGATTTTCACATTTCTAATAACTCAAGCCCCTTCCCGTAAGCTATAAACCCAACTATTTTGAATAGCAAATTTTTAAAAATCAGGTATCAGAGTTCCAGGATAGAAATCTGTAAATAGTAAGAAATAAAGGATTGTGTATCTGGATATAAGATACATACTTTAGAAAAATGATTTCTTGTGAATTAATTTTTTTCTGGGAACAATTTATATCACCCAGAGAGTTTCAATAGGCATTAGAAATTGGAGTGCAAGGAGGGAGGGGAATAATATATATGAGCAGGGCATATGGCTTCACTGGTCCTAGATATAATGTCACTATTCTGTGATGTAAAATGTTCATGTCCTTGGCTGTATTACATGAATCAATTGGAGCATTAAAATAAAGAAATAAATTATAACAAAAGGATGATCTCTTATAAAAATTGGATGGAATTATACCCTTAGGTATAATTAATATAAATATAAATAATATAAAGGGTTTTGTTTACCATTTCATTTATAGTATGCTTAACTGGAAATGCTAAAAATAGGAATGAATGCCATGAATAACCTTGGTTTTTATACTTATTTCATTTATTCTCAGAAAAGAGAACTGTGCATCTATCTACAAAGTTTTATATCTTATTTGACTTTACTTTGTAAAGAATTTAGGCAGAGCAACAAGCACTAACTCTTTTTAATTTCCTCCCTGCCATAAAATTACCCTCAATTACTTACATCTCTATATCCATGCACCACATTCCCAGAAATATCTCCTGCTATGTCTCTACAACCAGCTGGGCAGAACTTGCTGGAAAAAAAATAGAGTTTATATTTTATTAGGTCGTACTTAGTGTGAAATTATACTTAAAAGTATTTTCTCTCCTCTATACAACATGCAGGAATATCTTTCTTTAATGACAAATCAGAAACCTGATTTGTGAAAACACAGACTTATCTAAAATGTTCATCTGAAGGCAAGTTTTACACAATTATTTGTTTTATATCAAAATTCATTATAAACTCTATTAAACAATGAGCTTCCCTAAAGCATCTTAATTGATTTTAAGGGGTCCAAGAAATGTTAAGTAAAAAGGTAAAGTTTCTAAATACAGTATATATAGCATAATCCTGTTTTTATGAAAAGAAATGTTTAAATAACAATTTATGTTTTCTATGGATAAAAAGAAAACAAGAATATCTCTGGATTCGCTCTGAGTGTAGGAGTTTGAGAAACTATCACTTTCTGTGTTACTAACTCTGTAAATTTGGATTCACTCTACTAGCATTACCCAATTGGAACATAATGGAAGCCATACATGTTAATTTAAATATTCTAGTAGCCACATTAAAAAAATCAAAAGAAACAGGCAAAATTAATATTAATATTACTCATATATTTTGTTTAACCTAATATATTCAAAATGTATCATTTCCACATGTAATGAACAGAAAAATTATCAAGATATTTCCAGTCTTTTTTTTTTAAATAAGTCTGCAAAATCTGCAGTATATTTTATACTTACAGCACACCTCAATTTGAATTAGTCAAGTTTAAATGCCTGGAGAGTGTTGGTCTACATTAGTTATAAATTACTTTTGCAGTCAGAAAAAAGGTGTATATTTTTTTCAGCTTTACTGGGGTATAGTTGACAAACAAAATTGTAAAATATTTAAAGTGTGCATCATGATGATTTGATATACGTATACACTGAAAGAATTCCTCCCATCTAGTTAGTTAAACACAGCCATCACCTCATACACACACACACACACACACACACACACACACGTACGTGTATATATATATATATATATATTTTTTGGTGAGAATATTTAAGTTCTACTCTCTTAACAAATTTCAATTACACAATATGGTGTTATCAGCTATAGTCACCATGTTATACATTAGATCCTCAGACCTTATTCATCTTTATAGCTGAAAGTTTATACCCTTTTATCAACCTTTCCCTATTTCCCCTAACCTCCAGCCCCCAGTAACTACTTTCTGTTTCTATGAGTTTGACTAGAAGAGGTATATTTAAAATTAGGATTTCATTTATTTAAGAGTCATTTTTCAAGAAACTTTTCAGAAACATGTCATGGCATATGGTATGGATGGCTGTGGCTTAGGGTGTGTTGACCCAGGCTCTGTTACTACCTAACTAGCTATGTGACCCCGAATATTGCATATAATCCCCCTTAAATTCAGTTTCCTCTTCTGTAGCTCCTTCGAGCATCAACATATCAATAGGCCACGAGAGACAACCATACATCTAAAAAGACGTGCAAAAGGAAACTCAAATACTATGTGAACATTGACACCTTTAAAGATGAATGCCATAAGCCCTTGTTTCTATATATACCATATTACAATAATGTCTGCTTGGTTTGTTCAAGAAGAATGTACCAGCCCAAGCAGATTCCAAAACAGCAGTTGCTTTTATTTCATTTCCTCTCAGTTTCCTCCTGCTGACTTCGCAAATTAGATGTGTAACAGAATCTAATTATCAAAACTACCCAAATAAACGGTTCATAATTCTTCCCCATTGACCTAGTGGAATCCGGCATTACAGCAATAATCAAGGAATTAAGAAACAGAAATAATGGAAATCCTATTACAGGTTTACAGTTCCTTATCCTAGCCCTTAGAGCCAGATGTATTTCAGAATTCAGAATTTTGGGGATTTTAGAAAAGTAAAACAGTGCCAATAATGTATATGATGTATGACGCCACTGAGGTCTGCAAATATTAATCAAAACATTAATATCTCTGTATCAAATATATGGATAGTCATATTAGGTCAAATACATAAAGACAAAATAGCCTCATGTTTAATTCAGTCCAATTTTGCTGTCAGATGAATTTAAGGTCACATTAACCAGGTACTGCCACCAAATGAGTTACAAAAATCTTTTGACTTTTAAAGCTTTCTGCATTTCACAATTATGGATGAAGGATTAGGGCCCTGTACTAGTCATCATACCTCATCTTTAACTAAACTCTACAAATAGGCTGGGCTACAGCTTAGATGATCTGACACCATAACATCACACTGTAGGGCTGAATATATTCCTTTCTCTAAGAGGATAGGAAGTGACTATTGATGCCCAGAGGCCCTGTCACCCCTGGGACTGTACACGTATGGCTGGAAAGAAAATGCTGCTGAATGTCTGCATTGGATGAACAGCAACTTTAAGGGCAACATTTAATTACTGGCCATTTTCATTTTTGTCTTTTCTCAGCTGACCTTCATATTAGTAAACACTAGAGTTGATTCTGCATATAAAAGAATCTCATTTATTAAGAGTATCAGATGGATAGGACCATGGACTCTTAAGCTTGACTTTTGGGGCATTCTTATTTATTGTGTAGCCCTAAGCAGGTTACTTAATTGCTTTGTGCCTCTGTTTTTGGGGTAAAACAGAACCTGCCTGGTCGGCGTACTGGAACATTCACATGAGCTACCTATATGCTAACTCCAGAGAGCTGTACCTGGTACTAAGAAAACACTCTAATGAATTAGAGTTGTTGTTAGTGTTTTTGTTGATAATGACCTATAGACCAGTGGTTCTAAACTAGGGGTGATTTCTGCCCACCAGCAGACCTTTGGAAACGTCTGGAGAAATTTATCATGACTGGCTCATATAGGCCAGGGATGCTGCTAAACACCCACAATGCACACAACAGCAAATCATCCAATCCAAAATATCAATAGTGCCAAGGCTGAGAAATCCCCCTCTAGACTTACTTTACAGATGAGAAAATGTACATCTAAGAGATTAAGTCATTTTTCCAGTTAAAGTAAAGCTGGGATGAAAATTTTCATCTCCTATTCTCAGTAGGTCTCTTTTTTTGTGGGAAAGATAAAATGAACCCTTCCAGAATTACAAAAGTCACTCCCAAATGCTGGCCCGGTAAAAAAAATGCACTCTAGACTCCATTTTGGCTCATTGGTACTAGAGTAGAACTCAAGGGTCAGCAAACTGTGACCCATGGGCCAAATCCAGCCAGCGCCTTTTTTTTTTTTGAAACAAAGAAAGTTTTTTTGCAACACAGCCATGCTCATTCGTTCACATATATACTGTCTATGGCTGCTTCTGCACTACAAAGGCAACAGAAACTGTATGAACAGATGCAAAAGAGACTGCACGGCCTGCAGAACCTAAAGTATTTATTATCTGGACTTTGACAGAAAGTTTGCTGATCTCTGCTGTATAAGAAACCATTTCAAATATTCCTAATTAGTTACAACATAGATGATTTTTTAAAATTAAATTAAGTACAAATAAGGTACTTTATCTGGTTTAATGTCAAGGAAAACAAAATATTCAGCAACAAATGACTGCAGCACAGCTAGGACACTGTATTTACCTGTATTCTGTCTTCAAATAATGGTTAGCTCGTTCCAAACACGTTATTAAATCTGTCATAAATAAAGATAATTGCAATCAGCTCTAAAGATTTCTTTTGAAATGAAACAGTTTTTGAAAAGTATTTATTCGTTATCTAGTTATCTGAACTCTTCTGTTTAAAAATAAATAAAAACGGACCCACTATCCCCAGGATTTCATCAGTTCCCTTCATTTTTCTTTTCTACCACCAGTGATGGTTCTTCAGTATTTATCCAGTGAATGACAACAGAATCTATTTCCAACTAACCAACACTGGTTAGTTACTATTCACTACATACCTACAAAAGGCCATGTGTATAAGCTCCCCTGGCAGGAGGAAAACCATTTCAAGAGCCCAGTGTGGTTCAGAGAAGGTTCAGGAACATCTTAATTTAACAATTTAGCTAGTGGCAATCGAGCGACCACAGGGCCAGGAGTTTAGTGAGAAAGCAAAGAGCCTATCACCTTTGATCAATGAGGACCAAGGACTTGAAAGCAGCGTGCTCTCTGGAGCAATTTATAGAACTAATACTCAGCAATGGAAACTCTAAGATACTGTGGATTTTGGTGCTTTTAGATGGACCTAGTATAGTTTCCAAAATATTCCACACTTGCTGCAGAAGTTCTTTCTTTCCTTAATCATTTCAGTGGTTCTTAGGGAGAAACGTATGCTGAACACCGGCCATGCAGGGGCCTGCTAGGATATTGCTCAGATCTGATTGGCTGAGTGAGAAATGAATGGGGTACCCCCTTCCCAGAGTATTTCTGCAGGAGGGGCCTGACAGCAGAAACTCTGGGCACCTCTGTGGCCCTGGCAGACCCTGGGCTGCATGGAAATTACTCTGGAGTTCGAGGCCTGGATGGGAGGCCACGCTTTCCTTTCCCATCAATATTCATGCTCCCCTTCTCTCCCGCTCACGCGCTAGCTGGATGGGTAGGGCACTTGGTGACAGTGACTTTCTCCTCCTCATACTCGCATGCTCCCATGCTGGTGCACTGGTGTGTATGGAGTGGGGGGGTGTCGCTGGTTAAAAAGCTTGTCCCCTAAGCTAACAAAGGGGTTGGTGGAGAGCTCCAGAGAACAGCCAGACCTTAGGAGGGTCAGGAGGGTAGCCCCAAAGATACACAATCCATGATTTCTAGGAAAATGAGATCAACCCTCTCCCACATAAGTCAGCGGATCAGTCTAACATGGGCTATGAAAGTATTCAGTTCAGACCTAACTACTTACAAAGACACTGAATTCCTCTCTTCCCTCACATCTTAATTCTGGATCTGAGGTCACAGCTCTGTCCGGAGATGGTGACTAGCAAGAGGAATTCTAAGACAGATAAAGGTTTACAGATTTATGCTGGTCCTTCTGCTATACCTGGATGGTCGCTGCTGGCATACGTTAGTAAAAAACCCCGCCCAGAAATGTGGGATCCACTCTCAAAGCGAACAGTTACTTCACTGGTGTTCAGCAAAAGTTCTTTGGGCACAGTCATGCTTCCACAATACGGACCTAAAAACAAAGCACACTTGTAGCTCATTTCAAAATTTAGACCAGTACAAAGAATTGGTATATACATTTTTTTCCCTTAAATGTCAAATTTACCAGACAACACATACACATAAGATTATAATCTTTACCCAACTGAAATTTTGCTTCATACTGAGACTAAGAATTAGTGACTGACTGTAAACTGATTTTACAGAGAAACAAGATGGGGGAAGTGGCCAATTCTAGATAAGAAATAGCTTGGAACTAGTTAATTGTGAACAACACAAGAGATAGGTTTCGATGTTTATAAGAAGGCGACTAACAAACAAAAATCAAATATATTTAGTTAAGAAGAGTGATATTCTAGGGACCTCCTAAATTTGCTTAAAGTATGGTCTAAATGCTTGTGTCCCAACCAAATTCATATGTTAAAATCCTAATGCCCAATGTAAAAGTATTAGGAGGTGGGGCCTTTGGGAGGTACTTAGTTTCACAAGGGCAGAGCCCTCATGAATGGGATTAGTGCCTTTATAAAGGAGGCCCCAGTGAGCTTGCTTGCCCCTTCCAGCATGTGCAAACACAGGGAGATGGCTATGAACCAGGAAGGGGGCTCTCACCATCCACTACACCGTATCTGCCGGCACCATGATCTTGAACTTCCCAGCCTCCAGACTGTAAGAAATAAATGTCTGCTGTTCATAGGTTACCCGGTCTGTGATATTTTGTTACAGCAGACTGGAGAGACTAAGACAGGTAGTAAAGAAAATGTTATCACAAAAATGATATTCTCCTAAATTTGCTCAAAGAAACTCACAAGTTCCCTTTTGCCAAGAAAGTTCCACTACTGTATAGCACAGGGAACTATACTCAATATTTTGTAATAACCTATAAGGGAAAAGAATCTGAAAAAAATATATATGTGTATAACTAAACCACTTTGCTGTACACCTGAAACTAACACAACATTGTAAATCAACTATACTTCAATTTTTTAAAAAAGTGTAAAGAAAAAGAAAGTTCTAGAATTAAAAGACTGTCAAATACAGGGTAAAAATCTTATTCTCATGCAATTTGCACACTTCTCTTTCTCTTCTTTACCACTCTTAACAGCAACTTCTGGTTAATTCATATAATTTATTTTGATTTGTAAAATGAAGTTTATAAGAAAGCAGAATAACGTCTAAAGGCTTTTGAAATACCACAGTATAAATTATACAATTAAGAGTATAACATAGGGAGACGCAAGAGGGAAGAGATATGGGAACATATGTATATGTATAACTGATTCACTTTGTTATAAAGCAGAAACTAACACACCATTGTAAAGCAATTATACCCCAATAAAGATGTTAAAAAAAAAAAGAGTATAACATATTGTTTCTAAAATACGTTGCTTGAAAAGCAATAGGAAGCTCTATGAACTTTCAAAAGACAAAATTAGGGCTTCCCTGGTGGCGCAGTGGTTGAGAATCTGCCTGCCAGTGCAGGGGACACGGGTTCGAGCCCTGGTCTGGAAAGATCCCACATGCCACGGAGCAACTAGGCCCGTGAGCCACAACTACTGAGCCTGCGCGTCTGGAGCCTGTGCTCTGCGACAAGAGAGGCCGCGATAGTGAGAGGCCCACGCATCGCGATGAAGAGTGGCCCCCGCATGCCGCAACTAGAGAAAGCCCTCGCACAGAAACGAACACCCAACACAGCCAAAAATAAATAATAAATAAATAAATTTAAAAAAAAAAAACACAAAATTAGATTTGGAGCTTAAAAAAAAAAAGACCTTCCTAAGAATACTCAAGTTGAAGTTTAGTTTGTAAACTGTCATCTTGAAAGTCAAGCATGCAAGACAGGATAATTTCTCTAAAAATAGGGGTTAGCAAGTCAATTTTGAAGAGCGGTATTCTTCATCAACTTCTCCCAAAATAGAACATTATAGAAAGAGTCAATGGAACAACAATGACAACATGCGGTTAAGGGAAGAAAAAAATCACTCCAAGTCAATGTGAGTACAACTAGTCACACCAGCCAAAGCCAACATAGGGACCAAACTGCTAAAAGATGCAGAAGATCGTGAACCCAGCTCAGCCTTCCTTTCCTGATATAAGGGATCAAATTTCTCTTCTGTCCTGTCCAGGTGTCACGTTCTGAAGATGTGATAAAATGAGAGAAATGTTGTGTGTTTACATGCCCCAGATCTCACTTGTTGCCTATTATTAAATTATAATGAAATCCAAATAAAAAGGATCATCTCTCTCTTTAGAAACACTCATCATATACAATTACTTACATGAGTTAATACCTGCAAATTATTTAGAATGGTACCTAGGATATAAAGTGTTAAGTACTCGTTAAATAAATAAATACGTTAAAACAAACAAACAAATAAATAATGCCTGTTTTCCTTTTAGACAATGTTCCATGGGGTTAGGGACTTTTCTATATCCGTCACTATCTCAAACACCTTGTACGTGTGACAGCTTTCCAAATATTGTTTGAATCAAAATGAAGTTAAATGTTCTTCTATTTGCAACAGCTGGTTTTTAAAAACCAAACATGATTATAAAGATACATAAAATATTTAATCCTGTCATTACAAAATAGCATGAAGAAGCAAGAAAAGTGTGGAAAAGCAAGAAAGGAAAAGAAAATCATTAGTGTGGTAGATATATGGATTTTTTGATCTTTAAGAGTGCTCACAAGCATGGAAGATAGGCAATTAATACTAAATCCATTTTTGTATAATAAAGTAGAATGATAAGCATTTTTGCAAAATTAAAGTGAGTCAGATTACTGTGCTTGACTTACGCAACTGATTCTCAGTTTGTTTTAAATAAGTTTCAAATTCATTTGTTCTTTGCACAGGTAAGTGAGATACTTACTTTGCAAACTTAAGAACAAAGATGAAATAACTAGTAACTTGTTCCTATTAATAAATCGGAATATTTTTCTAATCATATTTATTTCTTCCAAGAAGAAATAACAACATATATACTCTTCTCCAAATCATGATGACGATACCATACCAATCTCTCCTTAAACTTCTATTTGCATTCCAATGAGTTCTAACAAAAACAGTGAGGAAAAGTGTAAATTGATAATCAGTGAGAACTTGTTTGAAATTTTTTTAGTTGAAATATATTTGACATATAAGACTATAATGTAAGGTATACAACATGTTAATTTGATACATTTATATATTTTAATATGACTGTCATTGTAGGGATAATTAGCACCTCTATCACATTACATAATTATCATTTCTTCTTAGGGGTTGGAATAATTAATTTCTAGTCTCTTGTTTGATGATTATAATATTGTTGTCTATATTCACTATACTGTACATTAAATCTCTAGGGCTTATTTGTTACTCGTTGCAAGTTTGTACCCTTAAACAACATGTGTCCTATTCTCCCACTCTCCATCCCCTCATGACCACCATTTCATTCTTTGTTTTTACCAACTTGTCTTTTTTAGATTCCATATGTAAGTGGAGATCATACAGTACTTGTCTTTCTCTGCCTAGCTTATCTCACTTAGCATAATGTGCTCAAGGTCCATCCATGTTGCTGCAAAAGACAGGATGCTCTTCTTTCTCGTGGTTGAATAACTGGAATTTTTTTTAAAGATTTTTATGGAACAGTTGAAAGGAAAGGTTGCAAAATTATAAATATTTTACACAAGTAGATAAGAATGTATGCCATTACACTAAGTTGTTGTACAATACATACAATTTCCTAGATCAAAACCACATAAAAATAGTAAAACTCTAACTTGGTTGCATCCTCCCAAAGTCATGGTAGGCATGGTAGGTAAACATTTCTGGAAGAAGTTCAAAGAAAGAAAATGGGAACACACACACACTTTTATCACCGTTACCCCACAGGCACCATCCCTCTCACATTTTCATTGATGTGCTGCAAAAACGTAACTAAACCCTAGCAAGGACAGGGTATGCCCTGTGTATACAAATGCCATCATTAAAAGTTATTTGACAGGTTCATCAGGGCACAGCCGTCACAACAGCAGGAGGCAGCTGTAGCCCAGGGTGGGGAACTGAAGCTGAGGGTTGGCTGCGGTATCACCTTTGGCAAAACACCCAAATTATTGCCTGTCTGAAGGTCTGACAGATAAAGATTCCTTTTCACAGATTAGAAGTTAATAACTGCATTCCTAGAATTAAAAGGGAAAAAGAGATGAAAATAGAAAAATGTGAGAGGGAAAAATAATTAATGGGAAACCATGAAAGGAGTCTGTCCTAAGCAATGCTCTCAGTTTTCAGCAGACTCCCTGGAGGATGATATCTTTTCTTATGAAAGCCTTTCACCACCCACACCTGCCCCAAAGATATATTTACTGTTAGTACTCTGTCCCAATTTTTCAAAAGGATCTACACCTGTATTTGAACATGCACAATGCCATTGGAAACCCAAATAAGAGCTCAGAGGTGACTTCTAGCTTTGACCATGGTTATATTTGCCATCCTGTGCAGTGTTCCTAGATTGGTAAACCTGTTTCAATTCACAGTCAGACTGAACCCCAAACCTTCTTGAGTGGTTCTGAAGACCTCTAGCAGACCTAAAAGTAAGACTCACAGTCTGCATAGAGGTTTGCTTCACAACTGGCAGTGTTGTGTTTCACAGAACTTGGACTTGCTGTCTAACAATGACCTTCCTCCTCACCTCTATCCTTGTCTGGGAAGCAGGTTCCACCTTTGTAGTCTCAAATTCCCACCAGATTGGGAGACAGCAAAAAGGCAGTTCATCAAGTAGGCAGAAAAATCAAAAAAATAAATCCTCTACCTTTTGTGGAATGCAGTGAGTCACCCTGGATTGTGGGAAAAGCCATCAATGACACCAAATGGAATAGCATGTGGCATTTGGCACCAGACATGAGACCAAGAGCTAGCAGACAATGGACTGATTCCTTGGACAAAAGGAATAAAGGGCCAGGAACCCTAGGAGCTGCCTGCTTTGAGCACAGTAGGCCAGTTCCTCTCAACACATCCCCTGTTCCATGAGCAGCTGAGAAGGGAAACCCTTTATCTTCCCACGTGTGAATAAAAGCAAACTGTCCTACAAGGAAGAATGAACTGGCTGCCTGGAGCCAGTCCTCTGGATTCTCTGGCAATCTGACAATCTGTGCAGCAATTTATCCTCCTGCTGCATTCTCCATGGCCTGTCTGCCTAAGTCTCCAAACATTACAAGGTAATATTTTGTTTAGTAACTGTTCCAAGTCATTACAGATGGGTCTATGCTTTTGATCTCGAAGCTTACAACAGTAAGTTATTGTTTCATCTGTGAAAAAGATGTGTTTAAAAAATGGTATGCATGCTGTTAAAGGAAATCAAAGAGACCCATCCCTCTCCATAACCAGGGGTGAAAAACAGAGAGCAAACAAAAAACTTAAGTCTTGACAGATCTGTCATAAATCAAATTGAACAACAACAAAAAACTCCTAAAAACCTTCATTAGCCTTACGAGCACCATCTTAAGCACACATTTAATTTCTCATGACAGATAAGAACATGCCAATGAGATGAAGTGATGCTCCCTGGGAGAGCCACTGGCAGAGCCAACCACTCGGCACACCATCAGCCAGCTGCCAGGGAAGTGGTACCTGGCACGGCCCAGATCTGGGTGCAGAGGCGTGCTGATAAAACAGTCTCCAGGAATGTCGAAGCTGCAAACGCCACTGGACTTGTGTCCATTTTCCTTTTGTTATTTCTTTTTCTATGCAGTCAGATGGCAGGGTTTGTCCTTGCCTGCTAATTGCAATAGGTCACTGTACAAAATTACAGAATTTTCAGGGCCATTTTCTTTGAAAAGGAGGGAAATTAGCATAAAAAAGGGATATTCCTGGACTGTGTCATTAAAACCATAGTCACGTAAGAATGTAAGTGGTATCCCTGGAGAGTTTTGGTCTCTGGTTCCCAGACAAAAATCAGTGACAGATGATAAATGAACCAGGCGGATTCCTAGACAAAGGTGCAGCTTTACTTGGGGCTAGGGACTCAGGTCAAGAAGCGCTTTCACAGCAGAACCCACCTAGGCCGTTACTTCTCTCCCAACAAAAGATGGCAGTTGGCTGAAATGAATCACAGTGCATCTCTGGGAAAGTGTTTGAGGAAGAGGAGGAGGTGGAGGCCAATACTTCCTCTCCTTGACGATTATGGTTATGTTAATGAGACATCTAGCATGGAACTTTCTGGCTGATATAACCTTTTTTATAAGTTTACGATTCTTTCTGTATTCTACCTTGGCATAAAAGGCAAAACAAAGCAAAACAAACAAAAATCAGTCCTTCTCAAGCATTTTCCACCAAAGTAGCCTCAGTCATAGAGAACGCACCTCTGAGGTGGTTGAGGCCCAAAACAACTTTCCATAAGCTTCTTCAAAGGCTTTTGCTTTATCATTAAAAGTCCTAAGAATTTTGCATTCTCCATAATATGGCTGTGAGACATAAACCATTTATAAAATAGAGGCTGCCAATCTTGCATTTTTCTCTATTTGGAATTTTTTTAAAAAATCAACAGGCAAGGCATAATTGCATATTGCAATAAGTATCATTCTAAACTATTATCACAGAAATCTTGTTGCAATTATGAGTCAAAACACTTAGTATTATTTCCTACTTTTCCCATTTCTCTTGTTCCTGGTGTAATATAAATATTAACGGTTGACTTCATATCGTTGTACTTCTAAGTCACTGACAATGGTTAAAAAAATACTGGGGGTGGAGGTGGAAGTACAGGAAGTGTAAGAGAACAATTCTGGAACTTCCTGGCTTTTCTATAGTGCAAATCATTTAGCACAACACAGCTAATTTAACTGACTACAATTAGGTTCACTGACCATGATGTCTCCCTTAATTTTTTGACTAATGCATTTTTTTAAACCTTGAATTCATACTAGCAGTCTGTGCGTGAGTGACTTCTCAGAACTCCATTTGGTTCTCAGACCCCTAGGGGAAGGCCTGCAGAGGTCTTCATTTCTTGTTCATCATTCAGCAAATAACGAACAAGAACTACAGCTCACTTCTTCTGCACAAGCCACAGGATCAGATGGCTTTTGTCACCCTGAATGGGAATGGCACGGTGCTTAAAAGTGGGATCCCTGGAGTCAAATGCCCAGATTTGAATCCCAGATCTAGTTAAGTGATTGTAAGCAAGTTACTTGACCTCTTTGAGCTTCAGTTTCCTTATGTGTGGGGGCTAATAATAGGCCCCCTCTTACAGGGCTATTACGAGGGTTAAGTGAGTAACTCTGGAGCACCAAAGGACAGTGTACGGCACAGATGAACGCTCCACTGCAGACACCGTCTTTACTGTTTCATGGTCTTTTCTACATGATAAGTAGAGTCCAAAAATTTTAGGTAAATCAAGTCTTTCTTTAAATGAGGAGGGGATATTTATTGATAGAGGAATCTTTTTTTTTTTTTTTTTTGCGGTACGCGGGCCTCTCACTGTTGTGGCCTCTCCCGTTGTGGAGCACAGGTTCCGGACGCGCAGGCTCAGCGGCCATGGCTCACGGGCCCAGCTGCTCCGCGGCATGTGGGATCTTCCCAGACCGGGGCACGAACCCGTGTCCCCTGCATCGGTAGGCGGACTCTCAACCGCTGCGCCACCAGGGAAGCCCGATAGAGGAATCTTACTGTAAATCTTCCTACAGTGTGAAAAAAGACACTCAAATTTATAAGCTTATAGATTTTTAAATATATAAAGTTTGCCAAGATCAAGCTGCATGCAGTCAGACTCGTTAAACGCTGACTGAGCATCTGCCAGTGTAAGACTACGCTAAGCAACAGAGGATAAGCGAAGGATGAATGAAATGCAATTCCTTCCTCAGGAGACCCCCTATCTGGTAGAGAAGCTAAAATAATGATCTCAACCTGAGATTGGTGCTGCACTGACGGCTTAGAAAAGCAACATGAGTCCAGACGAGGGACCAACTGGAGCTGCTGGACATCAGAGGAGGTTCTAGGGTAAGGGGCATTGGATTTGCTTTGTGTTTGTGTGTGTGTGTGTGTGTGTGTGTGTGTGTGTTAGAAGGGGCAGAAAAGCAGGGGAAGGAATAGAGGAAGAAATAACACATGGAAGAAATAACATCATCAAATGTACCGAACATGAAACTGTGTGATGTGTTTAGGAAAAGGCATAGGAGATGCGGAGACTCAGAGATGTGGCTGGAGGACTTCCCTGGGGGTGCAGTGGTTAAGAATCCGCCTGCCAATGCAGGGGACATGGGTTCGAGCCCTGGTCCAGGAAGACCCCACATGCCACAGAGCAACTAAGTCCGTGCACCACAACTACTGAGTCTGTGCTCTAGAGCCCGCAAGCCACCACTACTTAGCCCGCAAGCCTAGAGCCTGTGCTCTGCAACAAGAGAAGCCACCGCAACAAGAAGTCCATGCACTGCAACAAAGAGTACCCCTGGTCGCCGCACGAGAGAAAGCCCACGCGCACCAACGAAGACTCAACGCAGCCAAAAATTAATTAATTAATTTTTAAAAAAGATGTGGCTGGAAATGTGGGTGGGAAGAGTGCGCGAGCGAGCCTTGAACCATGCTAACAAGTGTCTATGGACAGTGGGACACAATTAACAATTTTTGAAATAAGGAAAGAAAGAAATTATTACAACAATATTTAACAAGATAATCTTAGATGGTCCGGAGGGAATGGAGACTGGTGAAAGGAGAGAGGGGAAAATCAGGAAGCTCTTTCTATAAGAAATAGATACAAAGATGTGGACTGGTGGTGGCAGTGAAAATAAAAAGCCAAACTGAATGCACCATGGGCTTAGGGAACATGGGTTCTCGGCTCATCTCATGAAGCTGGATGGAGAAAATCTGTCCACGAAGCTCTTTCTGGCTCAGGGAACCCCTGCCACAGGCTTGGACTGATTTGGGTAACTTTAGGTCACCAGGAACACACCAGGATGGGTAGGGTGGGGTGTGCTGCCGCAGCTCAGCCTCTGCTGGGTGGAAGGAGCGTGCTCGGGGTATTGAGAGGGACCGATGTGTTCTCTGCTCTCAGACATCTTAGACAAGGAATAAACTGTGTGCAAGGCCATTGGGGAGGAAGAGGGGGTGGAAAGGGGGGAAGGGCAAGAGGAGGAAGGGGAGTAGGGAGGGAGTGATGATGGTGGCTAACATTTACTGAATGCTTGTTATGTGCCAGACATCATTCTTGTAAGTTACATATACATGTGCCTCAATCACCCATATGTGGCGGATACTATCATTTTGCCCATTTTAAAGATGGGGATACGGAGATACAGAAAGTTAAGTAATTTGCTCAAGGTCGTGTAATTAAAAAATGAGTAGTAAGGCAGGAATTTGGAGCCAGGCAGTTTAATTCCAGAGTCTGCACTCTTAAGCCCAATTGAAAACTCTGCATAGAAACAGAAGTGCTCATCTCAATCCATGCTGAAGGCCAGCCTGGTGTTATTGATCCACAGTGACCTAGGCGGGGAAGTCTCTGAAACTACGTGAGAACAAGGTCCTCTGAGATCCCGAGGAACCAGTATCTGGCTCCCACCAAGATTCCTCCAGCAGGTTAGGAATAGCCCTAAACTCTGCCCACTGGGGGAAGATCAACTTTCATGGAAAACTGGGACCTAGTCAATCTTCTTGAAATATCAGGAAACAGAAATGACTGTTTCTCTGGGATCCCCACAAGCAGTCGTGACAGAAACAAACCTCTGGGTGAATTCTTTGCGGTCAGTAAGACTGGAAATGGAACTTAACCAGTAAAGGTTAGAGGGTCCCTAACAAGTTTTAAAGTTGAGAATAATGATCTTCAGTATGAACTCATAGCCTTCCCTCTTCAGTGTCATAAATAAAACAACGTGAGACGTTTCATATTTTAAATGTAGGTATACTGGTATGACTCATTGCCTGAATCAGCACCTACTCTTCCCCCAAGTTCAAGATATTTTAATATTTTATAACTAACCTCTTATTATTTTACATCACAAATATAAAAGGGAGGAGATTGAGAATCAGTACCAAAGCAGCAATCTGAACTGTACTATACAACAGCTAAGTGCTTCACGATCCCGATTGGATTCTAGACCAGAAAAGGGACATTAGTGTTTCTTTTGAAGGGAGGCTCTGTTACTTTGGTCTCTTAAACAAAAATGCAGAATACCCTTAGTTATAGTGAAAACAATCTCTACTAATCAAAGCATGATACTTCTTAAACATTTTTTTTGGCCAGGATATTAGTACACATGATCTTAAAAGTCAGTATATATGTTTACAGCCCAAAATTTTTATACATTTAAAAGTTTATGTTTAAAAGTAACTTTACAATCTTATTTTGTTCTTAAACAACATATATTCTAAAGTGAGGTTGGTCTAGTTTATCAACTTTGCTGCATCCTGGCTGTTTCAAGAGTATTTTAAAAGGGAGAATCAGTGTCTTAACTCAGCCATAGATATGTAAGTACATTCTTTTAACTGATGTTTGAATCTGAAATATCAGCCCTCATTATAATATATGACAAACAGAAGAATAATAACCCCATCTTATTTGTATCAGGTCTCTTAACAATCAGTGAGATCAGGTGCAAATTTTGCTTGATCACTGTGAAAGCTGTGGGTCACACTTGTTTATAGTATTAAACGTTTTGCTACCACGAATGAAAGCACCCGAAGTATATGAACCAAACATTTAAAACAAAATCGGCATGGGGGGGGTGAACCATTACAAATGAACTGCATAAGGATTAAAACTATATAACTTCAGCATATCCACAATGGTTAATGCAATCACATTGCAACTATGTCCACTCTTGGCAGAGCTTATAAACAGGGATGCCAGAAAACATTATTCTTTTTCCAAACATTAACTCCACATTCAAAAGTCTGACAGTGTTGAGTCTTAAAATCTCTTGGCAACGGGTTTTAGCCATTAATTGAAAAAAACTGAGCTGGATAAACCAAAACTATTCAGCTCTTTCAGCCATACATGTAACCTTTAGAGCCCTGTATACTGGAATTGCAGGAGGTATTCTAGAACATATGTTCCCCGCGGGGGGAACTGCAGTGGGCACTTCCCTCGACTGCCGGCCCAGGCAACAGCGCTTTGGATCCCTGAGACCCTCCCTCCACAGTCCTGTGGCCACACTGGCTGCAGAGGGGCCTTCCCCACTCCAGGGAGCTGGGCAACAGTCCCAAAGGAAGGGACACTCCTGAGCTTGCACAGGCCAACAAAGCACTCCTCCCCCTCTTCCTTCTCTCTCTCCTCTGCAGATGATACACTCCTCCAGGAGGTTCAAACTGACCAGGGGACTGTTTTAACTAAATTAAAATACAGGTCTAAAGTTAGTGTTCTTGGGCAAAGAAAATCTACTTTTTTAAGAAACGTATGTTTATTAGAGAAAAAAATAGAGAGTAGAGAGAAAATATAACAATACCCAGAGTTGAACCTTTTAAAGTCCTCCTTCTAACATTTTGCTACAATTATGTTCTGTCTTACTTTATTCAGAGGCCTTTTTCTAGTATTAGGACATTACTGTGTGTTCATATTTTACCTAACACTATATCCTAATCAGCTTTCTATGTTAACAGTCTTTTCACCAAGGAGCTGCTTAAGATTGCAGGTATTACATGTTTTACTGAACTGGTTCCTCGCCACTGAATTTGACAATTCACTTTTAAAACCATTTATCCATGGAGTATCTACTACATTCAAGTCACTGGATTAAATATTGTAAGTATACATATATGAATAAGTGGCTCCTCCCAGAATGCTCTTCAAAACTACAAAAGACACAAATATATATATGCAGCATACACACATATGCATGTGTACACCTGCTATACCTGGCCCTAAGCCACACATATGCATGTGTACACCTGCTATACCTGGCCCTAAGCCACTTAATTTTTTTTTTAAGGGCACATTAATTTTACTCAGGTTGAGATAGAACTTTTTCAGCCTATATGTAATAAAGATTTTCCTAACAAAGAAAATCTGTAGTTCTGACTACAAGAAAATTTAGAATGTACTTCTTTTTAAATATGCTTATAGGATTGAAGTATTCTAATTTCCTTTCCATGCATTCCTTTTATTGCTAATTTCTGTTATTCTTGTCTGCTGGATTTGCCTTAACATGACTGATCAGGGAATCTTTTACGTAGCCTCAAAAGAAAGAACTTCTGAGCATCGTTAAATATTTTATCTTAAGAACATCCCCAACCCAAAGTATTAACTACACCTGTGTTTTAGGCAAAATTGCTGTATGATGTAATACTGGGCTGGTCCACCTGGGAAGGGTGATAATGCACTGAGTTTTTCTTTGGGTGTTGGTACTGGGAGAGGAACAGACATCTGGAAACAGATGTTTTAGAGCCACAAAGACATAGATATAAATTTTCCTTTCAGCCCTTAACTAGCTTTGTGATCTTCAGCATGTTCCTAAAATAGAATAAAATAAAATACTCGCCGTACCTTAGTTTCCCTGTTTGTAAAAAGGAGTTAATAATATTTACCTTGCAGGGTGGATGTAAGGATTCCAGAAAATCTACGTGAGGCCAAGCATGTGTCTGACGTACAATGAGTATGCTTATTTCTATAATGAGTATATATTCTGTTTTTAAAAGACAAACATAACTATGTAGGAAAAAATTTAAAGAGAAAAACGAATTTACTGGGCTTTATTGAAATGAATTGCAATTCATTACTCACTTCCTAGTGAAGAGTCTAAATCTTGAAAATTCAAGAAGCTGGAAATGTGGACTAGAGTGCCCTGAGGCCAACCAGATCACCTTGTAACCCAGCTCCTAAAATGTAGTTAATCCCAGGCTTTTCCTCCTTTTTGTGTATTTGCGAATATACAACAAAGACAATGGAGTAGACGCCTTGGTGTGGGAAAGCCAATTCTCCTATCCTGTTTCAGGACGATTTGCTCCCCTTTCTAGTTCTCACCTCAGCCCCCAAGCTGAGAGAGACCCAGAGCAACAGAGGTGATTAGCTGCTGCTCTGTCAGCAGATGGAATTAACTGCTCATCTTCTGGAAAAGGAGATGCTTCCCCACAGAGACTAGTGTGGAAAAGCCGTTTATGGCCCTGCAGCACTTTCCCTCGCATTTTACACAGGAGCTCTGACACTCAATGCCCTCTGAATCTGAAGGAAATTTCCTGGTCAATGAAGGATTCCCTGAAGAGCGGCTCCATAAATTACCACACATTCGATTACCAGAGCTAACAGAACAGTAAGTGTTCCCAAGGGCCGTAAGCATCCCCGGAATTCTCATTTTTCCCATTTGAGTCAAACTGGAGTTAAAAAGTTGCAACTAATTATATGAAATCAACCATCTTTACTCTGTCAGAGTAATTCAACCAACATTAAAATACAGATAATATTCCCAGGGATAAAAAAAATAAATCTTAAGCTTTCTCCTCCATGGGGGCTAGATAGGTTTAGACCTCTGAACAGTCTTGGGACTGGTCTGGGCTTCCACCCTGGGAGGAGTGAGGAAGCTCTGGATGCAAAGGTAAAGACAGCCTTGAAAGCTGTGTGTTTGAGAGAAATTACCTATAGAGCTAGCAGGAGGACAGGGTTTTGCTTAAAACCTGTATCATTTTTGGAGTTATAACACACAGAGAATTTCAAAAAATCTCTAATCTCAGAAGAATCTGTACGTAAGTTCTGTCTTTGTTTTCTAATCCACGAAACCCAAGTTGTCTCCTTGGGCTAAGGACTGTAGGGTCAGTGCTAATGGTGATTTCAGACACCAGTGTGCTAACAGCACACCCCAAACCACAAAAAGCTTAATTTCAGAAGGTTACTCTGAAAACTGTCCTTTGCACTTGCCCTTCCCCTACCCAGAAAACTGACCCCAGACATATGTGTACAGTCCCTTCACTCACTCCATTTGGGTCTCTGCTCAAATGTCTTCTTATTGGAGAAGCCTTCCTGACCATCCCACTTGAACACAAACACACTCAGAATCAGACTTGGTATCACCTTAGGATGACTCCTTTTTCTTATTCCTTATTTTTCTTTCTCACTGCCTCTCATATTATAGATGTATTTGTTTGTTTGTTTTCCACCCGCCCCTCTACCAGGGTAAGCACAATGAAAGGAGGAACCTTTGTTTTTTCACTGCTGTATCCCACCCAGTACTCCACAGAGCACTTGAACACATGACCACTGTTCAATAAACATCTGTCACACGAATGAATGAACTGTAGGTGTTTTAGCCAAATGCTATATATCTCCAATTGTCTTCCCGACAAGATATAAACTAACTAAGCTCCTGAGACCCACGCAAGGCTACTATCTCCTCAGATGTCTTTTGTGCAGCTTATGAAACAAGTGTATCCATGTGAGCTACCCTGAGAGTCTACAAGGAGCAAGTTTCTCTTCTGATCTTCCCAGGCTGTAACACTGATGAGCGTGCCACGTGCCTCCTCCCTGCATCTCAAATTTTCCCATGCTCAGTGAAACCTAGATATCTTTTCTTACCATATTGATCTGAAGAGCTAGTGAACAGAAGGTAGTCAGAAGCACAGGTCTGGGATTCAATATCCAAATCTCCCAACCTCAGAATCAATCTCTTCCCCTTCGGAACTGTGATCGTCTTTTCACAAATAGTGTGATTGGGGTAAGTCCCTGGATAATTCTTAGATGTCATGGTGCCACTGTCCTTGTAGGTCACTATGTGCCCACAGCCATCACCTGTTAAAGAAAAAAAGAATACAAAAAGTAAGTGAGGGCTTCCCTGGTGACGCAGTGGTTGGGAGTCTGCCTGCTAATGCAGGGGACGTGGGTTCGAGCCCTGGTCTGGGAGGATCCCACATGCCGCGTAGCGACTGGGCCCGTGGGCCACAACTACTGAGCCTGCGCGTCTGGAGCCTGTGCTCTGCGACAAGAGAGGCCGCGACAGTGAGAGGCCCGCACACCGCGATGAAGAGTGGCCCCCGCTTGCCGCAACTAGAGAAAGCCCTCGCACAGAAACGAACACGCAACACAGCAAAAAAAAAATTAATTAATTAATAAACTCCTACCCCCAACATCTTCTTAAAAAAAATTAAAAAATTAAAAAAGTAAGCGAAATTTTTACTAAGGACTGAAAACGTCCAGTATAATCTTCATCTTAGGTATTCTACTCTTTCTATGGAGAGAGAGGGAAAAGCTAAAAAAAAGAAAAAAAAGGATTGAATTATTAAACCGTATTTATTATTCCAGGTTATTTCATCTCTTGTTTCTCAGTTTAATATTCTGAACACTGTTGATCAAAATGTTTCATGT
This sequence comes from Monodon monoceros, assembly GCF_005190385.1. Taxonomy (NCBI): domain Eukaryota; kingdom Metazoa; phylum Chordata; class Mammalia; order Artiodactyla; family Monodontidae; genus Monodon; species Monodon monoceros. Next base: position 46,168,517 of record NW_021703771.1, on the reverse strand, counting down.
ATTAGCATGGTAAGCCCTTTGCAAACACATCATTTAGTCTAATTACTTTTTCTAATCATCTATCCAGATATCTACCCATCCACACTTGCACAGTGGGCCCTTGGCATTCGCAGATATGCCATTTGTGGTTTTGTCTACTAGCAAGCCAGTGCCATGAAATAATTTGCAACCGAGAAAATACTACTACTCATTTCAGGGGTTACTGTCCTGATTAAATGGGATCATGTATGCAAAATGCTCCTGGTAGATTCTGAGGCTTATGCTGAGAGGACTTTGTTTAAGAGCCTGTCATTCAACTGGGGACTAACAAGCATCTGACATGCACATCTCAGTTAGTAACAGTCACAGATTTGGAAGTTCCTGATAGACTCAAGATGTATCATGAGCGTCAAGGATCTACTGTATTGAGTGCTTGCCACCTGCCAGACATGGCATTGTTGGAGACACATAAAAGCAGCAATGGCTGCTCAGGACTCAGAGTGAAATGGGAGAGTTCCATGTTCAGATAACTATAACACTAGGTGCCCCTGGCATAGCAGGAGCTTAAACAAAGGGCCAAAGAGGGCAAGAGAGAATCTATTTCAGTGAACTCTCACTACTTCACTAAAACAAGGAATTCTCTTAAGACTTTCTGAACAGGGTAGTTAATCAATTGACCAACAAGTTATTCCAGTATATTAAAGTGACCAGGTTAATCACCCAAACATCTAACAGCATGCACAACTGGGTGGGCTGCAAACATTGCATGCAAAGTCCGAAGTACAAAATGCCTGTGGTTACTACGGCTTCAAAGAAACAAAGCCAGAATTTTTGCCCTTCACCGGAGGGAGAGAAAGCAGAAGTCTGTTGGAGAAGGAACTCTCTGAGGTGGTAACAGAAGGCATCCCAAAGCCTCCTATGGACAAGCCCCAACTTGGGCACCCTGGGAATCTGAAGCCCAAGGCAGCCTCCTTCCTTCTCCAGGCTAGTCCCTGCTAGAGGATTCATCTGGGGTCTTCCTTTATTCTACCTCCTTCTTGCCCTGAGGCTTGCAGCCCAAATGACATGGGGGCCTAGTTAAAATAAGGGGTTGGGGAAAACTGCAGAATCTATCCCAAATCAGCCGTCAAGCTCCAGGCAAGGACCCACCCATTATGCAGAAACTCTCACAAGATTCCAAGCAGGGAGGTTGCACTGGGGGAGTTGACCTATAGGAGCAATGAGTTAGTACCAGAGGGAAATGGAGATAGACAGCTAAGATAAAACTACTCTGAAACCTGGAGGTCCAGGCAGAAGTTGTGGAATTTATACAGTAGGCAATAGGGGTCCACAGAGGTTTTTGAGAAGGGAGATAATGAAAGAGGTATTAGAAAAAGTTTCGATACAGGAACTAGGATGCAGGAGAATCTGCCTCAGAAGGGCAGTAGGAGGGCTAGGAACGGGGTGGCTGGAATGGAAAGGGAGAAACAGGGGGAGTTCACAAGAAAAAAATCAACAGGCTCGCGTTTCGCTTAATTATAGTGGGAAAGACGAGAGGAGAAAAAAAGTTAAAAAAAGTTGAGGCGTTGAGTCCAGAAATGATGGGAACACTGAGGCTAATATGACAGAAAGGGAAGCCCAGAGGGCAAGCAGGTTTGGGGACAAAGGTTGTAAGTTTGGTTCTTAAGTTTGAGGTGATAGCTATATTCCTTGGGCTCTCTGGCAGTAAGTACCAAATTGTTGAGAATTAAATGAAAATTATACTAGAGTAAAGCATACAGTGCAGAAGCACGTAGGGGTTTTGATTTAAATTTAGAATGATTTACCTGCTCTTAAAGGCTTTTGTTAAAAAAAAAAAATCCAATTGACAATTTCTCTTGGAAACTGGAAGACAGGGCAATCATACCCGCAGGTGTTCTCACAGGGCTGAAGGCGGTGGCTGCCCCTTTAAAGGAGACAAACGCCCTAGCTCCCCACAAGGTCCTGTAACTCGTTTCTAAGACTTGCCCACCTTAGGAGGCAGTGACTTGGAGCACCCTGATGAAACAACACTAGGGTAACTAGTGTACAACTACGCATATGATTATACACATAACTAACTCCCTCTAAGCCACCAAGGTATCACCTGTGAAACCTTTAAATGTCTCGTTTCTTAGTACTATGAAATTCTGCTTTTATAAGAGAAAAGAAAGTGAAATCTTTTCCTAGAAAACATCCCTAGACATAAAATGAGGCTCAGTTACAGGTGAATCGGCCCACACATGATTACTGTATTTGAAGTTTTAAGCGACATGTCATGACAAAGGAAAATTCCAGGGTGTCACTTTTATTCAAGCCTGTAATTATGCTTCTTTTCAATGCCTTCTACTCTAACGCCCAAGAGGAAACTCATCTCACCCAGCGACACTGGCAGAATGTGAGCAGGTTTAAGTCTTCAACACTCCCATCCTTACTTTACGTGGGGGAGTGTGGCTCAGATGTGGAGAAGCTTCCCTTCTCCGTTAACTATCAGAATGAAACTAGGTCTTTCTTCTGCCAAAAAACCTGAAAGGAACGGCTGAGTCCTAATTTATTACAAAGCAAGCTGTCATCAGAAGTTGCAGTTTCACTCCAGCCCATGGAAGACTACTTGCGGAGTCTGCTGTGGCAAGCACTAATATAATAAACTTATTCCCTGGGCACTAATGACATCAGGAATTTTCAACCTCCTGTCTTTCCACAGTTTTGATGACTTCAAAGGACTAGATATAGTTAACAATATTATAGTATATAATTGGAAGTTGTTAGGAGAGTAGATCTTAGATGTTCTCACCACAAAAAAGAAACAGTGATTACGTGAGGTGATTGCAGTGTTAGCAAATGCTACAGTGTTAAATAACTTTGAAATACATAAATGTATAAAACCAATGCATTGTAGACTTAAACTTACACAACGGCATATGTCAATTATATCTCAATAAAGCTGAGGGAAAAAAAGAACTAGAAATATGCCAAAGAGCAAATGGAAAATGCCTAGGGAGAGAAAATGCCTATGGTATCATATACTCAATAAGGCATATGCATGCAATTGAAAACAACAGAGAAGCACTATTTCCACGACCTCATCCTAACACTTTTGTAGCTTAACTCAGAGCCCAACTCTAATTAAGAAACACTGACAAGAAAGACGACAAGAGTTATTTAAAAATCTACCAGTCCACGTTCCGTATGTAATGTATCAACATCAATATCATGGTTGTAATATTATACTATAGCTTTGCAAGATGCTATCACAGGGGAAACCAGGTGAGGGTACACAACATCACTCTGTATTATTTCTTACAACTGCATGTGATCTATGATTATCTCAGAATAAAAAATTTAATTAAAAATTTTTGAAAAAATCTGTCAGTCTGGTTAAGTTTTCCTGGCAGGGGGTGAAAATGAAGGGGCTTTTTCTAATTTATACTTTTTATACTATTTGGATTTTGTGATCTTCTACTTAAATTATTTTTAATTAAAGAATTTATACAAGCTTGCATTAAAAAGATCACCATGGAATGACAACAAATAAAGGAGGCCACTTTTATTCTAAAATCTCTGTGTACTAAATCCATTAACCAAGTTCTCACATTTGTCTAAAGAGCATAGGGTGTCGTGTCTGGGGAGGTTCATAATATATGCCCCAGTTTACAGATGAGAAGACAAGATGTATATGACTTTCCTTAAGGCTACTCAACCAGAGGTACATACCAGATGACAGTTCCAAGATGATCTAGTTCTAGGATTTTAAAAACACTTTTGTCACCTCTGTATTTGATTTTGTAACACAAGTGTATTTGTGTTTAATTTTGGAAAACCACCTGCACTGATGCCCTACCAGACCTCTTTTTAGATACTTTCACAACATCTGTCTATTAAAATGAACAGAAGATGTAGCTTATCTGGCAATGGTCACAAATAGATGGAAAACCTTTGGGTAGAAGGTTGAGGAAGAACTTTATTTTTTTAAATTAAATTTTATTGGAGTATAGTTGCTTTACAAGAGGAAAAACTTTAAAATGAAAGGATCAGGCAGGTCACCATCTAAACTTATTAATGGATCTCAGCATGACAACAAGTGAGAAAATCAGATATTACAAGTCTCCTGCTAGGATAAAATATGCTCTGCATACCAACACATATGAAGCACTCTTGCAAAAAAGCAAAACATTTGAATTGATAATTGACTCTGAATCTCATCAAGCCTTTACGTCTAACTTCAGTTTACAGGAAACACAAGGGGTAGAAACACAAGTGTACTGACACCACAAGGAAGTCATTAGCTGAATCCAAGTGATATTCTAGGTGCAACTGACCCAGTTTCTTCAACAACGAATTGTATAAAGAAATGTTTTAAAAAGTGTTTATTTTAACTAAAAATAGAATTACCATATGATCCAGCAATCCCACTACTGGGCATATACCCAGAGAAAACCATAATTCAAAAAGATACATGCACCCCAATGTTCACTGCAGCACTATTTACAACAGGCAGGTCATGGAAGCAACCTAAATGCCCATCAACAGACGAATGGATAAAGAAGTTGTGGTACATATATACAATGGAATATTACTCAGCCATAAAAAGGAACGAAATTGAGTCATTTGTTGACACGTGGATGGATCTAGAGACTGTCATAGAGTGAAGTAAGTCAGAAAGAGAAAAACAAATATTGTATATTAACACATGTATGTGGAACCTAGAAAAATGGTACAGATGAACCGGTTTGCAGGGCAGAAGTTGAGAAACAGATATAGAGAACAAACGTATGGACACCAAGGGGGAAAAACCATGGTGGGGTGGGGATGGTGGTGTGCTGAATTGGGTGATTGGGATTGACACGTATACACTGATGTGTATAAAACTGATGACTAATAAGAACCTGCAGTATAAAAAAACAAACAAACAAAAGAACAACTAATACTAAACTTTCTTTGGGTTATTTGTATGGAAATATGTTAATATAAATGTTTCAGACATTACATGAAATTTCTAAAACTCATATGATCTGGTATAATGTTATAAGTCATAATTCTAGTTATTACTTTAAAATGTATATCTCAGAAATAATTAAATTTCCTTGTCAATTGCATTATTATGAACTTTCATCAAATCTTTAACTGTGGTCATTTTTAAGTCTTTTGTCATTTGCAGACAGTTCTGGGTTTACTCTGATGCTTTTGCAAAAATGTTCCTATAAAAGGGTTTCATCTTCAAGGAATTCATGGAAAAGACTCTGACAAGTACAGGTTTCTGGTAACTGACCATACTGCTGAATTGAATGAATAAGCATTTTCAGAACTCTAATGGAAAACTGGTGAATTCATAAAAGTGCTAACAGGGGTTTCCCTGGTGGCGCAGTGGTTGAGAATCTGCTTGCTAATGCAGGGGACATGGGTTCGAACCCTGGTCTGGGAGGATTCCACATGCCACAGAGCAAATAGGCCCGTGAGCCACAACTACTGAGCCTGCGTGTCTGGAGCCTGTGCTCCACAACAAAAGAGGCCGTGATAGTGAGAGGCCCGCACACTGCGATGAAGAGTGGCCCCCACTTGCCACAGCTAGAGGAGGCCCTCGCACAGAAACAAAGATCTAACACAGCAAAAATAAATAAATAAATTACGAAACTCTTACCCCCAACATCTTCTTAAAAAAAAAAAAAAAAGTGCTAACAAAAGATCAAGATGAAAAAAAAGTTAATTACATGGGACTGAGTGAACTGATGAGGATGATTATAATTTTTGTGACTTTTTGTTTGAATAAAAAAAAAAATCCCACAAGGACTCAGAGGCAAAAAATATACAAATCAATTTTCACTGCAAAGTAAAGGAGCTGTTACAGTGGAGGATTACTGGACTGAATGTCAATATTATGACATAGTATGAGTGTGTTTCGTGTTTGGTAATTGCAATTATTGTTGCTTTTGTTGTGGTCATCCATTTACAATGCTTGGTGTCAGTTTATTTATCTCTTGTAAAAATAAAATACAGTGTGTGTGTGTAAAAAAAAAAAGTGTTTATTTTAGATTAAAGGAAACTTAAACACCACAACAATCACATGAATCTTATTTGGACCATGACTTGAAAAACCAATCTTACAAAACCATTTTAAAAAGATAACTGGGGGCAATCTACAGATTCAGTGCAATCCCTATCAAATTATCAGTAGCATTTTTCACAGAACCGGAACAAAAAATTTTTAAATTTGTATGTTTAAAATTTTAAAACACCAAAGACCCTGAATAGCCAAAACAATCCTAAGAAAGAAGTATGGAGCTGGAGGAATCACACTCCCTGACTTCAGACTATACTACAATGCTACAGTAATCAAAACAGTATGGTACTGGCACAAAAACAGACACATAGTTTAATGGAACAGGATAGAAAGCCCAGAAATAAACCCACACACTTATGGTCAATTAATCTATGACAAAGGAGGCAGGAATATACGATGGAGAAAAGACAGTCTCTTCAATAAGTGGTACTCGGAAAACTGTACAGCTACATGTAAAAGAAGGAAATTAGAACATTCTCTAACACCGTATACAAAAATAAACTCAAAATGGATTAAAGACCTAAACGTAAGACCACTCCTAGAGGAAAACATAGGTAGAACATTCTTTGACATAAATCGCAGCAATATTTTTTTTGATCCATCTCTTAGAGTAATGGAAACAAAGGCAAAAATAAACAGATGGTACCTACTTAAACTAAAAAGCTTTTGCACAGCAAAGGAGACCATCAACAAAATGAAAAGACAACCTATGGAATGGGAGAAAATATTTGCAAATGATGTGACCCACAAGGGTTTAATTTTCAAAATATACAAACAGCTTATACAGCTCAATATGAAAACAAACAAACAAACAAAAAGCAGTCCAGTCAAAAAATGGGCAGAAGACCTAAATAGACATTTCTCCAAAGAAGACATATAGATGGACAACAGGCACATGCAAATATGCTCAACTTAGCTAATTGTTAGAGAAATACAAATCAAAACTACAATGAGGTACCACCTAACACCTGTCAGAATGGCCATCATTATAAAGTCTACAAATAATAAATGCTGGAGAGAGTGTGGAGAAAAGGGAACCCTCCTACATTGTTGGTGGGAATGTAAATTGGTACAGCCACTATGGAGAAGAGTACGGAGGTTCCTGAAAAAACTAAAAATAGAGTTACCACATGATCCACTAATCCCAGTCCTGGGCATACATCCTGAAAAGACGAGAATACTAGTTCAAAAAGACACATGCACCCCAATGTTCATAGCAGCACTGTTTATATAATAACCAAGACATGGAAGCAACCTAAATGTCCATCAACACATGAATGGATAAAGAAGATGTGGTGTGTGTATATAAACATACATATAATGGAATATCACTAGTCATAAAAAATAATTAAATAATGCCATTTGCAGCACCATGGATGGACCTAGAGATTATCATACTAAGTAAGTCAAAGACAAATACTATATGGTATCACTTACATGTGGAATCTAAAAAAATGATACCTATGAACTTATTTACAAAACAGAAATAAACTCACAAACATAGAAAACAAACTTATGGTTACCAAAGGGGAAAGTGGTGGGGGAGGGATAAACTAGGCGTTTGGGATTATCAGATACACACTACTATATATAAAACAGATAAACAACAAGGTCGTACTGTATAGCACAGGGAATTATATTCAATATCTTGTAATAACCTATAATGGAAAAGAATTTGAAAGAGAATATAAAACAATCTCTTTGCTGTACACCTGAAACATTGTAAATCAACTATACCTCAATTTAAAAAAAGCTGGATTTTCAAATGCAATATAGTTACACTAATAAATACCAATGCTGATTTTAAAAAAGATAATTGGGGTATTAAATAATATCAGGGGAGTATTATTCACTTTTTTAGGTGTGATAATGGTATTGAGGTTATGTGAGAAAATGTCTTTACTTTTAGGGATGCCTACTGACATATGTAGGGCTGAAATGACACGACGACATGTGGTCTGGGATTTGCCATAAAATACTTCAGCAAAAAAGGGAGAGAGGAAAATAAGTAAAAAAGATGGGGAAATGTTGATGGCTACTATAGCTGGATGATGAGGGTTCACAGGGTTTTTTTTGTTTTTTGTTTTTAATTAAAATGAAAAGAAATAAAGGTCATTCTTGAAGGCAAAAAATACAATCTTGGTTTTACGGTTAAGCTCCACATGGTGTTGGGAGGACTCAAAGGCAGTGAGCCGTGGTGATGCAGTAGTGGGAGGCGACAGGGACACTGAACTGTCACCACCTACCATCAAGGGGGGAACATGGCAAGAAGGGGGATGGAGGAATTTTGGCCACAGGGAACTTGTCTACTCTTCACAAGTGGCTACCATGCAGCGTTTATCATCGTCTTCCTTTGAACTGTAATTTAATTGCCAAAGCACATGATGACTAAACTGTGTATCATTTCCTCCTCTCCTCAGACTGGAAGCTTCTCCCCCTGTAGAACAGTTGAAGGGTCCAAAATGGGCCTAAACCCTGGGGTTTGCTCAGAGCCATAGCTGGTTTGTGAGACTGACGCACCACCTCCTCAAAACAACTTACAGAAATTAAACTGGATGGAGGAAGTTTAGATTTTGGAAAAAGCTGCAAGTACTCATTAATGTTTTATAACTCCCCAGGTGATCTCTACCCCAAATTTAAGCATTTTAATTCTGAGCATTTGGAAACAATCTAAATTAGAAAAGAGTCAGACTATGACACCTCCGAGCAGATTGATATTAAGGAGAAGTTAAGGCCATGTTTTAGAAAACGATTTAATTTTAAAACAGAATATAGACCACATACATAGATATGAAGGAAAAAAGGTTTAAACTGTACATTTTTATGGTGTGGGATTAGAATTGATTTCCATTTTATTTATATTAGTTTTCTAAATGTTCTACAGTATGAATACATTATACATAAACCAGAAAAATAATATAATTAAAACTACCAAATCCACCTAATGTGCTTTGTAACATTAAAGGCTACTTTCAGCATTGGTCTTAAGGTATGCAGATGGGAAGAAGTCTCTAAACCAACATACCCAAACTGGCATTAAAAACTTACTCAACAAACAGCTCGGAATTTAGGATAATGCAGTTCCCATTTGAAGGAGATCACAGTCAAGGGGAGAGAGACGTAAGTTAACAAGTAATTCCTGAGGGTAAAGTGACAGGTCCAATGGACTCATTATCTGTTCCCCCAAATGCCTGAAATGAATGGATATGCATTTATCTTTCAGACTTTTATATCAGCTATTTAGGAAGTATGGATATACAAGGTATTTTCTAAATAAGCTTAAAACAAATCCCCAGATGCTTGTCTACACGAGTCAACCATTTATTTAGTCTACTCAAATTCCAGCCACTAAGAAAGGAAAACAATAACTTCCTTAAAAGACTACTTCCCTTTGATAAGTAGTCACATTCCACTAACAGCAAAGTGAAATTAAGATATATTTGATATGGACTAAGTTCTGCAATACTACAAAGAATGATTTAGGCTTTGAAAAATTTTTTAAACTTAATTGTACCTGGAAAATTATTTGAAGTAAAACAACTAGTACAAAAAATATATTTAAGATTAATTATTGACTAGTCCACAGAACAAGACAGCAACCTTCAAACTTGTTGAAGACCCATGGTTAGAATATAGACTTCTCATCACAACCTAAGCAAGGACACATGCATACACCCACATAAATAACAAACAAAAATCTAATGTTATAATACTTTTTTTTTTTTTTTTTGCGGTACTTGGGCCTCTCACTGTTGTGGCCTCTCCCGTTGCGGAGTAGAGGCTCCGGACGCGCAGGCTCAGTGGCCATGGCTCACGGGCCCAGCCGCTCCGCGGCATGTGGGATCTTCCCGGACCGGGGCACGAACCCGTGTCCCCTGCATCGGCAGGCGGACTCTCAACCACTGCGCCACCAGGGAAGCCCAATACTTTTTATTATATGTAATGCACTGTGATATTTTCTGTTCTATCCCATTTCATTTTTAAGTTAAAAGCGTGCTGGCTGTGCCAGATGAACTGACTGCCTACAAATGGGTCACAAGCTGCAATTCGGAAAATAGTGCTCTAAAATATCACGAGTGAAACCACTTCTAGAAACATGATTTCATTACAGTTGTATCCTTGCTCTTCCTAATATTCAAGTTACAACAGGTCTCAACACATACACCATTACCCATGTGTGGGTGTGAGAAAATTTCTTCCCATTTCTGAGATCAAGTGAGCTCTTGATGACTACAATCTTTTCAACCACAAAAGGGAGCCTGCAATTACTACAGAGCTCTTTGTCTGATGGTAAGGCGAACAGCTTTCCCAAGCTATTACTAATTTCACTGTCAGCCATCCTCTCTTATAAATGTTGTTCTTCTCCAGTTGTGCTTAACTTTTTCACTGCCTGTAAAGGAATGGAAGCACAGGGGCAGGAGAGCCTTTTTATTCTATGTGAGAATAAAACGAGTAAAACAGAAGTTATGATGGTAAAACTTCAATTATTCAAAATCTTTAGTTTTCCTGAAAGGAAAATGGATAATAGTCACAGCTATAGACTAGAAGCACATGACCAAGTTCTGCAAAACTGTTCTGCAAAACTTAGAATCTCTTTAAACCTTATTCTCACTGTGTATAAAATAGATGCTACAACACAGTGTTTCCTATCAGCTAAAAAAGTCACTTAAAACAAATCAATTTGAATGCATGAAAATTAAACAAATCATTTCAAGAGGTCCTATCCAAGAGTCCCTACATAATGGGAGACTATTTCCATCAGTGTGCAAAGACATCAATAATTTTAATATTAACATATTAAAAAGCATCATTTATGCCCAATGGATATAAAAATCTCAAAACCTTGTTTAATGCTATTCTTTAATGTGCTATAAGTAAAATCAGTGAAAACTCTATAGTTCTTGGTCACTCTCCAGTCTATGAAAAGGAAAAACGATCACTGAAAGGGCTGTGGATGTGGGGGAAGAGGGTTGCACACATGTCGGCTTCTAACTTCATAAACTATTTCCATATACTTGGGAGGTGACAGAGCACAATGGTTATGACACTGGGTTCCTGTGTCCCTGGGAGCTGTGTGGGCTTGGGTGAGTCCCTTTACCTCTCTAATCGTCAATTCATCATCTGTAATACTGAGATAATGATAGTGCCCAACTCACAGGAGCATTAAATAATACAATGCTAGTAAAGCACTGAGCATAGAGGCCAGCATACAGTGAGATTCAATACATTTTAACTACTATATTTCTATTTTAAAAATACTACACATATTAAAGCATCAAGAATATTGCTTTGAATTAGCTGACTTCTTCCAAATTCCACCACTCATTGGCTCTACGATTCTAAGAAGTTACCTATTTTGTATCAATCTTCCCCATCTCCAAAATGACCACCCAAAACTGGGTGTGGTAAAGATGAATGAGGCTGTGTGTGTTAAGTGCTCAAAACTGCTGGGAAGTCTAACCAGAATTCATTCCCCAAGATTTATCTAGGGCCACTAGCTGCTAGCTCAGCATCTCTCAAAATAGGCACTGGATCCCTCAGTCCTTAGAAGGCTTACAAAGAGATCACACCCTTGTTGCCAAAAAATGGCAAATAAGCTTCCAGAAACCCACCTTTTTCTTCGCCACAGGACATCTCAAAGCCCTTGCAGTGCATGCGAAACTTTAAAGGAGGATGCATGCTCAATGGGCATCTCCTGGGAGCAGTGTTCTGTGGGACACACTGGCCAGCTCCTGGGCTGGGCTCACAAAAGGGGGGTGCACAGAGAGATCCCAAAACAGGGCTTCCGGGATCAAAGATCAGATGTGGAGAGGTGGATTTCGGTCTTTAGAGCTCTAAAAAATGGACACTGAAATTGTAACCTGTCACTGATATTCAAAAGCAAGATTTGCCACTGTTGTTATTAACTTACAAGTGCTTAAGTTACAAGGGGAATTGGCAACAAACCGGACACGTTGTTTGAGAGAAGTGTCCTAATTTCACAGATAAAAATGTAAAACCAAACCAAACAAAACAAACCCCTTGTTTGTAAAGCAAAACAAGTCTTAGATGACTGTGTTATCCCTGTTGAATAGATGCTCAGGATACGGAAGTTGGAGAAAAGTGGCTGCTGACCTTTATTAATAATGTCAGGATGTTGATGTCATGTCTACGTTGCAACTGCTGAAGCTGAGGACAAATGCGAGCAATCCTTCCTGTCTCTACAATGTGCTGTATTTTCTAACCTTGGTTCCATGTTAAATATGCATGTCACCAATATTCACATATGTGTAACTGGATGTTGACTTTTCTCTTGGCGTCCAAAAATTCCAACATTACCAAGTACAGACAAAGTTCATCTGAGCTTTAGAAGTCAAAACTGTGGATAAACAACAAGGTCCTACTGTAAAGCACAGGGAACTATATTCAATATCTTGTGATAAACCATAATGGAAAAGAATATGAAAAGGAATGTATATATATGTATAACCGAATCATTTTGCTGTACAGCAATTAACACAACATTGTAAATCAACTATACTTCAATAATTTTTTTTAAAAAGTAAAACTTTAAATGTTTCTCTATTGCTCCCTCATATATACAGATATTTTCACTTTGACAGATTTTTTTTTAATTAATAAGCACCAAAAAGTTATTGGAACAGGAAAAAAATCATAAAATTAATTGTGAAAGTGCTCTTACTAACCAACCATTTATTGTAAAAGGTGACAGATACTGAGTGTTCTAAGGGACTTTATATTATCTTATTTAACCTTCAGGACAATCATATTTGATGGATATTATTAGTTTCCTTTTTAAAAATTATGAAACATTTCATACACACATGCGGACATACAGATAGCTGTGTATAAAGAGTACTGTCTCAAACATCCAAGAATATACCCCATAGCTTATAAGACAGGACATTTCCAATACAGCCCAAGAAGCCCACAGCACCCTTTCTTTACCACATGTCCTTCCTATTGTCCTTGCTCCATGTGTGAAGAAGTTGAGGCTCTGAGAAGCTGAGTAATCAGCCCTGGTGGCGGAGCGGGCATCTGAACCTCACCTGACTCCAGACCCCATGAAACTCAAGCACTGAGGTGGCAATTGCTGAAGTCACCCATTTCAGAAGTGAGAACACTGAGCAGAGAGATTTCAGGAACTGCCCAAGATCACACTACCAGGGTTTTAATGCCAGCACAACCGGCATTAAAACCCACATTACGATTATTTATTTATAGCCCTACTCTTCTGGTCTTGAAATTAACATGAGGAAGAGAGCCATATTTAATTCAGGGTTTCTTGTAAAACTTATGAGGAATTCCACCACTCTCTGTTTTGAATCATTTAAGTAAGTGCTTTTTACTAGGCTGTTAAAGGAATAGTCTGAGAGGCGGCTAGTTTACTTCCCACAAAGGCTGTCCTCTGCTTCGCACCAACGGAGCTCCTAAAAGCTGCTCTGTAAATGAAGGGTCAGTAGACTCAAGTGCTGCTTCTCAAACTTCAGTGGGTACAGCAACCACTCGGGGATCTTGCTAATGTGCAGGGTCTGACATTTCTGCATGTCCAAAAGTCTCTTGGTAATGACTCTTCTGCTAGTCTTTTTAAGATATACCCTGAGTAGCAGGAGACTAAAGGGCCCTCATTATTAGGAGGGATCTTGAAGTGAATTTTCTTAAAAATGAAAAATCCTTGAGATACCAGTTTTGTATGGTTTTACTTTAATATCTGTTCCTAAAATTGGAACACATCTGTATTTTCAATTCTCTGACACATTTTTACTCTCGATTTCATTTATACATCCAGGACAGAAAGTAATAAATTTCAGGATCTATATTTAAGCCAGAGTGACGTTTCTAACACCTGGACAAGAGCGTCAATTTAGGAATTATCTGAGCACAGAATGAAAAATACACAAAGAAATAGGATGAGGTTTGCGGGAACATACATGTACGTACCACATGTAAGGAAAAAGCAATCAATGTTGACTAACCAGAAAATAGCAAATCTCAGTTGGGAAAGAGATGGCATTTTATCATTCATCGAATGAGGTACGAAACATAAGAGTTGAGAGAAAAATAAATAAATCATGAAATTCATATCACGTTGCATGGTCCTGAAAATTGTATAGCCTTTGCACATTCTGTATTCTGCACTGCTAAATGTATCACAGCGGATTAAAGCACAATAGCTACTAATTGGGAGTTTTCAAAGTCTTAATATTTCTGTAGCAAGTGTAATCATCTCTAAGAGAAGCCAAAGGCTATTAATTTAAAACTTTATTGCATAAATAACCCCCTGAAATTGTGTTCCTCCAAGATTTCTTTTCTTGAACTTGATCTCATCTGGATGAACGTCCCTTGAAGATGAGGGGCAGAAGACCATCATAAGGCATTTAGAATTGTAGGACATGCACCTGACCCCCTCTTTAGGCACAGAAAGTGAATGCGTCTGGGGTAAATGATTCAATCTCTCTAAATCTCAGTTCCTTCAATAGCTCTCAGAATTGTTGGGATTCAAGTCAATTCAATTAGATGCAAAAAAAAAAAAAAACCCAAAAAACCAAAAACCACCTGATAAAAAATATATATTTGAAGGTAAGGTTTTAAAATGTTACTTACATAAAAAGTATCTGACTGGGCAAACAACAATGATCAATAGATGCTTAAACCATTGAGTGAAATGTCGATGGAGAAGAGTAGTCTGAGTGAGCGAGAGACTACTATCCCACAGACCACTTCCAGGTCATATAGGAAAAGGCAACTTTATAAAGGATGGATTGAGTTGTCACTTCCTGAAGTCACTGATCATTCTCAACATCACTGAAATGGGGGGCAATAATCATCACAATAATAATATATGCATCTTGTTGTGATACAATTAGCAGTGCATGGCACCTTGAGGTACTTTTACCCAAAACCCTTAGCCTGAATCTAATCAAACCTGTAGGTCTAATTCAGGTTTATACTTTAGGGGATGGTGCACGTAAAAGAAAGACACACCACTCAGAAGCAATAAGTCAATTTAGGATGTGAGCTGTGTCACCGGACAATTGAATTTGACTTCCTTGCAGGAAAATAAAATGTATGTGGGTGGGGATCAGTGGTAGATCAAAAGTGACTTAAAGAGACGTAATAACTAACTGCCATGTGTGGACTTTGTTTGAACAAACCAGTAGCCAAAAGACATGTTAAGGTTAACGGGGAAATATGACTTGAGTATTAGATATTAGGGGAGAAATGCCATGAAGTCTTCAATATACTTTAAATACCTCCAGGGAAAAGCAGTGTGTTTGTTAAGATCTTAATAATACAGCACAGTAACTGTAGCAAAGAGGATAAAAAAAGGAAAAGGAAGAAGAAAGATGGGTGGAAAAAGAATTTCCTACCCGAAAGGCAAGAGGGTCTCAAAGATTTTTAGACCCTTTTGAGCTAGCACTAACAGCAGGTACGGCACCATTTCTCTATCTGTAGAGTTGGCTATCTTCTATTTTAGACTCTTGGCAAAGCAGGGGCTTTCTAGGGGGAAAAAAAGGCAAATCTTGGTCCATGTAATTCTCACAATAAGCAGCCTCCATTCTAAACTCCTCGGAGCGGGAGCAATTCAATAAACAGCTCTCATGTCCCAGCGGGCCCATGGGCTATTAAGTCTCAAAAGTTTCCTCCTTTGGACTGAAATCAACCACATTTCAATCTGCTTTTGTAAGGCAATAAAAAAAGCTGGGGCTTCCCTGGTGGCGCAGTGGTTGAGAGTCCGCCTGTCGATTCAGGGGACGTGGGTTCGTGCCCCGGTCCGCGAAGATCCCACATGCCGCGGAGCGGCTAGACCCGTGAGCCATGGCCGCTGAGCCTGCGCGTCCGGAGCCTGTGCTCCGCAACGGGAGAGGCCACAACAGTGAGAGGCCCACGTACCGCAAAAAAAAAAAAAAAAAGCTGAATTAAATCCACTCAGCTTGTTAAAAATTAAGTGAGACCCATGAAGATGTTTACCACCTTCCCTGTAGGAAAGTTTATGCACTGGCACTTTGAATTTAACTGGACTTCTGATCTCTGTCAGAAATAATAGTGAAATAAAGGTGTTTTTTTTCCCTTTTTCTTTTTTCAAGAATAGAGTGCTGGGCTTCCCTGGTGGCGCAGTGGTTAAGAATCCGCCTGCCAATGCGGGAGACATGGGTTCGAGCCCTCGTCCGGGAAGATCCCACATGCCGCGGAGCAACAAAGCCCGTGCGCCATAACTACTGAGCCTCCGCTCTAGAGCCCACGAGCCACAACTACTGAGCCCATGTGCCACAACTACTGAAGCCCACGCGCCCAGAGCCCAGTGCTCCTCAACAAGACAAGCCACCGCAATGAGAAGTCCGCGCACCGCAACGGAGAGTAGCCCCCGCTCGCTGCAACTAGAGAAAGCCCGTGCGCAACAACAAAGACCCAACGCAGCCAAAAATAAAAAAAATTTAAAAAAAAAAGAATAGAGTGCTCCATAAAAATCCTTTACACATAACCTCTAGGAGCATCCACTAAGCACTCTCAGTCATGAAATGGAGCCATATAAAATGGAAATGACCATGTGTAAGCATATATCAGTGTAAGACAAAGACATTTCTGCAAATGTGGGGCATTAGAACACCCAAGGAGATAGTTTATGAAAACTAGATTAACAGATTAAACAGAAATGGCATTAAACAGTCAAGGCATACAGGACTATGTGGCTCAACACAGTGCTAATGTCACAAATGCCTAAACACTGTCCTCAAGTGATCTTTAAGGTAAAGCAGGGCCCTGATGCCCTCAATGTATAAGCACCTACAGATCTTAGGGGACCAAAGACCACCTGCTCCTCTATTTTCAAGATGGCCTGCACCTAACTTATGGCAGCTTTGCTGGTATTACCTGGAAAGGAGTCTCTGAGATTCCCAACTCTTTTCAGAGTTGAATTTAGCTATTTTCTTGAATACATGTACGGTGTGTCTAAAGACATCACAATAGTCATGTATGTAATTTCTGTTTAAAACACTTTAGTGACTACTACCCTTCACCTCATTCGCTCAAACCTCAGCTACAAGCATTCATGCACCGACTCAGGAAATAGTTATCTGGAGCCTGTTATCAGCCAGGTACTATAACCGGTGCTGGTGGTGAATAAAAAAGCTCTGTTTCACTTTGCTCTCACAAAGCTTAGCCTTTCCTTCTATTTGCCTCCCGTTCCCCGCCACCCCCCCAAAAAAAAACCCCCCTATCCTCTTCAACTCCCAGTGAAAGGCAAGTTTGGCAGTTGGTTCCGGATCCAGCATACTAGGGGTCATAGTTAGAATTCATTTCCACATTGGGTTAAAAATCACCATGTGTTTTTTTTTCCTCATCAGTTAAGTCTCTCCCATTCCTGCACCCCCAGGACAAACAACGATTTTTTAAATTTTATATACAAAGCAGAGAATGAACATCTGGAAGATGACATCAACACGACTCTTCAGTTGCAAAAAGGCAAAATTACTCCGTAGTCTAACGAAACAGAATCTGAAAGTCTGGCAATATTTTTCCTTTCATCTTCAATGCCAGACTTTGAATATACCAGAATGAGTTCCTCTATTTTAAGTCCATATTTTCAGACTTTTTGTTTACAAACAACACTTGGACTAGACATACAACTTCATTACTTTGTCTTGTTCCGGTTGTGATTCTCAACTAGCGTCAGCGCTGAGTCTTTAACAACAGGGCAGGAGCTGTGTTTTCACTGTCTTCTCCCCCCATCCTCACTGAGCACCCATTCCCTACTGAGCACCCATCATGTGCTGGCCACTGTTCAAGGCACATAGCTTCTCATGAATCTTAACTTCTCACAGTGGGGAGACAGACAAGAAAGAAAAGTATAAATTATAGACTCTGTTGGAAGGTGGTAAATGCCCTAGAGAAAACTGCAAGCAGGGAGGGGGAATGTGGAGTTCTGGGGAAGGCGAGAGGGTTCCAGGCGGTTAGGGCCATTCTCCCTGTGAAGGCAATATTTGAACAAAGATCGAAGGAGAAGGGAGTCACGTGGACATCTGGGGCAAGCCTGTTCCAGGCAGAGGGAACAGCACCTGCGAAGGCTCTGAGGTAGAAGGGTTCCTGATACCACTGAGAAATAGCAAGAAAGTCAGTATGCCTGGGGATGCGGGGAAGTGTGGTAGAGAACGAGGTCCAAGAGGCAGTCGGGGAGGCAAAACAAAGGGGTCCCCGTATTTGTCAAATTAAGAGTAATAGCAGTAATAAGTAGGAAGAGAGCTGGAATTTATTGAGTTCTTTGTGCTAAATGCAATTCCAAATAGGTATCATGTATTATCTCCTTATAAATTCAAAGCAACTGGTCGCTCTAATAGGCACAGAGTTGCCTTTATGCTTTAGGATGCGCATGGCAGTAAGTGCAAAACTCTCCATAGGAAGTATTTCCCTTAACAAGCCCTCACCCTACCCCTGCCTTAACATGACTAAAACCTTCGCTAAACTCTGCAATTAATCTCCCCGTGCATCTTAAAAATAAAAACATAGTTTCTTATAAATGTCAAATGTCTTGCTTATTCCCAAGTTGTGGTTTTTTATATGATTTTCAAGTCTGTTCCAGTACCTGAAGGTGAAAGGGTTCAACTTATGAAAAGTTAATAAGTACAGTTTGAGACACTATTCAGAGTTCAAATCCTGCTTTAATAACATCCTTTGATGTGTTTAATGAATCCTTTAGCACAACTTCTTTTTTCGCTGTAATACTGTATATGGTATAACTTCATGTTTCAGAGTGTTAGTTACAAATTACATCTGATAGAGCCAAAAGACATGGTACATATTGTTCTGCTGGCCATGTTCCCTTCTTTCTGCTGCACTTGCCTTTAAAAGGCATCCTGACATATAGAAATAAGCATGCCAAGACAGCTGGGCTTGCTAAACAAAGTTAATTAGTGGAAGTACCAGATGTACCTTTATAAAGAACTTCAGTAGACTCTTTATTACTTAGTTTCCACTAATTAGGACATAATTTGAAAATATCTCCTAATACGAAAAGATTGTTCAGTTCAACTCAAGAAACATTTATTGGTCAGGTGCTATGAAGATAAAGACAATCCAGTGGCTGCCCTCAGGAACTTACAGTCTCCCAGGCTGACCAAATCACAGGCCTTCAGGATGAAGGAAAATCTGGGGTGAGGGCCAGCACTGATGCAGAAGGTGCGAGAACAAACTTGTGACTACTTTTTAAAAAGCCACTCACGTCAAACATCAGACATCAGCTGTCCCCTGCTAAACCAAATATAAAGGAGTGATGGCTTAAAAACAGAACTTCCGAAAGTAAAAAGTTAGATTTGGGCAGAATTTTTTAATCCATTTTTCTGTATCTAATTCTACGCTTAGAAGTTTCCTCAGAGATTAACTGCTTATTTTTATTCTTCTAATAATTAAATCAGAAGGAGGAAATTTTTAATATCCATTTCCAAATATTTTGGTGAAGAGAGAATCAGGTATTTTTAGTCAGCACAAATTCCTCACATGAATTAAGGGTATTTTATTCCACAAAACTTATAATCAAGGGAATAAGACGTAAGCCCAAGCCTATGGATTTATACAAATCGAATCAATGCTAATGATCAATTTACATGTGATATTATGTAAAGTCAAAATCATGTGAAACAATCTGTGTAAATATCTAACTTTAGTTAAGTGGATCCAGAGGCGTAAGAAGGAGCTAAAATCAGCCCATATTCTGCTCATCATGCCCTAATGCCTGGGGCCTGGCCGCCTATGAATACAGGAAGAATGGACTTTTTAAAAAAAAATAATAAATTGAGCAAAAATACCACATAGGTGGGAGTCCCTGGTGGCGCAGTGGTTGAGAGTCCGCCTGCCGATGCAGGGGACACAGGTTCGTGCCCCGGTCCGGGAAGATCCTGCATGCCGCGGAGCGGCTGGGCCTGTGAGCCATGGCCACTGAGCCTGCGCGTCCGGAGCCTGTGCTCCGCAACGGGAGAGGCCACAACAGTGAGAGGCCCGCATACTGCAAAAAAAAAAAAAAAACACAAAAAAAAACACCACATAGGCAAGTAGCAGCCTCAAAAAGTAACTAGTATAGCTTCAGTGGTCACCAGACTCTGACTTTAAAATTTTGAATAATTTCATTGACTAGGCTTACAAATATTCAGATTAATGTATCATATTTGCTTCCTGAAACATAACACAATGAATAAAACTCTAATATTAAATTGTCTATGACACAGACAGCAGTAGCACTTTACCATAACCCTAACATTATCAGATGTTTCCACCATCTCAAAGCTGATTTGAATCAGAATTACCTGTGGGAACTTTTTTAAATCGCATGTTCCCAGGCCCCACCCATTGGATGGTGTGATTCACAGTATGGGTCTGGGGCTTTACAAAGCTCCTGGAGAGACTGGTGAGCAGGTAGGCTGGGGAGCCACGAAGCAGCTGACTAAGTTGACAAGGACAATGGAGGTAAAATGTAGTAAATGCTGTCTTCTCACCAAAACAAGACTGTTATGCTAAGGCTACCCTCTTACCTTCTAAACATTGAGAGCACTAATATCACTGATGACCACCATCCAACTGTATATCCAGTAGCATATTTCAAAACATAAAATGGGTTTGCATGCTTAAATTTATGAAAACTTGAAAAATAAGTGACCAAGGGCTAATTAGGAAAATGACAGACGTCAGAAATACTCAAAAAACACTGATTATGCCTCTTCACTCATGAGGTATCAGAACTCGAGTTTGTAGATTTTTTTCAGTCAATGTGCCAAATCTAAGTTCTTCTTTTGCGATTGGTTCTTTTAACATCCTAAATATATAGGATGCTTCACCGAAACATGACATCTTCTTCCATCAATCATGTGCAGTAAAGTCTCAGATGTGAAGCTCTAAGAATCTAAGCAAGCACACGTCTTCCCAGAGAACTGCTCTATAAAGTTAACAGCCTGGATGCCATATAACATCTAAAACTTCATTTGGAAAGATGGGTGACAGCTTTAGCCAGATTAGTACAGGGACACATTGTTGGATCTATTCATAGATGTACAGTATTGAAGGTGCCTCTTCAAACAGTGACCTGAGAAACATTTAAGTGCTTAAAACACCCGTGATCAAAATCGTACATTTAAAATAAAAGCATACATATTTATATTTTACGATATTCCTAGCATTCTGCTACAGTGCCAAGATACAGTCCGTCTAAACTTTAGCTTTTTTTTCTTTCCTAACAAATCGGTATGTATGCAAACTTAGGAACCACTACCAACATCTTGAGTATCAATGTTTCAGACTGGGAATACATGGTTCAGTGGGAAAAAAATGCCAGCATTTGGCTTAGTTTTGATTCTTGTCTCATTATAAAACACGGGGCGGGGGCACGGGGGCAGTCAAAATATTCTGGCTAGATGCACTGCCATTAAGTAACCTCAGTCGTAGAGGGGCAAAAGTAAGGGAGGAGGGAAACAAGAACTGAAAAAATCCGCAGAAAGCTGCCCCTTGCGATCCATAAAGAACTAAGTTACAACGATTTGCCTACAGCTGGTAAAACGGCTTACTGCTCTCATCTGGTGGCTATGCCGCAGTAAATTCGGTTGTGGGCTAATTAGGTCCAACTTGAAGCCAAGGACCAGGTGCAGAGAAAGATCCGCCTGGTCGGGAGTCGACTCGCTCCAACACCCAAGAAGGAGCCGAGCCACACGGTTCCAAGTCGGGGCGCAAGCAGCTCACTCGTGACGGGAGGCGCGGTGGGACTGCCGGTTTCCCAGGGGGACCTCAGGGAAACCCTTCCCGACCATCCGTGCAAGCCACAAACTCACACGCTACGATTCCAGCCGCGCAGGGAAGCGAGGCGACCGGGAGGGCCCGGCCGCCCAAATGCCGGGCAGCTCTGTCAAAATGAGGCTTGAGAGGGGCCTCCCCGCATAGATCTCTCCCCTAAGGCTGGGGTCGTCAGCTCACGACCCTTGGACCATGTCACTTCAGGAAGGAAGTCTGGAAACTAAGTGAGCCGGGCTGCGGAGAGAGAAAGTCGGGAGGCGCCAAGCTGGTCCTCTTGTTTGGGGGCGAAGGAAGGAGTCTGGTGGGGAGCGAACGGAACGCAGTTAACTTATTTTACACTCGAGCCGCCATCGGCCAGAGAGAGCCGGACTCCGCAGGGCGCAGGCTGCGACCCCGACCTCCTCCCGCGCGCGGTCCCCTCCAGGCCCAGTGCACCGCCCGCCGGACGCGCTCCACTCACCCAGCTCCTCCGCCTGCAGCCAGAGCGGCGCGGAGACAGCGAGCAGCAGGGCCAGGAGGCCGCGCCGAGCAGCCCCCGCCTGCGCGCAGCCGCCGCGGGCGCCGGCCACCATGACCCCGCCGGGCGCCAGCTTGGCAGGCTCGGCTCCCCCTTGGCCCGCGCAGCGCCGCCGCCGCCGCCCCGGCCGGCCGCCTCCTCCACGGCCGAGCGCGGCGCAGGGACTGGGAATAGCAGCGGCCCGGCACCGAATCTCATTGGGGCGGCCCGGGGCCCAGCCCGGCGGGGGCGTCTCCCGCCCCGCCCAGCCCCGCCCCGCGCGCCGGCCCCCGAGGAGGAAGTCTCTCCCGGGCGTTGGCTGGCCGCGGGGGTGTAGGCGTACCGGGCGTGGCCCGCGCTCCCCTCTAGGTACCCTGCGCTCCCCGCTCACACTCTTCTTTTCCTCCGCCCCTCCTCTCCCAGTGCACGTGAACCTGGGAGCCTGGAGGACTCCTGCCCTTGAGACCTACCCCCAGCCGCGCTGTGCCCGGGTCGTCCCCGGAGTGCCTGAGAGAGTGGTGGGAGCGCCAGAAAGCCTACTCTCCTCCAGGGCTTTGCCAACCCTACAGGGGTGGGCATACCATTGACAGTAGCACTGGGGGACTCGAAATATTGTCACGGTAGGATGATGGTGGTGACAATATCCAGTTCAAGTTCTTTTTCATTCATTCAAAAGTTACTAGGTTCCAAAAGTGTGCCTCCCGGCCACAGTGCTAAACCCTTGTGACACTTGCAGACATTAAAAATAATAAGGCAAGTATGCAAACGCAAATCGCAGTCGGCGACGAATAGTGCTAGCGGAGCCCATTCAGAAGATCTAATTAGATGGCGGGTGACGAGACTGCAGGTAGGAATCAGACAGGAAAGGCCTCACTTAAAAAGTGGCATCTAAGCTGAGACTCGGAGAGTGAATGGGACTTGGGAAAGCGGAAGGCGGGGGACAAGAGAACGGACAAGGTGTGCAAAAGAGCTGAGGGAGGAAAGGGCCAGGGTGTGGGGAGTTAGGCGAACAGGTGGGTTCATGGCCGGAGGTGGAAGCCGGAGCGCTGAGCAGGGTCCGGAACATGGAGGGCCTGGAAGGTCGCGTAAAGGATGTTTTTAAACTTTATCCTCGGAGCTAGGAGCAGCCAAGAAGTTGTTCAAACGGAGGAATGACACGATCCGATTATCTGGGGGGGGGGGGGGGGGGGGGGGAGAGGGGCTGGGGGGAGGGGAGAATTACAAGGCCATTAGCGAGTAGCTGGATGGGGAAGTGGCAGTGGAAATAAATGAGGACAGATTAGATACATATTTTAAAGACTCTGACGTCTCCAGATCGCTAGTCCTCCGCTCACTGCCATAACCTTCGCGCTACCGTTTGGCGCCCTGCAGTTTTCCTGGGTAACACGCAGCGACAGTTAACACCTGCAGATGCCGAGAAGGGGAAGTGTTAGAGGCGGGAGGAAATAACAGCCCCTCCAAGGGCCAATATTGGCCCGTCACGTGCTCTTTAGATACCCCGATAGACTCTGTTCACACATACATTCCTTTTTTCCTCTGTATTTTTTAACTAAATACAAACGCTGTTGAAACTTCCAATGAGATATCTTTGGGGCTTTGCTTTCTCGAAGGCGGCAGAAGTTAGAGGAAAGAACTCGGGCTTTAGAAATGAGGCTGATCCAACTCTGAATCTAGGATCAACCACTGACTGGGACTGATTCTCTCTGGGACTCTCTTCGTTGGGGAGTATAATACCTAACTTTCCTGGCTGTCACAGAGACAAAATAAAATATGTATAAGAAGTTATAGCATGTAAGAGGTAATCAATAAATAACAGGTTTAGCGTATTTGTATTGAAAGCAAAGGTCACACCCATGAAAATATTAAATATTCTGACACAAAACATAAAAAGATACTTTGACACATTGAATCATTTCCTAACTCCAGCTTGCCCTATTTCTTCTTTTCATTCTTTCTAAGAAGGTGAGTATTGGCAGCTGCGGGCCTCTAACAGGTGTGGCTCTGTGAGCAATGAATGAAGAAAGACAATGGGAGCATTGTTCACGGTGAGGAATTCATAGGGTGGGGCAGGTGAACTCCCGGGGGGACCTTTTCCATCTCAGGTAGTACCTTGATGGGAATCCAGTAGTTTATTCTACACCAGAATCCTGAGCCAGATCAGGAGAGAGATTTAGGATCTGGTAACAATGGGAAAACCAAAAGACCAGGTGGATCCTAGTGCTTCATATGCCATTCCTTCCTTGCAAAATAAAAGAAAATCTCTAGTCAAGAAAAGCATAGTGAAAGAAAAATGTGAAAATACAACAGATTATCAATTATACTTTTGTATATAATACAATAAGTAAGCCTCATTGAATTGATATACTTCAACCACACAGACTTTTGTGTTAGGCATGTGTACCTGTTTTATTCTTGAGTTGATACCATTTTGATCTTTTTTTAAAATAACGCATTGTGGAATCTCAGAAGTTAATGTAAAGTTCCAAGGGAATCTCAGAAGTTAATGTAAAGTTCCAAGATTCCATTAAAAATTATAATTGTTAGAATCCATCTGCAACATCTCACAAACTAAGATTTAAAAACTGCTTATCATATGAAACATCTCTCGGAAGGGGCTCTCACAAGGCTATCTAACCCCAACCCCTACTTACCATTTAGTCTTTCTGTATTTTGCATATCTAACTACAATTTATGCTTACATCTGTAGCCGTTCTGTAAAAATAGAGAACAGCTGGTCAGGGCTGCCTTGTTTTATATATAAAATATGTATTCTGTATTGCTTAGGCAAGACAGAATTTAAACAGAACTGCAAGCCTAGTATTATTCTAAAGTAGTTACAGAGCTTCAGATTGTAGTTCAATTTGACAACCTAATCAATTTTGTCCTTAACATTTGGTTACCCCGATAGTGACTCTATGAAGTAGACCAAATGAGAAACCCTTACAGGCTTCTGCTTCCTCAACACTCTCCCTTTTCTGGTTCAACTCAATAAACATATTTTAAACATTTTCTATATGTGAGACAATGTGATGGTGATACAATGAAAACAAATACAGGTACCTCTCTCCCTCATTCATGATCTAATGATAGGAATTTAAGAAAAGTAATGATATAGGTTGACAAGTACAATAAATGCAAGAGGCTCAGGGTGTTATAGAATCACAGAGGAGAGGTACATAAATGGATTTCAAAAGCCTGGGAGGGCGTGGGAGGGGTGAAGATGGGAAATAGAAGAAAAATGTTTGTCAGATGAGAAGAACTTGTGAGAAAGCAGAGTAGAGATGACAGTTGCTTATAGGAATCAAGCTTAATTCATCGGGGCTGGAACAGTGGGATTGAGACAGGAGGGAGAGCCTGAAGGTGGGGTAGGAGGCAGGATCTGAGGGCTCTAAGGGCAACGGGAAGCAGGGCAACTGGCAGAACTTGCTCAGATTTGCATTTTTGAAAGACCATACTAGCTGCAGGGTGGGGAATGGATTGGAAAGGGAGGCAGGGAGACCAATTAGGAGTTTGTGGCAATACTCCAGACTAGAGATGACGACACCTCACCTCCTGTGCTCAAAGGGGGTGTCCCCCAGACCACCAGCACCTGCAACACTTGGGAGCTTTCTAGAAAGGTGGACTCCTGTCCCCACTCCCACCAGGAACTCTGAACCAGAATCTGCATTTTAATAATATCCCCAGGTCAGGATAAAGCCATGGGCAAATCTGAGCAATAAAGGATAAAACACAAGACACATATTGAGTCTTAGAATGTAAACAGTGAGAAAGAAGAAAGATTAAATTTTGAATGCAGTGGCCAAAATAATTTGTATCACCCACATTTTTTCCTCATCTGTAACTCCCCATTGATTTTTTTATTGTTTAATTATTTTATTTATTTATTTTGGCTGCATTAGGTCTTCGTTGCTGGGCACAGGCTTTCTCTAGTTGTGGCGAGCGGAGGCTACTCTGTTGCGGTGCGCAGGCTTCTCATTGCAGTGGCTTCTCTTGTTGCGGAGCACGGGCTCTAGGTGCGTGGACTTCAGTAGCTGTGGCACGCGGGCTTGGTATTTGTGGCTCGTGGGCTCTAGAGCACAGGCTCAGTAGTTGTGGCTCACGGGCTTAGTTGCTCCGTGGCATGTGGGATCTTCCCAGACCAGGGCTCGAACCCATGTTCCCTGCATTAGCAGGCGGATTCTTAACCACTGTGCCACGAGGGAAGTCCCTCCTTATTGACTTTTCAAAAACTTTTGTTGCCGATGTTCACTAGGTAGCTGTGTCATCTAAGATCCAGCAAGAATTCTTAAATGCTGTAGCTCACGGTGGCCAAGTCTCACCTTCTAGTCCTCTCTTTTGTGGGCCCAGAAACTTGATTTCTGTCAGTGTGCTTGACCTTGGGGATACTGCTCCATGATTAACTTAGTCACAGAAGTATACAAACCAGCATCAGTGCCAATTTATTAATTAACAGTGAGAACTATAAAATGGTGAGGGACATTCTCTTCAGCCTGAAAACAACTTTGGAAGCTAGACCCCATCAGAGGTTGTTAGGTGAACATAAAAGAAAAGCAAGGCTGATTATTTGAGGGGTTCTAAGGTTTGAAGGCAACATCATAAGAATACTTATCCTTCGCACCTCTCACCTCTATTAAAGTAAAAACTTATTCTGACACTTATTAAAACTGTAAGGAATACTTTGTTCAGGGCTATCCCAGTAGGGGTTAAGACTATGCCAATAAAGGGAGAGATCAGGTTTACCTCTGAATATGGCAAAGACAGCTGGGGATTTCCAGCCAGGGAGCAGAGTGACAGGGGAGTGGATGGGACACGAGTAAGAGGAGATATGAAGGGTAGGAAGATTCTTGTTAAACCCACTTAACCTACTTCAGCAGGATCCCTGCTGAAGGCAGGTCAAGGATTTATATATCAACAGTGGGGAATGAGGAACTTGATCAGCTATCAATGGTAATCAGATATCAAGGGTGGGATAGTCTCTCTAAACTGACTTAACAGGAATCTTACTAAAACCTAACTATGCAGGCCAGAGAGGGCCCAAAGATGAGGCCTAATCACAAAGGGGGCTCGGAGGAGCTTGACTTTATTTTGGTCAAGGAGAGTCTTCGTTACACATGTGTGTGGATTTCTGCCACCGGCACTAAACAGCTAGAATAAGCAGGTCAAACCCTCTCCCACTGCAGAGCTTAACAGAGAACTGACCTTTCTCTAATTTCCGTGTCTTCTTTAGATATTAATGTGAGTCAGGCTTTCTCCTGCCTAGATTTTCTCCCATGTTCCCTCATTCCGTTTCCAGTGCACTATCTATTGATTTATGGTGTTCACTTTCAAGGAATAACCTGTTTTCAAGTTCTAGTTGCCTGCAATACATTTGTGTAATTTTATTTATTTTTAATTTGGTTTTCCAGTTTTATTGAGAAATAATTGCCTACATCATTGTATAAGTTTGAGGCATACAGCATGATGATTTGACTTACATATACTAATGTAGAATGATTATCACAATAGGTCCAGCTAACATTCATCATTTCATACAGATATAATATAAAGAAAAGACAGGAAAAAAAAACTAAAGAATTTTTCTCCTTGTGATGAGAACCCTTAAGATTTACCCTCTTAACAACTTTTCTATATACTACACAGCAGTGTTAACTACAGTCATCATGTTGTACATTACATCCCTAGTACTTATTTACATTTGTGTAATTTTAAAATATAGTTTTTGAAGAACATTCATATACTTGATCTGAATGGGTTCTTAGCTCTGGGGTGGTTGTTATCTAATTGCAGGATGCTCCCAGAGCCCACTGAGGCTGGAAAAGCTGTGAAGCCAAGAAACTTATTTATTGAAACTATTGTTTCCCAAATGGATCTGAAATTTCGTTTTTGTTTTCTGTGGTGTGTTGGGTGGGATTTAGGGTAACTGCACAGTTTCAATTTTGTTTTGTCTTTTTCCAAACACATCCAGAAGAGGCACAGTGGGGCAGCTTCATCCCCCAGGCTTAAAAGAGCCCATCACTAACCAGTGGCTCATTCCCACTCTCTCATGGGAGATTGAGATGGAGGGGACAGACCAGTGTGGATTGCTGGAGGAGAGTTCTAGGCTCTGCTGTCTTCACAGTTGCCACCTTCAGTCCAGAGACCTGGGCCGTTTGCCTGGGTGATGAGAGGAGGGAGGAGGAACTTTGAGGCTCTGCAAGCAGGCGGAGCCAGGGTCCCCGTACTCCTCCTGGAATTACACATGTCTTTAACAGCTGTCATTCAGAACCCCCAAGGTAAAGGAGAGCCCTCCACTTCACTCATAACAGCCACAAACTGTTGATATGAGTGTTGGGATTGGGCCTGGGAGCTGAGTGTCCGGCTCAGCTAACAGGCGCCAGTGCTTCCCCTCTCTCCTCTGGCCCCTCTATCTGAGCCTAGAACCCAGGGAGGAAGAACTGGAGAGGAAGCTTGGGGAGCAAGGGCTTAACAGGGAGACGACAGCAGGAAGCAGAGGGTACCAAATTGGGGAGCCCTGGGTGTGGGACTCTAGGGTATCCGAATTCTGAAGCTGAAACTGACTTTTAGACCTTTAGACTGTGACCTCTGAGATTAAATCCAACGTGCTCAGAGCTGGGGAAGTAAGAGGAAGGGCTAAGGGGACTGAGCAACCCCTAGCACAACCCCACCCCTGCCCGCTGCTCTTATGCTCTTGTGATAAAGGGGGCAGGGGAAAGGCTCTAGACAAGGAGTCAGGGAGAACTGGGTCTAGTCCTGGCTCCACGAACTCTGTGACCTGTGCAAGTCTCTCCCCCTCTTGGGGCCTCATGTCTACAGGGAGAAGGCTGGATTGACTGGAAAATCTGTGATACTTCCTACTTGGACATCCGGGATGCTGTCCTGATGCTAATGTGAGCCACTGGGGAAGTGAAGGTGATCCTTTGTGATCTCTGGAAGGCATAGTTGGAAGCTTAAAACATTGAACAGCAAATGAAAACTTTCAAGGAGAGGTGGTTCCCATCCTCTGGCCTCCCCCCTGTGACTCTCAGATATTCAGACCTGAGGACTGAGGGTTTCATAGAACAGGTATCTGGTGTGGAGGGGGTGAGAGCAGAACATCTATGAAAACATGCCTGACCACCTCGCAGTGCCTACAGCGAGAGAAATCATGAAGCTGGGGACAAGTGAGGGCTCTCCATTCAAAAGCCTGGGACATTTCTATCAACTTCTGCTAAGAGATTGGGTTCTGATTTCTTTTTTTCCTTCTCCCTACATTCCAACACGTGATTTGACTTTATAGTTTGAAGAAAACAAAGACCATTAGTAGCCACCAGTCCATTTAAACAGGAGATGCATTTCTCTCTTTTTTTTTTTTTTTTTGCCGTACGCGGGCCTCTCACTGTTGTGGCCTCTCCGATTGCGGAGCACAGGCTCCAGACGCGCAGGCTCAGCGGCCATGGCTCACGGGCCCAGTCGCTCCGCGGCATGTGGGATCTTCCCGGACCAGGGCACGAACCCGTGTCCCCTGCATCGGCAGGCGGACTCTCAACCGCTGCGCCACCAGGGAAGCCCGGAGATGCATTTCTTTTAAGCAAAAGGATGAACGTTCCAGCAGGAAGACCTCAGCAGCTGTGTCTGGTCTTTCTGAAGATCCCTTCTGCCCTGTCCCCACACAGCAGTTTGTAATTTCCATGCAAATTACCAATTCTTATCCTGATAAACGTCTTAAATGCAGAAACTCAATGAGGTTTAAAATAAAAAGTCCTAGTGATGAGTAAGAAATTGGACTATTCCTATCAAAAACTATTGTCCACCTTTTTTTTCTAAAGCCTTATATCTCCTACCTTCACATGCTTTATCTCAAGAAAGATCCTCATTTAGTAAATATGTGAAGGATTGAATTTCAGCTTGTTTGTCAAACAGCTTTGCCTTTTCAAAGAGGATGTTTTCCATTTTCTCTAAAAATCTTAATGTTTGTGCCATATGACTTTAAAAAAGTCATGTCTCCATACCACATGGAGATGATCATAGGTCAGAAAACGGAGAGATAAAAATCTTAAAATCAAGAAGTTTGAGTAATTAGCGTAGAGGTTCCTAAATAAACAGAGAGCACTTTATGGGTTTGATTCTGAAATCTTCATTTAGACAACAATTCTCTTGGTTAATGGAATTTTTGTTTGAATAGAAACACAGAATTAGGAGATTGAGAGGCAGGTTATAAGGACTTCAGAAGGCTTGATAGTCTGTGAACAGAGCCACTATGGGAAGCCAGGCAGTCTGACACCAGTCTCTCCTCGCCCCCTCCCAGCACTTGGCTACTCTGTGCCAGCTTCTTAAACTCACCAAATGAGATCTTTAAGGATACAGGGTTGGCAGTCCATGGTTAACATATGAGCTAAGATTGGGATTGACATATATACACTGATATGTATAAAATAGATAAGAACCTGCTGTATAAAAAATAAATAAGTAAAATAAAATTCAAATCAGAAAAAAAAAAGAAAATGTTCTAAAAATTTGACCGGTGATGGTTGGACCTATCCGGTTGTGACTATACTAAAGAACCATTGAATTGTATACTTCAAATTAGTGAATTGTATAGTATGTTAATTGTATCTCAATAAAGCTGTTTAAAAAAGAAAAAAAAATGAGCTAAACAGTTTCTCTTCCACTCCTTCTATCCTTTCCCCCTTTGCAGCTTTCAAGGGTCTTCCATACTTCTATGAATCATTTTTACAAAACTTTACTCTCTTCCTGTAGCCCAGAGGTGTCTTTGGGGATGTTAACTGATCACGTTTTAACAGAGTTACAGATGGTCCCCAACTTATGATGGTCCTACTTATGATCTTTTGACTTTATGATCAGAAAGCGATACACATTCTGTAGGAACTGTACTTCAACTTTTGAATTTTGTTCTTTTCCCGGGCCAGCAATACGCGATGCCATGCTCTCTTGTGTTGCTGGGAAGTGGCAGCTAGTCAGAGCTCCCCGTCAACCACACGATCAGGAGGGTAAACAACTGATATACTTACAACCATTCTGTACCCATAGGACCATTCTCTTTTTCACTTTCAGTACAGTATTCAATAAATAACATGAGATATTCAACACTTTATTATAATATAGGCTTTGTGTTAGATGATTTTGCCCAACTGTAGGCTAATGTAAGTGTCCTGAGCACGTTTAAGGTAGGCTAGGCTAAGCTATGATGTTCAGTTAGATGTAGTAAATACATTTCAACGTATGATATTTTCAACTTACAATGGGTTTATCAGGACATAACCCCATCATAAGTTAAGGAAGATCTGTATTTTTTAAGAGGATAGCTTAAACAGCTCAGGCTGCTGTAGCAGGTACCCTAGACTGGGTGGTTTAAACAATAGAAATTTATTTCTCTTAGTTCTGCAGGCTATGAAGTTCAAGATCAAGGTGCTGACAGATTCGGTTCCTGGTGAGAAACCTATTCCTGGTTTGTAGATGGATGGCTTTTTGTTATATCCTCACATGGTGGAGAGAGAGAGAAAGAGATTATCTCTCTCATGTCTCTTCTTATAAAGATACTAATCTCATTCATTAAGGCTCCACCCTCATGACCTAATTACCTCCTAAAGGTCCCACTTCCTAATACCATCACATTGGTGATTGGGGTTTCAACAAATGAATTTGGTCCTGGGGGGGGACACAAACATTCAGTCCGTAGCAGAGGAGCTATTGAAAAACAACAATATCAAATTCAGCTTCCTGGGCCAATGTTTTCTGTCCCTACTTGAAGGTGAACCCAGTTGGCTTTATCCCTAAGGCATCTCTTGAGGACTGAAACACACTCAACAATGGAACTTGATATTGTGTTCCACTTATCAAATTTGGGGGCTGGTGACTAATCACATCTTTACACCCACATTCTTAAGTTTTCTCTTCTGTTGAATGTAACTGGGATTCAAAGCACCAGCCTGGAGTCATCAAACTTTCCCTGGGAAGCCAAGTTGGTCCTACTTTTCATTGGAAGGAGGCAAATATACCTGATTTTCTGCTAGAGACATGACAAGGTACTATCAAAGACAAAAAGAGAACAATGTTGGGATCACTGAGGCCAAGCAAAAGGTCAAGAGTACAAGTCAGAAGTACTGTCAGGATGAGGGTCTCAGAGCCAAGCCAACAAAACAGCCTGGTTTGAGGACAAGGTCTACTTATGAGGCATGGCAAGGTTCCCATCATGCTCTTCATGCCTGTCTGACTAAGGTGTGAAAAACAGCTTCAATGCCCAAAAAATAAAAGTACAAAGTGGGTATGACAGGCTGAGGAACTGAAGTTTTTGTTGGGCTCTCAGCCGTGTACTCTGCACAGTATTTTAGGTCAGTGGCTCACTTCAGTTAGTGTACACCACTGACCGGATTATTACCCTGAAGAAAACTGTCTCCCTTCCACCTGTTTGGCTTTCATGACAGTAAGGTTTATTTATCCCTTGTTCTTCTGCACGTTCAAATATCACAGAAATTCCATAAGCCTCTTAATTCAGTCTGCAGAAAATCTGCTCTAGAATGTACTATGTGCTGTGTTATCAAAATGTGTTATTTAAGAAGAAGCAATTGGATACTTCCCTGGTGGTCCAGTGGCTAAGACTCCCTGTTCCAAATGCAGGGGGCCCAGTTCGATCCCTGGTCAGGGAACTAAATCCCATATGCATGCTGCAACTAGAGATCCCACATGCCACAACTTAAAAAAAAAAAAAAGAAAAGATCCTGCATGCTGCATCTAAGACCCAGCATAGCTAAATAAATAAATAAATACTTAAAAAAAATAAAAAGAAGCAATTGGACTTCTGCTTCTGGGAAGATGGATTGGACATACTTTTTCTTATTCTTCTTACTAAGTACAGCTAAAAACCTGGAAATTGCATATAATACAAATATAAGAAGACTATGGAGTAAGGAGACGCCTAGAAACATTGGGACCCAAGGAACAACATGGTGGTGAGTTTCTTTTTGTGTTACCCATCACAGACTTGGAACTTCAGAAGGCTGCAACCAGGAAACACCAATGGGTACAGACCAAAGAACACACACACACACACACACACACACACACACACACACACACACAACAACCAAAGCCTGTTCTCTCTAGCCAGAGGACCTGAGAAGGGGCAGCATAGGAAGACAGAAAACTTTTAGACAATCACTTCTCTACTCTAGCCAAACATCACAGATAAAACTATAGCCTCATCCACACCCACACCAGCAAAGGTAGAGGGGGGAGCCTAGACTTCTGTCCTCATGAAACTGTAATGATGGCTGCCAACACCCACTCTGGGGTGGTGTTAGAAGACCGAGTAGGGATCTGGGACTTTCTCTCCATTGGTCACTAAGGAGGTCCACCTGTTGCACCTATAATGTCAGTGGAGACCACATGGCGAGTCAAAATTCCCATCCCCACCCAGGAGTAACGAGAACTCCCCCCCCCGCCCCCGCACACACACACACCTTGGGTGTCACTGGAGGCCAAGTGGGGAACCTGGACTTCTCCCTCCATTGGGAAGCGATCAGGCAGCACACCACTCTTCCCCTGCTGGAGGTGTGTCAAAGAAACCCAGCTAAAACAGGTTTAAAGGAGATCCAGAGTCTCATAACATAATGTGAAAACATTCAACT
Organism: Monodon monoceros; assembly: GCF_005190385.1. NCBI lineage: Eukaryota > Metazoa > Chordata > Mammalia > Artiodactyla > Monodontidae > Monodon > Monodon monoceros. Next base: position 46,134,595 of record NW_021703771.1, on the reverse strand, counting down.
TTCAATCAAAACTCACTCACCATATCAAGAACAAAGAGGATCTCAAACTGAAAAAACAAAGTAGATGCCAATGCCGAGGTGACAGGGTTTTTTTAGAATTACCAGACAAATATTTTAAAGCAGTCATAATAAAGTTGCTTCAAGGAGCAATTGTGAATATGCTTCAAACAACCACCACAAAATAGAAAGCCTCAGCAATAAAAGACATAAGGCAGAATCAAATAGAAATTGTGGAACTGAAAATACAATAACAGAAATTAAAAGCTCAGGATGGGCTGAACAGAATAGAGGAGGGAAAAGAGGAAAGAATCAGGAACTGGAAGATAGAACAATAGAAACTACCTTATCTGAACAATAGAGAGAAAATAGACAGAAAACCAGGAATAGAGCCTCAGGGACCTTTGAGGTAATAGCAAAAGATCGAATAATATTGTCATTGGAATCCCAGCAGGAGAAGAGAGAGAGGCCAGCACTGAAAAAGTACCTGAAGAAATAATAACTAAAAACTTCCAAATTTGGCAAGAGACATAAGCCGTAAGATTCAAGAAGGTGAATGAATCTCGAAGAGTATAAACCCAGAGAAATCCATGGAAAGGCACATCATAATTAAACTTCTAAAAACTAAATACAAAGAAAAGCATCTTGAGAAAATAGCCAGAGAAAATAACAACTTACTACGGTGGGGGGAAGAAACAGAATGATGGGAGATTTCTCATAAGAAATCGTGGAGACCAGAAGGAAGTTGCACAATATTTTCAAGTACTGAAAGAAGTCAACCAGAATCCTACACCCAGAGAAAATGTCTTTTAAGAATAAAAAGGAAGTCAACACGTTCTTAGAAGAAGGAAAAATTAGAGCTTATCACCAGCAGAGGCACCTGAAGGATGGCTAAAGAAGTTCTTTAAACAAAAAGGAAACATTAAAGGAAGAAACCTTGGAACATCAGGAGGGAAGAAAGAAAACAGTAACCAAAAATATGGGTAAATACAACAGACTTTTCTTTTCATCTTGAGTGTTCTAAATTATGTTTGTTGGCTGAGGCAAAATTTTTAACATGGTCTGATGTGGTTAAAAAAGTGACTTGAGAGCTAAGACGAAAGAGACAGAGAGGAGCATTCTATAATGATAAAAAGGTCAGTCCATCAAGATGACACACAATTCTAATTGTGCAAAAACCAACCACATATGTAAAATGTTTTAAGCAAAAACTAATAGAAGTGAAAGAAGAAATAGACAAATTCATAACTATAATTAGAGACTTCAACACCCCTTTTTCAACAGTTGATAGAACAACTATGCAGAAAATCTGCAATTACATAGAAGTCAACCCCACCATCACTCAACAGGATCTATGTGACATTTAAATAACACTCCACCCAACAACAGCAGAACACACATTCTTTTCAAGTGCCCACAAAACTATGCTAAGTTAGACCATATCCTTGGCTATAAAACTAATCATACAAATTTAAAATAATTGAAATAATACACAATGTGTTCCTTGAACACAGTTGAATCAAACTAAATAATGGAAATACCTCAAGGACTTAGAAAAATAAATACAAGCTAAACCCACAGCAAGAAGAAAGAAGGAAATAATAAAGATGAGAACAGAAATCAATGAAATTAAAAATCAAAAAACAATAGAGAAAATCAATAAAATAGAGAGTTGGATTTTTGAAAAAACTAACAAAATTTGACATACCTCTAGCAAAACTGATAATACAGAGAGAAGATACAAACTACCATATTAGGAATGAAAATAGAGATAACACCACAGGCTCTGCAGACATGAAAAGGATCACAAGGGAACATTTATACTACAAACAACTCTACATACATACATTTGACAGCTTAGATGAAATAGACCACTTTTTTTGAAAGACATGAAATACGACAATTTACCCAATATGAAATAAGTAATTTGAAGAGCCCTGTAACTATTAAGGAAATTGATTTCATAAGTAAAAATCCTCCAAAAAGAAATCTGTAGGCCCAGATGCTTTCACCAGAGAAATCTACCAAACATTTGAAAAATTAATATCAATTATATACAAACTTTCCAGAAAATAGAAAAGGAGGGAACACTTTCTAATTCATTTTCTAAAGCTAATTTTACCCTGACACCAAAACAGACAGCAAACAAATAAAAAAACACCTCAGAAACATACAGACCAATATTCCTCAACACTACATATTCTAAAATCCCTAACAATATAAAATTAGCAATATATAAAAAGAATTATATTCCATAACCAAGTGGGGCTTATGCCAGATTTGCAAGGCTGGTTCAATATTTGAAAATAACTGTAATCCACCATATTAGGAGGCTAAACAAGAAAATTTACATGCTCATATCAATTGATGCAGGGAAAATATTTGATAAAATTCAGCATTCACTCACACACACAAAAAAAAAATAGAAAAAAATCCCTCAACTTCACAAAGAACATCTACCAAAATCCCTCCAGCTAACATCATATTTAATGTGAAAGCCTGATGCTTTCCCACTAAGATTGGGAACAAGGTAAGAATGTCTGTCCTCACCACTCTTATTCAACGTAGAGCTAGAAACTCTAGTCAGTTCAATAATACCAAAAAAAAAAAAAGAAAGAAAAAAGGAAATAAAGGACATACAGATCAGAACAAAAGAAAAAAAGAAATAAAACTACCTTTAGGGGCTTCCCTGGTGGCACAGTGGTTGAGAGTCTGCCTGCCGATGCAGGGGACATGGGTTCGAGCCCTGATCTGGGAAGATCCCACATGCTGCAGAGCAACTAGGCCCGTGAGCCACAACTACTGAGCCTGCGCGTCTGGAGCCTGTGCTCCGCAACAGCAGAGGCCATGATAGTGAGAGGCCCGCGCACCGCGATGAAGAGTGGCCCCCGCTTGACGCAACTGGAGAAAGCCCGCGCACAGAAACGAAGACCCAACACAGCCAAAATTAATTAATTAATTAATTAATTAATTAATTAAAAATAAATATCTGCTTATAAAAAAATTGTTAAAAAAACAACTACTTTTGTTTGCTGAAGACATGATTGTCCATGTAGAAAACCCCAAGGAATCTACCAAGACTTTCCTAGAACACATAGGTGAGTTTAGCAAGGAGTGGCTTGATTTGTGAGTTTCTGGGCAGGTCCAGACAGCCTGCTTTCTCTCTTCCCATTTATTAATCTACTGCCCGGAGTAATTTGGTTTGTATTCACTGTAGGATTTGGGAGTTATTTTCATTCAACTCATATTCTGTAGTTAACAAATCTGTCTGCCCAGACTAAAACAAAACAACTTTTCTATTGAAAGCAAAAAGCTACTATTTTTATGTAGCTAAAATAAGTCGTATGAATCTTTTCACCTTGATTGTGCGGGGAACAACACATGTGAGTAGCCTAGCCTAAACTGTCATAAGAAGAAATATGGGCTCATTTAGGTTTCAGAAAGAACAAAAGTACAACCATAAAGCAAAAATAATTTAGGAGTTTGAAAAAAAATAAGGATTTCTATTTCACAAAGGACATACTGAACAAAATTTATAGGTAGATGAAAGACTGGGGAAAGACATTTGCGACTCCTAAACAGACATGGAGCCAACATTTGGAATACATTCATATGTTTAAATCATCCAGAAAAATCCAGGCCAAGTTTCAGAAAATAGGCAAAGTATATGACATACCATTTACAGAAACCTAAATGCCTAACACATGTATAGACAGCTGTCCAAACTTACTAGTGAATTTTGTTAATTTATTATGATTTTTTAAACATCTTTATTGGAGTATAATTGCTTTACAATGTTGTGTTAGTTGCTGCTTATAACAAAGTGAATCAGCTAAACATATACATATATCCCCATATTTCCTACCTCTTGCATCTCCCTCCCACCCTCCCTATCCCACCCCTCTAGGTGGTCACAAAGTACCGAGCTGATCTCCCTGTGCTATGCGGCTGCTTCCCAGTAGCTATTTTACATTTGGTAGTGTATATATGTCCATGCCACTCTCTCACTTTGTCACAGCTTACCCTTCCCCCTCCCTGTGTCCTCAAGTCCATTCTCTACATCTGCGTCTTTATTCCTGTCCTGCCCCTAGGTTCTTCAGAACTGTTTTTTTTGTTTTTTTTAGATTCCATATATATGTGTTAGCATACGGTATTTTTTTTTTCTCTTTCTGACGTACTTCACTCTGTATGACAGACTCTAGGTCCATCCACCTCACTACAAATAACTCAATTTCGTTTCTTTTCATGGCTAATATTCCACTGTATATATGTGCCACATCTTCTTTATCCATTCATCTGTCAGTGGACACTTAGGTTGCTTCCATGTCCTGGCTATTGTAAATAGAGCTGCAGTGAACATTGTGGCACATGACTCTTTTTGAATTATGGTTGTCTCAGGGTATATGCCCAGTAGTGGGATTGCTGGTCCTATGGTAGTTCTATTTTTAGTTTTTTAAGAAAAATCCACACTGTCCTCCATAGTGGCTGTATCAATTTATATTCCCACCAACAGTGCAAGAGGGTTCCCTTTTCTCCACACCCTCTCCAGCATTTATTGTTTGTAGATTTTTTGATGATGGCCATAACTTACTATTGAATTTTCAATGCAATGAAATGTCAGTTTACACTCTGTGAGAATGGCAAAAATAGAAAGTTAGATAATATAAAATTTGGTGGGGATGTTGGATAATAGGGACCCTCCTACACTGCCGGAGAGAACGTAGACAAGTGGCACCATTCTGGACAGTGATTTGGCAGTGCTCAATCAAATTAGGTACCCACAGCTCTATGATCCAGCCAGGACCATAATGGGACATGCATGAGGATATAGAGGAGTCAGGATGTCCATCACTTGGGGAAATGAGCAAGTGAAATGTGGTGTTTGCACACCTTGGAGCACCATGCAACATTTAGAAGAAATGAACTTGATGTGCATGTAAAAGTACAGATAGATGTTAAAAACATGGTACGGAGTCAGAAAGACTCAGATGGGACCTTGTGTGTGCAAATTTATATAAAGGTTTAAAACACACAAACAACAATGCTTTTTACAAAGTTTCATCTAAACTCAAGACAACCCATAAACTACATTACTTTTGTTGCCTGTAGTGGGGAAGAAAACAAGGGTAGTGTATATATAACTAAGCAAAAGGGGCTTTATATGGACTCGTGACATTGATGATGCTGTGACTTGGAATGAGTATGATTAGCTAAATTCTCTGAATCTGAGGTAATTAAGGAAGAAAAGATGAAGGAGTAATGGAAGACTGGTTGTATAGGAAACTGAAAGCTGAGATGATTTCATGTTACATCAGCTAAGTGGAGTTGATAAATTGGGAAAGACACATTAGGCATGCACAGCTCAGTTCTTTCCTTTTTTCTTGGGAGGTGGCCTCCATTGCATAGGCCTGCTTGGTCCAGGGCTATCTAGGACTGGGTGGGCAAGTTTTCCTAATTTTGTAGTTTAGTCAGTAGGCCTAGTGGGGTCTCACACTTTCAAACAAGGACCATTGGTAATGGCTTCCATTTTTACTTTATTACTTAAATTGTTTATAATGGGATGGGGGAGAGGGGTACTAATTATTGGGAGCTCACCAGAGACTGCAGCTGTCACAGGCACTTGAATAACCTGGGTTGTGTTGCTTTTATTATTTGGCAACTAATTTTTCTACCATCTTACCCACCCATATCAACGTACAGCATGGACTTGGCAAAAAGCATCTTACTGAGTTAAGTAATAAAGGTCATGGTCTCACCACTTACTGGAGAAGAGTGAAGCCATTAACAGAGCTTGACATTGATTCCGGCGGTGAAAAGCTGGAAGAAGGACCTTAGTTCTTGTCTTCTTTGAAGAAAGAATTCAGCAGAGAGACCAAGTTGGTGAAAAAGATAAAATCATTTACTAGAAGCAAAGTACCGTGTGGAAGGGCACACAGGTGAGCTCAGAGTGAATTGCCTGCAATAGGGGCAGCTTAGGTTGCTTATATAGGGGCAGTTTTTTGGGTTGTCTCTGGCCAATCATCTCCATATTTGGTCCTGGTGTGGGCACACATCTCTCAGCCAAGATGGATTCCAGCTGGTATCTTCTCCCTCCTTTTGTCCTTCCCCTAGACTGAGGGTCTTTTCTGTGCATGTGTTGGGTCAGGAAATCCACAAGAATGCACCCAATCAGGGGCCAAGGCTGGTATCCCATCTGGAAGCATCAGCAGGAGACCAGCTGCTGCTGATCAGACTAGGGCCTATATATCTCCTACCTCAAGATCAGAGCTTGTTGACTCACATCTGCCTGTAAATTTAACCAAGCTTGCTTATCAGGCTTTTGCTGGCTACTTTCAATTATTACTGTGTCCCTAGGGTGTGGTGTACTAGAAGGAAAAATGAAAAGGGGGCTGTGGCATGCTGGGAACAACAGGCAGCAAAGGAGGTAGCAAGGGAGCCGAGCAGCATATAAAAACCTTAGTCATCATGGAGTGCCTTGTGCAGCACAATCCCCGATGTCCCTGAACCTTAGGACAAAGGTGATGTTTTCCTCAATATATTGTGTTCAATTACACAAGAAAATATCTGATAAAACTTTAATAGATTGCTGTTAAAAATAAAAAGACGTTTAAAATGCTTAACTTCAGCTTTCTTAAAAATTGCTCATGTACCACACCTAATTCTCCAATCTTGTTTGATAAATGAATTATGACTTGATATTACTATTTTAAAATAATTGTTATATTTACTGAGTCTACTTTTGTTACTTTTCTAAAAAGGTATATCTTATCCTCTCTGCACTTATCTAAGTAATAAACCCAAGTTCACTATTATGAGTTCCAAGTCCTTTCCTTTTATTTTTGTGATGTTTATTTACTTTTTTTTAACATCTTTATTGGAGTATAATTGCTTTACAATGGTGTGTTAGTTTCTGCTTTTTAACAAAGTGAATCAGCTATACATATACATATACCCCCATATCTCCTCCCTCTTGCATCTCCCTCCCACCCTCCCTATCCCACCCCTCTGGTGGTCACAAAGCACTGAGCTGATCTCCCTGTGCTATGCGGCTGCGTCCCACTAGCTGTCTATTTTACATTTGGTAGTATATATATATATATATGTCAGTGCCACTCTCTCACTTCATCCCAGCTTACCTTTCCACCTCCCGGAGTCCTCAAGTCCATTCTCTACATCTGCACCTTTATTCCCGGCCTGCCCCTAGGTTCTTCATAACCACTTTTTTTTTTAAGATTCCATATATATGTTGTAGCATATGGTATTTTTTTTTCTCTTTATGACTTACTTCACTCTGTATGACAGACTCTAGGTCCAACCACCTCACTACAAATAACTCAATTTCATTTCTTTTTATGGCTGAGTAATATTCCATTGTATATATGTGCCACATATTTATCCATTCATCTGTCAATGGACACTTAGGTTGCTTCCATGTCCTGGTTATTGTAAATAGAGCTGCAATTAACATTGTGGTACATGACTCTTTTTGAATTATGGTTTTCTCAGGGTATATGCCCAGTAGTGGGATTGCTGGGTCGTATGGTAGTTCTATTTGTAGTTTTTTAAGGAACCTCCATACTGTTCTCCATAGTGGCTGTATCAATTTACGTTCCCACCAACAGTGCAAGAGGGTTCCCTTTTCTCCACACCCTCTCCAGCATTTATTGTTTCTAGGTTTTTTGATGATGGCCATTCTGACTGGTGTAAGGTGATACCTCATTGTAGTTTTGATTTGCATTTCTCTAATGATTAGTGATGTTGAGCATTCTTTCCTGTGTTTGTTGGCAGTCTGTATCTTCTTTGGAGAAATGTCTATTTAGGCATTCTGCTCATTTTTGGATTGGGTTGTTTGTTTTTCTGATATTGAGCTGCATGAGCTGCTGGAAAATTTTGGAGGTTAATACTCTGTCAGTTGCTTCATTTGCAAATATTTTCTCCCATTCTGAAGGTTGTCTTTTCGTCTTCTTCATGGTTTCCTTTGCTGTGCGAAAGCTTTTAAGTTTCATTAGGTCTCATTTGTTTAATTTTGTTTTTATTACCATTTCTCTAGGAAGAGGGTCAAAAAGGATCTTGCTGTGATTTATGTCATAGAGTGTTCTGCCTGTGTTTTCCTCTAAGAGGTCAAAAAGGATCTTGCTGTGATTTATGTCATAGAGTGTTCTGCCTGTGTTTTCCTCTAAGAGTTTTATAGTGTCTGGTCCTACATTTAGGTCTTTAATCCATTTTGAGTTTATTTTTGTGTATGCTGTTAGGGAGTGTTCTAATTTCATTCTTTTACATGTCGCTGTCCAATTTTCCCAGCACCACTTATTGAAGGGGCTGTCTTTTCTCCATTGTATATTCTTGCCCCCTTTATCAAGAATAAGGTGATCATATGTGCGTGGGTTTCTCTCTGGGCTTTCTCTCCTGTGTCATTGATCTATATTTCTGTTTTTGTGCCAGTACCATACTGTCTTGATTACTGTAGCTTTTTAGTATAGTCTGAAGTCCGGGAGCCTGATTCCTCCAGCTCCGTTTTTCATTCTCAAGATTGCTTTGGCTATTCGGGGTCTTTTATGTTTCCATACAAATTGTGAAATATTTTGTTCTAGTTCTGTGAAAAATGCCAGTGGTAGTTTGATAGGGATTGCGTTGAATGTGTAGATTGCTTTGGGTAGTATAGTCATTTTCACAATGTTGATACTTCCAATCCAAGAACATGGTATATCTCTCCATATGTTTGTATCATCTTTAATTTCTTTCATCAGTGTCTTATAGTTTTCTGCATACAGGTTTTAGGTAGGTTTATACCTAGGTATTTTATTCTTTTTGTTGCAATGGTAAATGGGAGTGTTTCCTTAATTTCACTTTCATATTTTTCATCATTAGTGTATAGGAATGCAAGAGATTTCTGTGCATTAATTTTGTATCCTGCTACTTTATCAAATTCATTGATTAGCTCTAGTATTTTTCTGGTAGAGTCTCTAGGATACTGTATGTATAGTATCATGTCATCTGCAAACAGTGACAGATTTACTTCTTCTTTTCTGATTTGGATTCCTTTTATTTATTTTTCTTCTCTGATTGCTATGGCTAAACCTTCCAAAATTATGTTGAATAATAGTGGTCAGAGTGGGCAACCTTGTCTTGTTCCTGATCTTAGTGGAAATGGTTTCAGTTTTTCACCATTGAGAACGATGTTGGCTGTTGGTTTGTCATATATGGCCTTTATTATGTTGAGGTAAGTTCCCTCTATGCCTACTTTCTGCACGGTTTTTATCATAAATGGGTGTTGAATTTTGTCAAAAGCTTTTTCTGCATCTATTGAGATAAATATATGGTTTTTCTCCTTCAATTTGTTAATATGGTGTATCACATTGATTGATTTGCATATAGTGAAGAATCCTTGCATTCCTGGGATAAACCCCACTTGATCATGGTGTATGATCCTTTTAATGTGCTGCTGGATTCTGTTTCCTAGTATTTTGTTGAGGATTTTTGCATCTATGTTCATCAGTGATATTGGCCTGTAGTTTTCTTTCTTTGTGACAACTTTGTCTAGTTTTGGTGTCAGGGTGATGGTGGCCTCATAGAATGGGTATGGGAGTGTTCCTCCCTCTGCTACATTTTGGAAGAGTTTGAGAAGGATAGGTGTTAGCTCTTCTCTAAATGTTTGATAGAATTCGCCTGTGAAGCCATCTGGTCCTGGGCTTTTGTTTGTTGGAAGATTTTTAATCACAGTCTCAATTTCAGTGCTTGTGATTGGTCTGTTTATATTTCTGTTTCTTCCTGGATCAGTCTCAGAAGGTTGTGCTTTTCTAAGAATTTGTCCGTTTCTTCCAGGTTGTCCATTTTATTGGCATATAGTTTCTTGTAGTAATCTCTCATGATCTTTTGTATTTCTGCCGTGTCAGTTATTACTACTCCTTTTACATTTCTAATTCTATTGATTTGAGTCTTCTCCCTTTTTTTCTTGATGAGTCTGGCTAATGGGTGATCAATTTTGTTTATCTTTTCAAAGAACCAGCTTTTAGTTTTATTGATCTTTGCTATTGTTTCCTTCATTTCTTTTTCATTTATTTTTGATCTGATCTTTATGATTTCTTTCCTTCTGATAACTGGGGTTTTTTGTTCTTCTTTTGCTAATTGCTTTAGGTGTAAGGTTAGGTTGTTTATTTGAGATGTTCCTTGTTTCTTGAGGTAGGATTGTATTGCTATAAACTTCCCTCTTAGAACTGCTTTTGCTGCATCCCATAGGTTTTGGGCCATCATGTTTCTATTGTTATTTGTTTCTAGGCATTTTTTGATTTCCTCTTTGATTTCTTCAGTGATCTCTTGGTTATTTAGTAGTGTACTGTTTAACCTCCATGTATTTGTATTTTTTACAGTTTTTTTCCTGTAATTGATATCTAGTCTCATAGCTTTGTTGTTGGAAAAGGTACTTGATACGATTTCAATTTTCTTAAATTTACTAAGGCTTGATTTGTGACCCAAGATATGATCTATCCTGGAGAATATTCCATGAACACCTGAGAAGAAACTGTATTCTATTTTTTTGGACGGAATGTCCTATAAATATCAATTAAGTTCATCTTGTTTAATGTATCATTTAAAGCTTGTCTTTCCTTATTAATTTTCATTTTGGATTATCTGTCCATTGGTGAAAGTGGGGTTTTAAAGTCCCCTACTATGATTGTGCTCCTGTCAGTTCCCCCTTTTATGGCTGTTAGCATTTGCCTTATGTATTGAGGTGCTCCTATGTTGGGTGCATAAATATTTACAATTGTTATATCTTCTTCTTGGATTGATCCCTTGATCATTATGTAGTGTCCTTTTTTGTCTCTTGTAATAATCTTTATTTTAAAGTCTATTTTGTCTGATATGAGAATTGTTACTCCAGGTTTCTTTTGATTTCCATTTGCATGGAATATCTTTTTCCATCCCATCACTTTCAGTTTGTATGTGTCCCTGGGTCTGAAGTGGGTCTCTTGTAGACAGCATATATATGGGTCTTGTTTTTTATCCATTCAGCCAGTCTATGTCTTTTGGTTGGAGGATTTAATCCATTTCCATTTAAGGTAGTCATTGATATGTATGTTCCTATTATGATTTTCTTAATTGTTTTGGGTTTGTTATTGTAGGTCTTTTCCTTCTCTTGTGTTTCCTGTCTAGAGAAGCTCCTTTAGCATTTGTTGTGAGCTGGTTTGGTGGTGCTGAATTCTCTTAGCTGTTGCTTGTCTGTAAAGGTTTTAATTTCTTCATCGAATCTGAATGAGATCCTTGCTGGGTAGAGTAATCTTGGTTGTAGGTTTTTCCCTTTCATCACTTTAAATATGTCCTGCCACTCCCTTCTGGCTTGCAGAGTTTCTGCTGAAAGATCAGCTGTTAACCTTATGCGGATTCCCTTGTATGTTATTTGTTGTTTTTCCCTTGCTGCTTTTGATATTTTTTCTTTAATTTTTGCTAGTTTGATTAATATATGTCTTGGCGTGTTTCTCTTTGGATTTATCCTGTATGGGCCTCTGTGCTTCCTGGACTTGATTATTTCCTTTCCCATATTAGGGAAGTTTCAACTATAATTTCTTCAAATATTTTCTCAGTCCCTTTTTTTCTCTTCTTCTTATGGATCCCCTATATTTCGAATATTGGTTTGTTTAATGTTGTCCCAGAGGTCTCTGAGACTGTCCTCAATTCTTTTCATTCCTTTTTCTTTATTCTGCTCTGCAGTAGTTATTTCCATTATTTTATCTTCCAGGTCACTTATCCGTTCTTCTGCCTCAGTTATTCTGTTATTGATTCCTTCTAGAGAATTTTTAATTTAATTTATTGTGTTGTTCATCATTGATTGTTTGCTCTTTAGTTCTTCTAGGTCCTTTTTATATGGTTCTTGTATTTTCTCCATTCTATTTCCAAGATTTTGGATCATCTTTACTATCATTACTCTGAATTCTTTTTCAGGTAGACTGCCTATTTCCTCTTCATTTGTTAGGTCTGGTGGGTCTTTACCTTGCTCTTTCATCTGCTGTGTATTTCTTTGTCTTCTCATTTTGCTTATCTTACTGTGTTTGGAGTCTCCTTTTCTTAGGCTGCAGGTTCGCAGTTCCCGTTATTTTTGGTGTCTGCCCCCAGTGGGTAAGGTTGGTTCAGTGGGTTGTGTAGGCCTCCTGATGAAGGAGACTGGTGCCTGTGTTCTGGTGGATGAGGCTGTATTTCGTCTTTCTGGTGGGCAGGACCATGTCTGCTGGTGTGTTTTGGGGTGTCTGTGACCTTATTATGATTTTAGGCAGTCTCTCTGCTAATGGGTGGTGTTGTGTTCCTGTCTTGCTAGTTGTTGGGCATAGGGTGTCCAGCACTGTAGCTTGCTGGTCGTTGCGTGGAGCTGCATCTTGGCATTGAGATGGAGATCTCTGGGAGAGCTTTTGCCATTTGATATTATGTGGAGCTGGGAGGTCTCTTGTGGACCAATGTCCTGAACTCGGTTCTCCCACCTCAGCAGCACAGGCCTGACACCTGGCCAGAGCACCAAGACCCTGTCAGCCACACAGCTCAGAGGAAAACGGAGAGAAAAAGAAAGAAAGAAAGAAAAGAAAGTAAATAAAATAAAGTTATTAAAATAAAAAAGAATTATTAAAAATAAAAAAACTAAAAGGTAATAAAAAAGGAAAAAAAAAAAAAAAGAAAGAAGAGAGCAACCAAACCAAAATACAAATCGACCAATGATAATAAGCGCTAAAAACTATACAAAAAAAGAAACAAACAACAACAACAACAAAAACGGACAGACAGAACTCTAGGACAAATGGTGAAACAAAGCTATACAGAGAAACTCACACACAGAAGCATACACATACACACTCACAAAAAGAGAAAAAGGAAAAATACATATATATTGCTGCTCCCAAAGTCCACCGCCTCAATTTTGGGATGTTTCGTTTTCTATTCAGGCATTCCACAGATGCAGGGTACATCAAGTTGATTGTGGAGATTTAATCTGCTGCTCCTGAGGCTGCTGGGAGAGATTTCCCTTTCTCTTCTTTGTTCGCAGAGCTCCTGGGGTTCAGCTTTGGATTTGGCCCCGCCTCTGCGTGTAGGTCGCCTGAGGGCATCTGTTCTTCCCTTAGACAGGACGGGGTTAAGGGAGAAGCTGATTTGGGGGCTCTGGCTCACTCAGGCTGGGGGGAGGGAGGGGTACGGATGCAGGGCGAGCCTGTGGCGGCAGAGGCCGGCATGACGTTGCACCAGCCTGAGGCACGCCGTGCGTTCTCCCGGGGGAGTTGTCCCTGGATCCCGGGACCCTGGCAGTGGTGGGCTGCACAGGCTCCCCGGAAGTGGGGTGTGGATAGTGACCTGTGCTTGCTCACAGGCTTCTTGGTGGCTGCAGCAGCAGCCTTAGCATCTCATGCCCATCTCTGGGGTCCACGCTGATAGTCGCGGCTCATGCCCATCTCTGCAGCTCATTTCGGTGGTGCTCTGAATCCCCTCTCCTCACGCACCCTGAAACAATGGTCTCTTGTCTCTTCGGCAGCTCCAGAATTTTTCCTGCACTTGCTCCCGGCTAGCGGTGGCGCACTAGCCCCCTTCAGGCTGTGTTCACGCAGCCAACCACAGTCCTCTCCCTGCAATCCGACCGAAGCCCGAGCCTCAGCTCCCAGCCCCGCCCGCCCCGGCGGGTGAGCAGACAAGCCTCTCAGGCTGGTGAGTGCTGGTCGGCACCGATCCTCTGTGCGGGAATCTCTCCACTTTTCCCTCCGCACCCCTGTGGCTGCGCTCTCCTCTGTGGCACCAAAGCTCCCCCCTCCGCCACCCACAGTCTCCACCCGCGAAGGGGCTTCCTAGTGTGTGGAAACCTTTCCTCCTTCACAGCTCCCTCCCAGAGGTGCAGGCCCGGTCCCTATTCTTTTGTCTCTGTTGTTTCCTTTTTCTTTTGCCCTACCCAGGTACGTGGGGAGTTTCTTGCCTTTGGGGAGGTCTGAGGTCTTCTGCCAGCATTCAGTAGGTGTTCTGTAGGAGTTGTTCCAGATGTAGATGTATATCTGATGTATTTGTGGGGAGGGAGGTGATCTCCATGTCTTACTCTTCCGCCATCTTGAAGGTCTCCCCCCCAAGTCCTTTTCTAAAGCCAATGAAACATGTAAGAATTTTAAACAAAAGAAGTATCTGTAATTTAAACCGTTATTTTGAGTGCTCTATTGCTTTACAGAATGTTGTGAATTTGCAAGTGTATATTTTGTGTTACGTAATAGTAGACTTTGATCAGAAACACACAAATTAGAGACTTCCCTGGCCGTCCAGTGGTTAAGACTTCGCCTTCCAGTGCAGGGTGTGCAGGTTCGATCCCTGGTCGGGGAGCTAATATCCCACATGCCTCATGGCCAAAAAACCAAAACATAAAACAGAAGCAATATTGTAACAAATTCAATAAAGACTTTAAAAATGGTCCACAAAAAAAAAAACAAAACCGCACAGTTAAATAGTAACCTGTAATAAATTTATATTACATATATAGCTGGGTTTGCAGATTCTCTGTCCAACTTAGAATGATAATAATGACTCTTAATTTCTTCAGTACCGTTTTGAGGAAACTGTGACTATGTTTGACAACTTGGGCTGGCAATAACGTTTCCAACAAGGATAGAAACACACATTTTCCAGTGTCTGTACTCTGATCTCTGATGTCTGTCCTCATATTCACTCAGATGCTTAAATCTTCATGCGCACTGAATTAGAAGGAATCAGTATGAATATGAGAAGACATCTTTATAATGCAGAGTAGAAATTTGCTGGGAATTATTTATCTATCACATAAACTCCAGAAGCTAAACATAAAATTTTAAATTATTTTTTCTGCTTAAAATACAGTATGTGATTATTGTAAAAATGTAAAACATTCCAGAAGTAAAGGAATTAAGGTTTTTGTCTTCCTAATTCCTTTTCCTCACCCACACCAGAAAACTACTGTTATGTTTTTGTGTGAGTTCCTCAAGAATTTCCAAAATTGAGCTTTGATTTTGCCACAAGAACATCACTGTTTAAGTACAATTATTATTTTGTGACTATATTGACATCACGTGAATAAAATTTTTTAATGCAGATAAAATTTGGTTTACTATATGTAAACTTATTATAGGAACTTTGAGGAATCACTTCACAGTGTTAGGTGTGATTCATTTTAGATTCCATTCTTTAGAACAGGAAGAGCTGGTTAGGCCTGTTTCTCTTGGCTCCCATAATCTTTTCCTGGCCCAATCCAACTTTATCTCAAATCATTATATACCCAGTAAAAACTTGCTTTCACACTATTAGTATATTTTACTTTTAATAGTTCTTGGATAAATTACATTTTTGCTTATTTTCTTTGTAGGATAAAAGTCAGCTGGTATAGGCACTAGTAGCTTAAACTCTGCTGAAAGCAACAGCTGCCTATGTCAAAGCAAGAAAGGCTTTTGGGACAGTTAATACCAAGTTCTTTGCATCCTGGATAGATACAAAAGCTTAACAATCTGTAATTTTACACTGTACAGTACATTAAAGAGGTAGATAATTGATCTCTGTTGATTTGCAACCAAAATTCTTGGCATATCAAAATGGGTGAATATAAGTAGGAGAGTAATTCTCAATTTTATGTTTCCAATTATTAATGCTTAATGAAAGAGACAAAATATTTATTAAATAAATGGATAAATTGCTTTTAAATTAATGGATAAATACTTGGCTTTAACAAAGATGTGGTAATATTTTCTCATAATTGAATAGCCAAATGGTTCTAAGTCCATTCATTAATTTATTCACTCATTTGTTGTTTGGTTAGTATATCCAGCCATCCATCCATCTATCTATCCATCTAGAGAGGTTAAGTGACTCGGTCAAAGTCACACAGCTAGTTAGTGGCAGGGACACATGATAATTTGACATGAGCTGATTTGATATGGGGTCATCTGAGAATTCTAAAACATAAATGATTGAACTTCTATTTGTTCTTATTTGATTTATTTTTATTTACTTTAAATTAATGAATATATTTATCTGCTTAACAAAGGAAACTAATTTTCACTTGACATTCTAGTGCATGGCTTAGTTGACTATAGGTTTTCTAACAATGCTAACCTTACTTGAGTGGGTATAGAGAAGACAGGTGATGATGGGAGGGATATTTGGACCATAGTGTGATACCCTAGTCTCCATTCCACACTGTCCAGAAAAATCCACAATTCAATTTTTATCATTTCTTTCAGTACTCAGTAACACATATGTTATACTCAAAGCTATCAAATGCCTCTATAGTGTTGGTTTTGGCCAAACTTTTTGCAGAGAACAGATTTTTTAAAAATGTATCTTCACTGCCTTAATGATTATAAAAATAATAGATGTATAAAAAAATCCAGACAAATAGAAATAAAGCAGAAAGAGCCTTGAAATGGGGCATGGTTAGGGAAGGATAAGAGTCAGGGATATCTGTAATAAAAAATAATGTGGCCACTATAAAAAAAATACAACAGAAAATAAGTTTTGGTGAGGATGTGGAGAAATTGGAACTCTTTTGCACTGTTATTAAGAATGCAAAATGGTGCAGCTGCTATGAAAAGAAGTATGGAGTTTCTTAAAAAACAAAACAAAACTAGAATTACCATATGTTCCAGCAATCCCACTTCTGGGTATGTATCCAAAAGAATTGAAAATAGGATCTTGAAGAATATTTGCACATCCATGTTCATTATGGCATTATTCACAATAGCCAAGAGATGGAAGCAACAGAAGTGTCCATCTACAGGTAAGTAAATAAAATGTGACATGATAGAGGTGGTAATGCTACAGTGGAAATCATAGTGTAAGATATAAATGTATCAATAAAATCAACACATTGTATACCTTAAACTCACCACAATGTTATATGTCAATTATATCTCCATTAAAAAAGGGAAGGGCTTCCCTGGTGGCGCAGTGGTTGAGAGTCCGCCTGCCAATGCAGGGGACACGGGTTCGTGCCCCGGCCCGGGAAGATCCCACATGCCACGGAGCGGCTGGGCCCGTGAGCCATGGCCGCTGAGCCTGCGCGTCCGGAGCCTGTGCTCCGCCAACGGGAGAGGCCACAACAGTGAGTACCGCAAAAAAAACAAAAGGGAAAACGTGGTATAAATTGTACATATAATAAAATAATGTTTAGTTCTTAAAAAGAAGGAAATTCTGTCATATGCCACAGAATGTATGAAACTTGAGGACATTATGCTTAGTGAAGTAAGATAGTCACAAAAGGACAAATACTGCATGATTTCACTTAAATGAGGCATCTAAAGTAGTCAAACTCTGAGAAGCAGAGAGTAGAATGCTTGTTGCCAGCAGTTAGTGGGGAAGGGGAAAAGGAGAGTCGTTGTTTTATGGAGTTCGAGTTTTGCAAGATGAAAATTTTCTACAGATCTGTTGCACAACAGTGTGCACATAGTTAGCACTTAGAAACGGTTAAGATGGTAAATTTTATGTTACGTGCTTTTTTTCTTTTTTTTACACCACAATAAAAAAATAGAACCCAGATGTCTTAAAACAAACAAACCCCAGTGATTATATTTTGATCGAGGGCAACTGTTCTGTCTTAGTAGCTCTGGGGCTGGGACTAGAGTTCTCCAGCTTTCTAACTTGTGAGATCCGATCTGTGTCACTCTGCCACGATTTCTCTTGGGCTAGGGATACAGATGTTTCCCGGAGAAGCCCCGTCATCCCTGTGAGGAGCCCCAGGACAGCAGAGTGCTGCAGGGGAATCAGCCCCGGGCTCAGATTACTCTGTGCACTGGGTAGGTCACTGAATCTCCCAGCCTCGATTTCCTTGTCTACACCT
The DNA here is from genome assembly GCF_005190385.1 of Monodon monoceros. Taxonomy (NCBI): domain Eukaryota; kingdom Metazoa; phylum Chordata; class Mammalia; order Artiodactyla; family Monodontidae; genus Monodon; species Monodon monoceros. Next base: position 46,116,792 of record NW_021703771.1, on the reverse strand, counting down.
GTGCATAAATATCTATTTTGCTCTGTAGTGAGGATTAACCGTTGAGCCTTGTTAGCAAAGCATTGTAGCTTTTTTTTTTTTTTAACATCTTTATTGGGGTATAATTGCTTTACAATGTTGTGTTAGTTTCTGCTTTATAACAAAGTGAATCAGTTATACATATACACATGTTCCCATATCTCTTCCCTCTTGCGTCTCCCTCCCTCCCACCCTCCCTATCCCACCCCTCCAGGCGGTCACAAAGCACCGAGCCGATATCCCTGTGCCATGCAGCTGCTTCCCACTAGCTATCTACCTTACGTTTGTTAGTATATATATGTCCATGCCTCTCTCTCGCCCTGTCACAGCTCACCCTTACCCCTCCCCATATCCTCAAGTCCGTTCTACAGTAGGTCTGTGTCTTTATTCCTGTCTTACCCCTAGGTTCTTCATGACATTTTTTTTTTCTTAAATTCCATATATATGTGTTAGCATACGGTATTTGTCTTTCTCTTTCTGACTTACTTCACTCTGTATGACAGACTCTAGGTCTATCCACCTCATTACAAATAGCTCAATTTCATTTCTTTTTGACTGCCACCTTCAGGCCTTTCTAGTTTGATTTTCAGGGCCTCTGTGTCAGCAACCCAGATTCTCAGTACTCCGAACCGGCAATGCCGGGGCAAGCTCCTGGGTACAAACCTTAATGAGCTCAGAAGGGTGGCATTGTGTTCCAGAGCAATGTAATTCTGGAATGCAATGCCAGAGCAACCAACAACAGGAAAGTTATCTGAATGGACCTTTGAAATCTGTTATAATAAAGGTAAGCAACCATCCCTAAAAGAAATGTCAGAGACACAGCTTTCAAAATCATCATTCATATCAGAAGAGTGCTTGTACTGCCTAGTCTATCAAACAGGAAGTTATTATGTAAACTTCAGGATCTATTGAGAAACTGTAAGTGGGACATGCCTGGCCTTCTGTGGAAGACAGTAAATGGCATTAACTAATTAGTGACCGATCCCCCCCATGTATTAGGCAATATGATTTAGAGAATGTATTATTTAACCCAGACAATATATCCAGTTTTTAAGGAAAGCAGCTTTCATAGCCCTAGATATATATTTTATGCCTCAAGGATCCTCTGCCACAAGTGGATTGCAGTCCTGGAGGGCTCTCATTAATGTTACTATTTTTTTCTTCTTTTTTTTATTGGAGTAAAATTGCTTTACAATGTTGTGTTAGTTTCTGCTGTACAGTGAAGTGAATCAGCTATATGTATACATATATTCCCTCCCTCTTGGACCTCCCTCCTACCCCACCCCCCATCCCCAATGTAGGTCGTCACAGAGCACTGAACTGAACTCCCTGTGCTATACAGCAGGTTCCTACTAGCTATCTGTTTTACACATGGTAGTCTATTTATGTCAAACCTAATCTCCCAATTAGTCCCACCCTTCCTTGCCCCCGCTGTGTCCACATGTCTGTTCTCTATGTCTACGTTAATATTAATTCTCTATGTCTCTTGTTAATATTAAAAACAACATTAAAAACAAAAATGACTCTGTTTAATCAATCTAATTATAGTTATTCAGTGGTTATTTTTACAAGAGTTGTAGAAGTGGGCATTTAGAATCTCAAAACAGAAGTTCACAGACAGAGCAGGATAAGAATTGAAACATATGATACCTTCTCTCTTAGAGACTTAGATAGAATTAGAGAGAATTGTCACTGTTTACCTATTCAAATTTCAAATAGAATTAGAGAGAAAAGTCACTGTTTACCTATTCAAATTTCAGCAATGCCATGATAAATATCTGAGTCAACATGGGCAAACAAAAGACAAACAAGGAAGATTAGGACCGAAGACTCCTAGAAGAAAACAAAGTCCAGCAAGAAAAGCCCTTAGAGATCAGATTGCTTTTTATTCCATGGACACTGTGACCTGACATTAAAAAAAAGAGAGAGAGAGAGAGAATATATGTCACTAGATTCATATTTAGTCTGTTTTTTTCCCCTCCTTTGCTAATTACTTTTACTCAGCTGTTGAGTCTATAGCACTGCTTTATTAACAGGAGGTGAACATTGGCATGGTGCATCACTTAGAAACTATAACAGGGAATTGCTCAGTAATTTCTCAGTAATTTCAGTGTTGTCTTTTTGTCATGCAAAAGAAAGTAGCCCATACTTCCCTTTACCCCACTTTAATGATGTGAACAGTTTCCAAATTCCAGGTCTGTTGTTGTTTGTAATAAAAAGTATACATTTTCTTCTAGATTCCTTCTTTAATGAAAATAAGGAAATATAAATAATTTGTAAATATCTTGTCTGCAACATTGGATTTATGCTAATGGAGCCAATGCAAATTGAAGGTCATTGTTTTGGTGCCCATTTCCCAGATAGATAATTGTTAAGAATGTTCAAGAAGGGGGTTCGGCATTCAGTGAAAGGCCAGACTAGAATTACGTTTTCTCAGTTTAAGAATTTTAACACACTCATGTGTCCAGATTTGGTGTTAAGCATGTAAAAGTAATTTATTTCTAAGACTCAAGTATTGAAGCTAGTGAATGATTAACTTAAAAAATAGAGAAGATCCAAGATTATCCTTATAATATCACTGTCACGCACCTGAATTTCAAAATTCTTTCTTAAGTTGAGGAAAAGGAGTGAAGTTACAATCCATGAAATGTCATGGGCATTTATAGTGTCTGAATATGTGTTTTGTGTTTTTTGGTGGAAAACATTGAATTTTGTGGTTTCTAAGTCACCTAATATTCTACGATTTTGCACAAAGAAAAAAAAAGCCTTAAAAAAGGCATGCATTGATAGCCTTTGAACTGTTTGATTAAATTTGTATTTCTTCAAAAAAGACCCCGAATAGCCAAAGCAATCTTGAGAATGAAAAGCGGAGCTGGAGGAATCAGGCTCCCGGACTTCAGACTATACTACAAAGCTACAGTAATCAAGACAGTATGGTACTGGCACGAAAACAGAAATATAGATCAATGGAACAGGATAGAAAGCCCAGAGATAAACCCACACACATATGGTAACCTTATCTTTGATAAAGGAGGCAGGAATGTACAGTGGAGAAAGGACAGCCCCTTCAATAAGTGGTGTTGGGAAAACTGGACAGCTACATGTAAAAGTATGAGATTAGATCACTCCCTAACACCATACACAAAAATAAGCTCAAAATGGATTAAAGACCTAAATGTAAGGCCAGAAACTATCAAACTCTTAGAGGAAAACATAGGCAGAACACTCTATGACATAAATCACAGCAAGATTCTTTTTGACCCACCTCCTAGAGAAATGGAAATAAAAATAAAAATTAAAAAATGGGACCTAATGAAACTTCAAAGCTTTTGCACAGCAAAGGAAACCATAAACAAGACCAAAAGACAACCCTCACAATGGGAGAAAATATTTGCAAATGAAACAACTGACAAAGGATTAATCTCCAAAATTTACAAGCAGCTCATGCAGCTCAATAACAAAAAAACAAACAACCCAATCCAAAAATGGGCAGAATGCCTAAATAGACATTTCTCCAAAGAAGATATACAGACTGCCAATAAATACATGAAAGAATGCTCAACATCATTAATCATTAGAGAAATGCAAATCAAAACTACAATGAGATATCATCTCACACCAGTCAGAATGGCCATCATCAAAAAATCTAGAAACAATAAATGCTGGAGAGGGTGTGGAGAAAAGGGAACACTCTTGCACTGCTGGTGGGAATGTGAATTGGTACAGCCACTATGGAGAACAGTATGGAGGTTCCTTAAAAAACTACAAATAGAACTACCATATGAACCAGCAATTCCACTACTGGGCATATACCTTGAGAAAACCAGAATTCAAAAAGAGTCATGTACCAAAATATTCATTGCAGCTCTATTTACAATAGCCAGGAGATGGAAACAGCCTAAGTGTCCATCATCGGATGAATGGATAAAGAAGATGTGGCACATATATACAATGGAATATTACTCAGCCATAAAAATAAACGAAATTGAGCTATTTGTAATGAGGTGGATGCACCTAGAGTCTGTCATACAGAGTGAAGTAAGTCAGAAAGAGAAAGACAAATACCGTATGTTAACACATATATATGGAATTTAAGGGGAAAAAAATGTCATGAAGAACCTAGGGGTAAGACAGGAATAAAGACACAGACCTATTACAGAATGGACTTGAGGATATGGGGAGGGGGACGGGTAAGCTGTGACAAAGTGAGTGAGTGGCATGGACATATATATACTACCAAACGTAAAATAGATAGCTAGTGGGAAGCAGCCGCATAGCACAGGGAGATCAGCTAGGTGGTTTGTGACCACCTAGAGGGGTGGGATAGGGAGGGTGGGAGGGAGGGAGACGCAAGAGGGAAGAGATATGGGAACATATGTGTATGTATAACTGATTCACTTTGTTATAAAGCAGAAAATAACACACCATTGTAAAGCAATTATACTCCAATAAAGATGTAAAAAAAAAAATTTGTATTTCTTGTCAGGGCTCCAGGGAGGTTTGGAAACATCAATCGTTAACCATCCGTGTCTGTTTACCAGTGTAAAACAAAGCCATTGATCTCACAAGGAGTTGATGGGCATTAGCATTTCCCCATAAAGACAGAGATTAGGTTTTATTAACATAGCTTTTACTTAAATTCTATTTGGGTTTATGGGGTGACACACTGCCACCCTGTGGACATGAGGCTTTTCAGCTTTTAGAGAGGTCTTTTAATTACTAACCAGTACTCTGCCTAAAAATATGCAGGGCTATCAACTGTAACAAACATACCACGCTGGCGGGAGATTTTGATTATGGAGGAGGGTATGCGTGTGTGAGGACCGGGGATATATGGGAAATCTCTGTACCTTCCTCTTAATTTTACTATGATCCTAAAACTGCTCCAAAAAAAAAGTCTTAAAAAAAAAAAAATCATATGAGAAAAAAAAAAACGCAGGGCAGGGACTTTCCTGGCAGTCCAGCGGTTAAGACTTCGCCTTCCAATGCAGGCGGCGCGGGTTTGATCCCATGTCAGGGAGCTAAGATCCCACATGCCTCGTGGCCAAAAAACCAAAACATAAAACAGATGCAATGTTGTTAACAAATTCAATAAAGACTTTAAAAGTGGTCCACATCAAAAAAATCTTAAAAAAAAATGCAGGGCAAATAGCATCTATTTATCAATCTGTCTACCTAATAGATAGATATGTAATAACTTTAAAATTAGTATATGTGAAGCTGTGAAATTTTGGGGCATTGTTCACCATGCAGGAATTAAAAGAATAATTGTTTTCTGCTCAAATGAAACTATGTAAAAGGATAGTTGCTACATAAGCCAGTTTTTAAAAATATAACTATACCATCACCAGAAACCACAAAACTCATCCCAGGAAAGTGGGCTTCTCTTCTGAGCCAAGTTCCAGTCGAGGCTGGCCAACTGTCCTGGTTTGCCTGGAACTAAAATTTTCCTAGGATACAGGAATTTCCATGCTAAAACTGGGAAAGTTCTAGGCAAACCAGGAAGAATTGATTCCCCCTAAGTATGACTCACATATTGCTGTCTTGCCCAGGGATTTTAGCCTTGTTTCTAGTAATTTGTCACAGACCTAGGGGAGCTCACTGTAATCTCTATAGAGTAAAAGGAGAGTAGAACGAACTAAAAGTAAATGGAGCCAATGTCATGAGTAGCATAATTCATAATAGCCCAAAAGTGGAAGCAATCCCAGTTTGTCATCTGTTGAGCAGATAAATGAAATGTGCTGTATTCATACAATGGATATTATTCAGCAATAAAACGGAATGAAGTATTGATACAGGGTGCAACATGGATAACCCTTGAAGACACTATGCTAAGTAAAAGAAGCCAGGCACAAAAGGCCACATGTATGATTCCTTTTACATGAAATGTCCAGAATAGGCAAATCCATAGAGACAGAAAGTAGATTAGTGGTTGCCAGGGGCTGGAGGGAGGTGGAATGAAGATTGTTAGTGGGCAATGGGTTTCTTCTTTGGATGATGAAATGTTCCTAGATTAGATAGTGGTAATGATTGCACAACTCTGTAAATATACTAAAAGCCATTGAATAGCACACTTTAAATGGGTGAATTGTGTGGCATGTGAATCATATTTCAATAAAGCTCTTTACAAAAGAAAATAGCTCCTTGGCGTCATGCTTCCACTATAGCAGACTGTCAGCAAACAGGATGATGAATCATATAGAAATATATGAAAAATTAATGTATGTGTAAAAGTTTCCATGATTAACTCCTTTCAGGTCTATAAGCTATGGAATCAATTAACTTCTAAATGACTTGAGAGAGTAAGGAAGCCATCAATTTCAGATGCAACTTTGCCTATATAGAGATTTGGAGATTTAGTGTCAAATACATCTATCTGGGTTTGACTCCTGGCTCAAGCACCTAACTGCTCAAGCCTCAGTTTCCCCACCTGTAAAATGGGTTTGATACCATCTTCACTGAGTTAGTTGAGTTGCTGTAAGGACTGAAGGCGTGCAGGTCTTGAGTCATCTGGTTGGCCTTCTGAGGCAGGATTGTCGTGGCTGTTCATGCACATCCTACTTTTCCTGTTGTTGTCACCCCAGGTACTGACTAAGTGCTGGGTTGGGTGAATTGCCATTCTGGGTGAAGGAGGGAAAGCCTCCCCTCTTAGGCCACATAGGGCTTTTGTCCTTTGGGAGGTGGCTGTGGTCTGAGTATGTTGATGAGCTCCTCAGAGCTGCCATTCATCAGAAAGTCAAGTCAGCAGATCGTGACTGGGAGAGCTTTTCATTCCAAGCTCTATGAGAGAGTCAGGGCTCCAGGGTGCGTTGGACCTCAAGCAGCTCTGGAGGCTGGATGATGGACAGGGTGTGATAGTCTCAAGAATCTGCTTCCCGAAGGACCTGTTCCTATCTTCTTAGACCATTTGTTCTTCCTTCATCTTGCTTTCCTCCTGGCCAGTCACTAGGCATTATTTTATTTTATGATTCATACTACTATCTTTTGCCTTGTATATAAAATACAATAGTTTCTCTAGTGCTCCAAAGCTTGGGCAATTATAAAAGATTTTAAGTTTTACTAACAAGGTGTTTCAGTTGACTATTTTTCTCAGTATGATTAAATCACCTCTTCTTTTCCTGGCTTTGCTAGACTTGGGCTTCACAAGGTAGGGGGCCAGTGCCTGTCAGGCACCGGAGCTCAGGGGGCTGGTACACAGGACGTGCCTGCTGAATGCTTATGTGAGGTGAGCAAACCAGTTAATTTATAACAATGAGTGGGGCTGAGGGAGAGAATTCTATGCAGTATTTGTCATATCCCTGTATACTCCCTTTCCCCACTCTCCCGAATGGTTTCTTCCCTCAATATTCCCCTCATCCAAAGTCTCTTAGGTGGAGAATCTATGAGAGGAATAAAATTGAATGGCCTTAACTCAGGTGCCATAGACTTGGCATCACTATAAGTTTTGGTTGTGCTTGAATCAGAGGAGTTCTATGGAATTATAAACATTAGGGGAGTTTGGGTGAGGCATTCCTGGAGAGCAGCTCCTGGCTGAGAGAACTGGTCTTGGTTATAAACAGTTAAATCCAACTCAGGGAAGGAAAGTGAAGAAAGGTGTCTGATGCTTCGGGTGGGGTGGGAGGGTGACAGTGCCAAATCTAGATCCCGTCCTGGTTCCTCCTTCTGTCGGTCGGCAAGAAATCATGCAGAACTCACCTGCAAGGCCTCAAGGGGTGACCTTTTGAGCTAAATCTCAGAGAAGAATGAAGAAAACTCGGGTGAATAGAGAACTGACCTAAGATTAAAGCAGCAGAGGGAAACTACTAATGTTGTGTTTCAAACAGGAACCATTTTTTAGAATTTATTATTGTATTTAATTTTGAAAAAAATTTCCATGAAACCCAATTAAATTTTTCAAAATTAGCATAACTTAAGGGATTATTTTAATAACAATTAACACTAATAGATGATCCCTTACACACACACACACACACACACACACACACACACAGAGAGGGAGGGATCCTAAAACCACAGTGAAAGGCTTTTTAATGTATTTGCTTAATAAGTATTTGTTGAACAGGTATTAGGTTGAAGCATGTGAAATTGTTGTTCAGATATCAGCCATTTCACATGCTTGAACTTATTGGCTAAAGTAGTTGTTCAAGGAATCAGCAGTGAAAGCTCTCCTACTCGCAAGGGATTGATAATCTAGTGTGGAATACAGCCTTTATACAAATAACTAAAGAGTAATTAATCAGCAAATAATTACAAGTGTGCCAACTATGAGCAGAAAGAGGGACCCAGGGGACGCTGGAATGAGGGAACCAAAGCTAGTCTTGGAGGGGGTGGGTCACTGGGAAAGTGGTGTGAGGGATGGGTAGGATGAGTCAGATGGAGAAAGGGGTGGGCCTTCCAGGCAGTGGAGACTGATGAGGGAAGGCCCATTGGTGAAGGAAAGAACCAGAAGGAGTTCTGGCCAGTTGGAGGTGATGTAGGAGGAGATCAGAGGGAGAGAAGCTGAGCAGGTAGGCTGAGGAGAGCCTTGTAAACCACATCTGTTTTAGGGATTTTAGATGTTGAACCGTTAAAGGGTAAACCGAGGCACATTAACAATTTTAAGTTTATTTGAGCAAATATAGGCTCTAATTGGGCAGTGCCAAATCAGAATCCATTTGGAGCGAAGAGTTTAGGAGTGCTCTGTCAACAGGAGCTAGGAGAAAGACTTAACAGAGAAGGCGAGAGAGGAGCAAAGCAAGGAAATTATTTGATTAAGCAGTTGGCTCATTTGGGAAAAGCCTAGCTGGCTGTTCGTGATGGATTGTCCTCAGGTTTCGATTTCTCAACCTCAAGGCATTTACAGGCTTAAGTTTTGGTTTGCTTACCTAGACCCCCACAGCATTAGAGCCAACTCAGTCTAATGCGTTCCTTGTTTAATTAGTTTAACAGTCCAAAGGGAAGTGGGAAGGCGACAAAGTGTTTTAGGCAGGGGAGCAGCTGATTTTTACGCCTTGTGTTGGTATAGACTTAGTCTCAGAGACTGTCTAGTTGACATTTCCAAGTCTGAACAGAATGAAGCATCCAAAGTCTGAATTGGTGTCCAGCAACCCAAGTCTTAGGAGTGCCAAATCTGTGCACCTGTGCCTCTAGACAGTGTCCACTTGTGATGAGCGCAGTGCTTGTCCTGGGGAGCAGCGAGGCAGCTATCTCACCACAGCTCTCACAGCTGGGTCGCTTGAGATTCATTTACAGGCTTTCTTGTTCCTCTGGGAAACCGTGACTATTCAGTTTCCAGAGGAACAGATGGAAGTAAAGATTCAGAAAGGAGGTGACATAGGAAGACATCATAGTTCTCTTTTACACTTGAAATAAATGGCTTGGGGTGGATCAGCTGCTGGGGAGTCCCTTCAAAATAATGGAGCAGCGTTTTGAAGTGACCATTTCAGTGAAAATTCAAGGTAGGTAAAAAAAGCAACTGAAAAAGTACAATAATGACTACAGTAGCTGATCTGCTTACAATATTGGAACACACAGCCCTGTTGGCTGTAGGTAGTGCACAATGTACGGTAAGACTGTTTAATATCTGGAACAAACCTTATGAGTAAATAACAGCCCTGTGCTCCTGAAGCTTAATTAGGACCCATCCTTCCCATGTGATTGGGATAAGCTACCGGAAAAAAAACTGGAGTTCTTATTTTGAATTTTTGATGTTAAATCTTTTCTTATTTGATACCGATATTCATCACCCATAAACATTTTTGTACCACCTGCAAGGTGCTGGGCTTCATCGTTATCTGTTATCATTTTATATTCTTTTTGTTTTTATTGTTATGTATCACTTTAGAAGCTCTTGAGTAAGAATCAGAGTATCAAGTTGAAAATGTCTTAAACAACACAAACATGATCTCATTTAAAGAAGTCTGGAAGTAGGTGGGCCCAGTGTTAATTCAGTTTTTCATTGATTTTTATATTAAAACATGTTATGGAGTAAAATGCTAAATTTGTATGAATTTTAAAACCGAAACTAGAGATACAAAGAAAATTTGAGCTCATGAGCAGCTCAAAGCTCAAAACTCAAACCCAATTCCAGAGATGGACATCATCCCCACTTAACTCATTAATTCTCCTTTGCTGTCAGGGTTCTCCCACGGAGAAGATTCAAAAGCACAGGGCACTGTGATCTTGTGAACATAGTGGTGTTCATGATTAGAACAGACCAGTGAAGTCTAGCTATTTCACACATGTCAAAGGGATTTAGTTGGATTAACTTTTCACAATTCTAGAGACCAGGGAACAGTCTGATTAGTCAAACTGATTGACCTAATGACATGTTAAGTTCATGAGGACATTTTTAGTTCCCAATAAACCAAAGCTTCGTCTACTGTCCGAACCCTATTCAGTCTTAGTTCTTTGCCTTGGTAACTCCTTTGAAAATTAGGTAGTATATTTCATATATTCTGAGAGATATCTAGTATAATGTAAGTATTATATAAGGAATGTTACTATTACAAAAGATAATAATACACTTAAACTGTTGCCGTTCCCGCCAAGAACTTTATTCAAATCTAAAAACTGAGAAATGATTAGTTATTGCAACAGTCGGAATGCAATATCTTATAGTTCTCTCCTGTTATTATTATTGTTTTAAATTTTGGGGCAGGAGTGGGGAGTGGGAACTACTCGAAACTTTAAATTGATAGTGCTAAATAAAATACATTTCCTCTTTAAAAGGAGCAGGACCATTCTAATTAGATATTCCAGTTCAGAGAGATGAAAAGAATGCTGATGACCCACTGAAAACATTACCTGGCTAAAGGCAGTTTAATGTCAAGGTTGATTTTAAGATTAAAATTAAGGTTATGGAGTTTAAGGTCAGATAAATATGGATTTCAGTCCCAATTCTGCTACTTCCTATCTGTGTGAACCTAAGAAACTTTGTTAACCTTCTCAGGCCTCAGTTTTCTCAACTGTAAAGTGGATATGCTAATAATTATTTTATTGAGTCTTAGACTGGAAGGAGATAATACACATAAACCATTTCTCAGTGGGCAGTACACAGACATTGCTCATTCAGTGTGAGTTAATCACAACAGCTATATTTGTATGTTGATACAAAACTCATGGTAGAAGAAAACCACCAGAACCATTCTGAATCATGTGTGTATTTCAAAACAGGGAAATTAAACTTGGACACATAAATATAAACATTCAAATAACATACCTTCAAAACTCCAATCCTTTTTTCTTAATGATTACTTTTTTTTTTTTTTTTTTTGCGGTACGCAGGCCTCTCACTGTTGTGGCCTCTCCCGTTGCGGAGCACAGGCTCCGGACGCGCAGGCTCAGCGGCCGTGGCTCACGGGCCCAGCCGCTCCGCTGCATGTGGGATCTTCCCGGACCGGGGCACGAACCCGCGTCCCCTGCATCGGCAGGCGGACTCTCAACCACTGCGCCACCAGGGAAGCAGGGAAGCCCTTAATGATTACCTTTTAAATGGGAACCCTGATTGAGACCCCCAAAGCAATTTACCTCACTCATGCCAGAGAGATAATGGGCACTCACACTTTCTTGATGATATGGCAGCTTGACACTGATCTCCACTCTCTAGGGTGTTGGCTATTAATGTCTGGATGCCTGTGGTTTGAACCAACCTCCTTCTCCAAGCCCAGTCTTTGAAATAAAAAAGAGAATATATTATTTTAAATTACATTGTTAAATATATTTTTAGTGATACTAAATTACATTATTTAATAATATTTAATTACAATCAATAATACATTATATTATTACTTATATTTAAAATATTTAATTAAAAATTAAAATATCCTTAAACTATTTAAAGGTATAAATATATTAATAATATTTAAATAAATGTCAATTATTTTAAATACAAAATTATATTATTATAAACCCCCATCTTAGAGGGGCTTTGTAACGATTTTGTGTCACAAAATTTCTTTCTAGCGAAGGATTCAATTGGAACCTTTGTCTGATGTATATGTTGCAATATTTGCAAATGCAGATCGGGTGATCTGATAAAGAAATAGAGAAACTTGCTAAGGCTGAAGTCATGGTTTCCTAGTTCTTCATCCTCTCTGAGTTTAAACAGTGTGTCTATCATCACAATAGCAATAAGAGCTATTGAAAGAAAGCACTTTGCTCTCAGCCGTGATCTTTACTTGTAGGTGGCCCAAGTGCTCTTGTTGAAAGTATGTGAAAGAGATTGAGAAATCTTTTTACTAAATACAAATAGCTAAAGAAAACAATGTTTGTGCAAATGTTTTTAATTTGTGAGCAGGTAACCTTGTTATATTAGCAACGACTAGTTCACTGTTCCAATTAAAATCACAATTTTATATATCTTTAAATAATAAACAAAATTATATACTCAATGCTATAATATCTAATATAGCAACCTGCAAACTTAGCACTCTATCCCTGCAAATCTGTCCTTTTTCCTCTTTAGCATTTATTAGCATATAATAACTTAGCACGTGTTTATTTTTTTGAATTTTATTTTATTTTTTTATTCAGCAGGTTCTTATTAGTTATCTATTTTATACATATTAGTGTATCTATGTCAATCCCAATCTCCCAATTCATCCCACCACCACCACCCCGCCCCCTCTTTCCCCCCTTGGTGTCCATACATTTGCTCTCTACATCTGTGTCTCTATTTCTGCCTTGCAAACCAGTTCATCTGTACCATTTTTCTAGATTCCACATATATGTGTTAATATACGATATTTGTTTTTCTCTTTCTGACTTACTTCACTCTGTACGACAATCTCTAGGTCCATCCACGTCTCTGCAAATGACCCAATTTCGTTCCTTTTTATGGCTGAGTAATATCCCATTGTATGTATGTACCACATCTTCTTTATCTTTTAGCAGGAGTTTTACTTGTTTATGTCTGGTGTGTCTTCCTCTGGTCCCTACCCAAATGACGACTGGGATTTTTATCTCTTTGCTTCAGTGTTGTCTTCATAGTTCTTCGCATAGTCTTTGGCACATAGTTGGCAGTCAATAACTGTTGAAGATTAATTCAGCAAATCATTAGGACTAATTTAACCTCAACTGGAACAACGTGAATACCTAAGTGACAAAATTCTTAAACGTGAAGAAACTGACCAAGAATGTACCAGGCGACAGGTCCTAAAACTTTGTGATTGAATCTATTATTATTTCCGTTTACAGATGAGAAAATTGAGGCAGACAGACCTGAAGTAACTTCGAAGCTCATAAGTGGAGCCAGGATTAGACACAGGCTAATATGGGAGTCTGTGTTCTAACTACTGTACTATTTCCAGGAGACAGAAAAGGTGAGGGCTCTGATGTCAGAGACATGTTGCAGGAGGGGGTGGGTAAGAGAAATAAAGTGCTTTGAAATCTAATACCATGTCTACCATCTAACAAACGATCTCTCCACACATGTTAAGGGTGAAGAACTGTTTTCTGATGTACCAAAGCCTCTCTTTACCACCGCAACAAGTTTTTTTTTTGGCTGTGTTGGGTCTTCGTTGTTGCACACGGGCTCTCTCTAGTTGTGGTGAGCGGGGGTTACTCTTCGTTGTGGTGCACGGGCTTCTCATTGCGGTGGCTTCTCTTGTTGCAGAGCACAGGGTCTAGGTGTGCGGGCTTCAATAGTTGTGGCACGTGTGGCATGCGAGCTCAGTAGTTGTGGCTCGCAGGCTCAGTAGTTGTGGCTCAGGGGCTCTAGAACTCAGGCTTAGTAGTTGTGATGCACGGGCTTAGTTGCTCCGCAGCATGTGGGATCTTCCCGGACCAGGTCTCGAACCCATGTCCCCTGCATTGGCAGGCGGATTCTCAACTACTGCGCCACCAGGGAAGTCCACCACTGCAATCTTTGAAGCAAAGAAAAGTCTAGAAGATTCCCTGTTTTCTCTTTCCTAGGTGAACTTTGGTGTATTCTTGTCAAGACATTTTTAAGTCTGAAGTCCGTATTCAAAGCTAATTGGTTTTGTGCTCAGACTAAGTCATAAATGGTAAACAATAATAAATGATGTAATTGAAAGAAGAGGTAAGGGGGCTGGGCACACCCATTAAAAGAATGACACAGCCATTGAGGACACAACAAAAACTGGTTAGAATCTTCTAGGCCTAAGATGGCAGAAGATTCAACTTCCAGTAGACCTTGAGCCTCATTATATGCTCATTGTAATGTATTAGCATGCTAAATGACACACCCACAGGCACCATGACAGTTCCGAGGCTGACCATAAAAGGCCAAAAATTGGGTGGTCCAATAAAGATGTTAAAAAAAAAAAGTGGGTGGTGCTCCAATTCCTGGAAATCCCTGCCCCTTCTCCAAGATATTTAGTTAGAATATTTCTCCCACTTGACAGCCTATGAAGTTATCCAGCCCATAAAAACTAACCACCCCGGGGCCGCTCTCACCTCTGATACAGACCGCATCCTGTCTACGGAATGTGTATCTTTCTAAATAAACTTTGCTTTCACTTTACTATGGCTCAATCTTGACTTCTTTCCTGCGCAGAGCCAGGGACCCTCACTTGGTGGCCCATTCCAGCAACTTGCCAGAGACCTGGGACATGACCATCCTCCATGCCCCATTCTCCTGCAACATAATTAGTTATTAGTAAGGCTTCCTATTCTGCCCCCCCTTTTATAAATTGGTTTCTCAATATCTGTAAAAATGCCAATGTTGGAGTTTTTCCCACGTCACTCACGGCTTAATAATTACAATTATAATCACACATTTCTTAAAGTCCTTTATTACAAGATAAAAGTCCCCGGCTTGGTTCTCATGGGTCAGAGTCACTGCCTCCCTCACCTGCTCCCATTGCCCATTGAGGTTTTCTGCCTCAACAAGATGCATCTGTGCCTTCCTGTCCTCTGCCCACCGTCTGTCCTTCGGCAGTTGCTTTCTTGGCTCTGTGCATATATTTCAAGCCTGGAGTAGGGTTTGAAACAGCAGCAATTCTGGCCCAAGATGGGGTGCTGGTGGTGTGTATGGCAGTCTGCAAGGTCACTGGTGGTGCCATGTGATACTGTGGGGTTTCTGGGCCCCAGCTCCTCAGGGGTTGGAGAAGCTTCATTAAGAACAAAGGTTGGGGCCACTCTTGAGGGAGAGGAATGTGAAAACCCTGTTATAGATTCTGGGGCCTCTGATCTGGAGGCTGGGAGAAGAGGGCCTGATTTTGTATTTGAAAACCTCTCAACTTTATTACAAAAGCAGTTTTCACTTGAGGGTTAGCTTTAGGTAAAATGGTGAAGTGGTCATCCAGTATCTAGTTTCAATCTCTGGAAGTATCTTCCATGAAAACACAATGCCTTTTAGTCTCAATTAGATTGAAAAGGCTCAAAAAGTGCAAATACTTGGGAGAGTTGACAAATAAAAAGCAATGCTTTTGTCAGGAGATAAGAAGTCCCCGGGTGGCTGGAAGGAGTGCTCAGTGGAACACAGGTATTTGCCTTGGAGGTCACTGGCTCTAACTGGAGAATTTTCAGCCAGCAGCCCATTCATGGGAACCAGGTATCAAGAAACAGATTATTTGTGAAGATACAACTTCGGAGTTGCTACAAGAAGTTTATGGAACCCCAGACTCTGGCAGAAAATCAATAAATGGAAGTGAATCACAAAGTTAAAGTGAGAAATCCAGCAAAACTGACTTGGTGCCTACTTCATCTATGAATGAGGGTGTCTTAAATTCTGGCCAATGGTAGGATTGAGAGCCCAAACTGGGGGTACTGGTGAGTCAGTTCACCTGTGAGAAGCTGGGGGTCATGGGTACAGGGGGTCAGGGGAGCAGACAGGGAAGATGCTGTGAAATGCACATGAAGAAACCTCTAAAGACTGTGATGAAAGTAATGCACTCTTATTGTATGAATGTCCTGCAGACAAGAAACAGAAAGTTTTCTTCCTTTGCATCCATTTTCTTTTTTTCGTTTTATTTTACAAAGTTGAGACCAGTCTTGTTGCAGGAAGGCGGACCCCTTCCAGGGCCAGAGAGTGGGCTCTTGTCTAACGCTCGTAAATGAATTGTCTGAGGAGATACACATGTTGACAAAGAAAGAGGCTTTATTGGGAAGGGGAGCCCAGGTGGGGATCAGCAGGGTAAGGGAACCCAGGAGAACTGCTCTGCCACGTGGCTCGCAGTCTCGGCTTTTATGGTAATTGGGTTAGTTTCTGGGTTTTC
Organism: Monodon monoceros; assembly: GCF_005190385.1. NCBI lineage: Eukaryota > Metazoa > Chordata > Mammalia > Artiodactyla > Monodontidae > Monodon > Monodon monoceros. Next base: position 46,100,614 of record NW_021703771.1, on the reverse strand, counting down.
TCTGGCCAATCACTCTGACTCAGGGTCCTTCATGGTGGCGTGCACATCGCTCAGCCAAGATGGAATCCAGCGAGGAGGATTCTGGGAGGTTGGTAGGACATATGGACTGGTATCTCCTCTCTCCTTTTGACCTTTCCCGAATTCTTCCGGTTGGTAGTGGCTTGTTAGTTCCACATTCCTCACCAGGACTTCCTATTGTAAGATAATTCATGCAAATAGTTACTATAGTGTCTGGCCAGACCGGCGGTTTTAGTCAGTGGTTCCCCTGACAACATGGCCCTTCTCACGCCTAATAGTGTAAAAGGTCCTTCTTTGGGGCTTTTTTTTTTTTTTGCGGTACGCGGGCCTCTCACTGTTGTGGCCTCTCCCGTTGCGGAGCACAGGCTCCGGACGCGCAGGCTCAGTGGCCATGGCTCACAGGCCCAGCCACTCCGCGGCATGCAGGATATTCCCGGACCGGGGCACGAACCCGCGTCCCCTGCATCGGCAGGCGGACTCTCAACCACTGCGCCACCAGGGAAGCCCTGGGGCTCCTCTTGATGATTGTAAAATTTTATTTCCCTGGAGTTATGTGGTGCTGATAGAGTGCAACTGAGTTTGAGGATATACATTGTATATTTTCAATAAATATGATTTCAAAACTCCGATGTATTTGATCACATCAAATCTATTCTGTTGCTAACCATCTGTATAGCTTATTCTAATGAAGCAGGATTAGAATAAAGGAATGTTTTAACAATTTCTCCTTTCACAGTACCACCTCACTGATTCAATCTATGAACAAGGCAATTGTTTCAGAATGTGATCTCTTAATTGCAAATTGATCCCATGGGAAAGTTGATTTATTCTAAGGGATTTTTTTAGGCGTTTAAGTCTTATTTGTTAGTATAAAATTTTTAATGCATGCGCTAAAATTTTGTTCAAAGACATTTTGGAGGAACTTGTTTGATGTCAACTCTTGCCATGTATTTAGAGTATCCTATTTTAACTTGAGATGAATTTGGAGGTTGTTAAGTCTTATACTTTTAAAGTTTCATGCAGAATATTAAAAAAATTATTATTTAAAAATTTATTTTTTGAAACTGTAATATGTACACATGGTACAAAATTCAGACATTACAAATAAATATTAACCCCTTGTCAGATACATGATTTGCAAATATTTTCTCATTCTGTAGGTTGCTTTTTCATTTTGTTGATGGGTTCCTTAGCTATGCAGAAACTTTTTAGTTTGATGTAGTTCACCTTGTTTGTTTTTGCTTTTGTTGCCTTGTTTTTGGTGTCAAATCCTCCATTTACATTTGATTCAAATATCACTTCCAGTTTTATCACTTTTGTTTCTTTGCTGCATTTTTATCTTTGTTGGCCAATTCCCTTTTTTCAATTATCCATTTTTCTGAACATCATTTTGTAAAATGTCATGTGGATTTACCACTGGAAGACAAGGAGGCAACACAACAACATGCTTTGCTGTCTGTGTAAGAACTGAATAGCAGATGTGCAGTGAGTGGCCAATCACTGACAGACTTTGAAAGAAGTGACATAATTGGTATCTGATCTTAATGTGCATCTGTTATATACACCTGATTTGTGGACTGCAGAGATAGCACAGAAGTTTGTATTTAATGCACAATAGTTACGGTTAACATATTGGGCTAACTGAAGTTTGAACTGTATTATTATTTAACTAAACTGTGGTAACTTAAATTTCTGCATTTCAGAACCATCCCAACAATGATTCCCTATACGGTGGCAGATTTTATTTTCCGAAGGTGGTGCAATGATCTCTTCCTCTTATATGTTCTTCTAGGACTTTGCTATTCCCACGTCAAAAGGTAGGGTCTAATTCCCCTCTTCTTGAATCTAGGCAGTTTTGTGCCTCTCTGGTAATTAGTAAAATGGAGCAAAAGTAGCTGCATGATTTCTAAAGCTGAATCATGGAAGTCAATACAGCTTAACACTGGCACACTTTTACCAAAGCTCTAAGCCACCATGTAAGCCATCCAATTGCCTGGAGACTATTATGTTGTGAAGGAGTCCAAATAAGTCTATTTGGAGAAATCACCTGGAGAAGATGTGTGAATTGGTTGATCCAGTATTATACTATTGAACTTTTAGGTTGTTTCAAGTCTTTTGCTAATATAATTAATTCTACAACAAATATCTTTGAACATACTCCATTTTTCACAAGTGCAAATCTATGTACCGGTTAGATTCCCCAAACCAGAATAAGCACAAGTCTTGATATTGTAAGGATACTTCTTTTTCACATACCACCAAAGAGTTAGATCAAGTGAGAGTAAAGAATGTATTTAGGTTTTCAAGGAAGTACTTAGTGGTCCACTTTGTTACTGAAGTAAAAGTTACAAATATTATTTGTGCTAATAAGACAAAGGCAGTGGTGGCACAGTGAAGAAGATAAATTTTTTGGGATGAGAAAATCCCTTAGGCAAGGTAGTTTATTCTGTGATTTAAAAATGCTTTTGTAGAAAGATGGCCATATCCTTTGACCAAGAAGTTGGATAGTTGCATATTCTTTAATCTACGTTCTTTAAAATGCAGAAAATGAACAAAGAGCAGGCAGACAGTGGGAAATTTTTTCAAGAGAATAGGTTTTAGGGGTCAGTTCTGGAGTCAGTACCGTTCTTCTTTATGTTGTTCACCGATTTGGTTAGCATTTACTAAAAGATGTTCAGCTCAAAGCAAACCCTCATGCGGACGTTGCTCACAATGAGAACTTCATGCCATTAAGAAAAGCTTAAGTTACATTAGTATAATTTATTTAAGAAGACAAGGAAGTTGATTTGGTACTTCAGATTGTCATGACAAAGAACACCAACACGAAAATATCTAGCCTTAAAGAGTTAACCCTCAGCAATTTAAAAAGTACCTATCCAGAATGACTCACTTCTGTACATTGCAAATTTCAAATTCTTTGTTTCAGGCGTAAACTTTATCTTGATGCTGGGTTGATTGAAATTTGTACAATATTTCCTTTTCAGGACAGCTACACCGGGACATATCTTAGGTTTCTGTGGTGGCTGGTTTCAGTTCTGTCTCAATAGACCTGATAAGGCTGTGTTTTAGTTAATATGTATTGAAGTTCTGAAAGCGCTCTAACAAACTTCCTTGTCTTTAGCTAACCCTCAGAGTATTTGTCTATTAATTGCAGCTTTGTTTGCTTTTTCATTTTGAAATATGTATTTGGTTTCGAAGCGTTCTGTTTTCTCTCTCTGCTGCATCATTTGATTTGGGCGCTTTGATTTTTTTGAGAATTCATTATTAGAATAGTTTTACTGTTTGCTAACGCATAGACGGTCAAAACCCAATTTCCTGCGTAGCTGAACAAACCTCAAAGAAGTGAAGTGGTGGAGGATCCACCGAGTCTGATCCCGTCTCAGACTGCACGTTGTCACATGCTTTTGCTGAAATGCAATTTGCGTTCTCTACTTTGTTTACTTTCCATGTGAAGCGCTCTCCTAAGACCTAACCTTTACGCAGTGGGTGACTTTCTTTATGGGAGTAAAAGGAAGCTACGTTATGAAATAGCTGTTATGGGAATGATACAAGCTATCTAGGATTCAAAGGTCTAAACACTATTTTAAAAGGCAAAGATATTCCAACACATCAAAACAAACCCAAAAAATCCACCGGCCACTCTTTCAACTGAAGTGATGAAACCCAAAGAATTCAGATAGCTAAATGGAGAAAATGAGAAGAAAGTTCATCTAAGAATCCGCCACTGGTGAAGTGATGAAGAACATTTACTGGCTTGTTCTGAAACTTGTCAATTTTGTGACTCTTGGCTGCATATGGACTTCTGTGGTACAGTGTACAATTTTAAACAGCTGCCTAAAGTCATGTGTAACTAACCTGGTAAGTTTTCCTGGTCTAATATTTGTCTTTGTAGAAATTAGAACATGTAGAATTCAGCTTGTTACAAATGCTTGAATTATTTTATCTTTATGAGAAGTTTTCTCATGAGAAGTTGGTAGCAAGGCAAGATTCTTTTTCCAAAATAAGTTAGGAACATTAGTCATTACAGAAGGTAGGGCAGAGCTACTTTATTTCTTTAAGTTATCTGTTCATAGATCTTTTATTTTTGCAGGGGGAGCATGGGTTTCGGGTAAAGGAGGCTTAAATAAAATCAATTTTGCACACCTTAAAAAATATCAGTTAAACTCATTTATTACAAAATCATTTATATTTGTCTTGAAGCATGCAATAGGTTCGGCCACAGGGCAATGCCTTCTAGTTGCAGGCAGCAGTACTATTTATATTGTGGATGGATGACTGTATCGGGAAGTGGATGATGAGGGGAGCAGATATAGGTGCCGCAGAGAACATTTAATCTTACTATTAGTTATTATATATTATTTTATGTATTATATATTTATATATAATAATTATTATTAAAAGACAGAATTGTTGGTAAATGCCTTTCTATCTGTGCATTTGTAATTCTTTTGGTGAGTTTTGCTGGACATTTATGATTTCCTTCTCATTTCTGGGTGTCATTCCTCCTATATATAGTGTTTCATGTCTTTTCAGTTATTTTGACTTAGTTGTGCTTAAAACAGTCACTGAATCAACTTTAAAAACCAAATACATTCTAGCCAGGGAAAGATGCACTCTTCTTATCTAAAGACAAAGGAAATAGCATGATAGCTTACATGTGACAATACTTATAGTCATACTTTTAAAAATAATAAAAGTACTAAATACAATATTCACTATTATGCTAAGGTATTGGAGATAGAAGTCTATGGTAGAATAAAAAAGAAACATATTTGTGTTACACTCTTGGTTTAATTTAAACTATAGTTTAAAACACTACTTAGGCTTACTATGGTTAGTAGCACTTTTTAAAAAAAAGTTTATTTTATATAAATCTTTGCTGAAGGCTTCACTGCTACGAATGTAGAATTGTGTGCTTTAGGTTTTTACAGTTGTAATCTAAATTTAAACATGGACAAATGGGACTATTAAATGTTTTCTTTATTAAAAATTTTTCTCTGATTATAACAGTACATATTCATTGTAAAATATAAGATAGAGAAGAGTTAGAGAAGAATAAAAGAAAAAATCCTATAATTCCACCACTTTTAACCTATGATTGTATTTTCTTTCAGTATTTTCCCTCAAATATGTATATAATTTTTCACACAGTTGTGTACCCAGCTTTCTCACTGAGCATTACATGGTGGGTTTTCCCCTATACCCTGAAGTTTTGATGGAAACAGGATTCTTAATATATTTAGAATACTCCATCGTATGAATGTACCACTGTAATTTGTTTATTAATTTCCCTACTATCAAAACTGATGTTGGTTGTTTCTATTATTCTATTTGTTTTATTTTTTTAGCTAAGCTTAGTTCTGTCTTATTTTGTGTGTGGGCTCCTTGATTTCAGGGCTTGGCAGGAGGAGTAGACAGTCTGTCCTTTGCCGAGTTGCCTTCCGCTCACCACCTACAGAGAAAGGCACAGCTGATGCGGCGGTGGCAGAAGACCCAGTCTGCCAATCTGACAGTAATCATGTCCTCCATCTGGGTCTCCCACATGGGGCTGGAGGGACAAAAGCTCGGTGCAAGAACAGTGAACGGAGCCATGGGTCAGAGGAAAGATATGGAAAAGTGCTCGAGTTTATTTCACTGTTTGAATTTTTTTTCTGTGCTATCCTTTTTAGCCTGGATTTTTGCTATGAAGGTCATCTTCAATTTCACTGGGTGGTCCTTTTTTTTTTTTTTAAATTAAATTTTTTTTGCTTTATCATGCTGGGTATACAACATACTTCCTATAACTGCTAATTCATGTATTTCAACATTTCTGGAAAATTATTAGTCATAATTTCTCAAAAGGTTGTCTCTACTATATCCTTTTCTTGCCTTCTGAGACTCTAATTGGATGTATATTATATTATTCTCACTGGGTGGTTCTTGATATTGAGGCATCTTTGTCTTTTAAAAAGAAACAAAAGAGTCTTGTACAAAGGAATGTTAGAATTGCTGTCCCAAAATGCACAAATCAGTGCTCTATGCTTGAGCATGGGTTTTACATTAATGGAGGAATCTGTATGTATTAGTTGAGTGTATTAACTGACCGGATATTTTAAAATTACATATGCCATGTGCTGCAGAGAACAAAAAATAATGTTCTTCAGAACACTAGTATTGTGACATCCTTTATAAAAAAGAAAAGAGATTCATGGTCAAATAATTTATGGAAATGCTTTTTGCCATACTCTCTTTTTGTAGATCCATAGGACACAACCGCATATTAATGGCTTTGTTTAATCAGAATTTTCTGATCTTCTTTGGCAAGGAAACTCTTTTTTTGAGTAACAAATCCGAACAGCTGAGGGACTAGTGTTCAGAAGTGCTCTTTTACAAGTATCAATTCAAAAACAGACTATTAGAAACTATAGGATTCAGAAGGTTGTCCTGTTTAAAAAAATGTACTAACATCAATACCTTTCTTGTATATCAATATGTAACTGTATAACAAGATAATGGAACAAAACCATAATCCAAAAATTCCATAAAATATCCAGAAATTAGCACAATTTGTACTGGTATAGGAATAGACAAGCCAGTAAAAGAGAATACACTCCAGAAACAATACCATGTACATAAGGGAGTGTGGAATATGATAAAGATGATCCTTCAAACCAAAGTGGGGCCATCCATTTAGAATGAAAAATAACTCCTTCCTTCAGCAGGCGAAAGAATAAGTAAACTGCGGCAATCCAGGAAATGGAATATTATTCTAAGCTAAAAAGAAACGAGCTATCAAGCCATGAAAGACATGGGGGAAACTTAAATGCACATTACTAAGTGAAAGAAGCCAATCTGAAAAGGCTGCATACTGTATGATTCCAACTGTATGACATTCCGGAAAAGGCAAAACTATGGAGATACTGGAAAGATCAGGGGTTGAGAGGGATGGCGTTGGGCTAGGGGGAGATGAACAGGTAGAACACAGAGGACTGTTAGAGCAGTGAAAATACTCTGTATGGTATTGATATCATCATGAGGGATATATCTCATTATACTTTTGTCCAAACACCAAGAGTGAAGGTAAGGTAAAATGTGGACTTCGGGTGATTATGGTTATGCAAATGTAGGTTCACCCTTACTAAAAAATGTACTATTCTGGTGAGTGGTGTTGATAATGGGGGAAGCTATGCATGTGTGGGGAAAGGGAGTTTATGGGAAATCTCTGTACCTGAATAATCTCAATTCTGCTGTACACCTAAAGCTGCTTTAAAAAAAAAGTAAAAAGTTCAGTACTTCTTTCTTTAAAAAAAGAAGTTTAAAAGAAGGATTAAAAAAAACAATCCAACTCCTACATCACTATCAGATTCAAATAAATTCCAGGAGGCATTTAAAAAAAGATATGATTTAAATACAAACAGACAAATAGCAAAACAAAACAAGACCTCATCCTATAAAAATATTGGAATAAATTAGGGATGAATATTTCTACAATCTTGGAGTGGGAATGCCTTAAGAAGCCAGCTTCAAAAATCCAGGATCACTAAAAGAAATAATTAATAAATTCAACTGCTTAGAAACTAACTATATGACAATAAACTGAAGACAATAAAAATAAAGCCAAAGAATGGAAAAAAGCTTTACGTATGATAAACACAATTTTACCAACTCATATATATATATAGGAGTATTTAAATTAAGTTTAGAACATGAAGACTTACTTTAGAAAAGAAGAACTATGAATGGTGAAAAAACATGTGAAAAATGTTCAACCTCACAGCAACCATAGAGTTGCACAGAAAAAATGAATTATCAATTTTCTTCTATCAGATTGGCAGAGATAAAACATTTTACAGTTGGCCAAGTTTGTATAAGACAGGACTTTCATGGGCTATTGGTTATGATGTAAGTTGATAGATTTCTAGAAAACAGTGGATTAATAAATGTCAAAATTAAAAGAGAAAATATACTTTTAACACTGAACATCAAGAAATTTATCTGAAGAGATTATTGCGTAACTAATGATATGTCTGCAAAAGGCTGTATATAGCAAATTTGCACATATTAATATTAGATTTCTAAGCACCTGGCACTGTACTATAATAATGAATATATGATTTAATTGAATCCTCACAGAACTTTATGTTTATTAATATTATCCTACTTATGTTTCAGATGAGAATACTAAGTTTAAACAGCATAGGTAACTTTCAAAATATCACATCAGGAGCAAACATCTTATGTGGGATTAAAATACAGATCATTCTGCTCTGTTTTATTATTAGGGTAGGAAGTAAAGAATGAAATTAGTTCCGGCTGAGGCAGGCAAGATAGAAAAGCTTGTGCCAAGAAGTAGGTGTTGGGTTGAGTTTTTAAGATCCGGGACTGGGATTGTGTCTTTCAAGCAGGTAATTGGAGCAGGTGGAACTAAGTTAAACGACGAGGATCCTAAGTCCAACGTGAAGAATTTGGTGCAGACTACAGGCGGCATCCGTGCTTTGGTTAAGAGCACAGGCTCTGGAGGCTCCGTGCCGTATTCAAATCCTAACTCTTGGACAATTTACAAAACTTCCCTGGGTATCAGCTGCGCAATGGAATTAGCAATAGTACCTGTTGAATAGGGTTGTTGGGACGTTAAATAAGACAGTGTAAAACACCAAGAAGAGTGGCTGGGACGTGGGAATCACTAATGTTAGCTGTGATAATGAGGAGGAAGGGGATGGAAAGGGAGTGGAGATCAGGAAAGAGGGTTGACAAATCTGCTTCATCAGAACCCCCTAGACCCAACTCAGGAAGCTACCTTGCCCAAGCCCATTTATGGGCACGCCATTCAGCCTGTTAAATTTAATTTTGAGAGCTGCCAACAGAAGGACTTAATACTGTTACAGTGTGACTTTATGGTCATCAAGAAACATCTGTTGCTTTATTGTTTAAAAATTACCCAGCATCCACCCTTTTGCTTTTATGAGCTAACCCTGATTTTTTTGAAGGGGTAGAAAAATTCAATTGCAAATTCACCATCTTACACTTGGTTGTGTATGGCTGTGTTTCAGTCACACAAAGGGGAATCAAAGGCTTCATTTTGAACAAAATTATGAAAACAAAGAACTGTGAAGTATGTGGTTGCACAATTAATCTAAAAGATACAGTTCTTACTCTCTATGTATTTATTATCTAAAAACAAAAAAAAAATATTAAGCCTTCTTCTCCTTTCCCTACAAATACAAGTGGTAGGGAATGGAGATTAGAGGAATCTTTATTTACACATCAAATGAGAGGAAAAACGTCAACATTTGTCCTTTGGTTCCTGTGTCTGATTACTTCTCAAGTAAACCCCCGTGACGCTAGGTCACCGGATGATGTTTCCAAGAGACACGACTTCTGGATCATTCCTGAGTAGTAGGCCATGTTGAATTCATGGATTTATTCCTTCAGCTTATAGTTATTGAACACTCATTATCCCTCTGGCACCATTCTAGATGCTGGAGAGAGTGGAGAGCAAAATGGATGGTGCTTACGTGGAAGGGAGAGACAGGGCTCCACGAACTCAGTAATGGCCGCCTTTTCTCTTCCCTCTGATAAGCACAGACTGTTTGGAAGGCCACAACAGATGCTTAAGCCACCTCCCAAGCCCCTATAGATTTTCGATTGTCTCTTGGAACGTATCTTGCTTGTAGTGCTGGGTCAGCGCAGGACAGATGGCGTGCTTCCTGCTGAATTAATCACCTCTCCAATTCAATGGTTCGAATTCAGCAACTTTTAAGGGGAGGTTCTGGTCAATACCAATTAGAGTTACTAAAAATATTCACTTACTTTTCCTCTGCCTATAATTCTAAGTCAATGAGTGAGGCAGGTTGACAATTAGATCATATCCATGTAAGGCTATTCGGGTGCATATCTGACTATCATAGACTCAGCTTTGCCATCCTTTCTAAGTCCTTCTGCTCATGAAGGTCTCCACTCAAAAATGACCAGGGAGAGGATGGACAATTTATAGACTTTTCCCACCTTAGTTTCCGTTTATTTTCCTCCAGCACAAAAAAGTTCTTAAAATTTTTGAAAGTAAATTGAGAAATAAATTGAGAAATAAACAGAGTAATCTGTTGTTTTACTATATGCAAAATTCTGAATTTGTATTTTTCCTCTGTTCTTAATAAGGCTGCTTTTAAAAAAGAAAAATGCCATGTGCCATGAGGCAGGGCTAGAAAGCCTGATCCCCATTTTGACACAGGGCAGCTGCTGCACTTGCTTGCACACATGTGTACATACACACTGCCTCTGTGTAAAGCCTAGAATGTGTCTGCAAATTGGGCTTTTAAAAATTAACATCAATCTCATATCTATCTATGAGAGAAATGAGACTTTAGTTTTGGTTTGTTTTAAGAAAAAAAAACCACCCTGACTTCAATGAACTATTGGCAAAAAAAGATGATGCCATGACTGTGTGAATGAAGGGAGGATGGTCTTCAACTGAAATGCTGTTAAACATGCACCACGCTCAACCTTTTGGGCATTTGTGAACAATCTAGAAATTTCTGGGTTGTGACTGTACATTTACATTTTAAAGGACCTGGTGACAGAAGATTATTTTTTTTTGTAAAAATTGCCGCATTATATGTGAACACTTTGCTAAGTGGCTTATCGTGAAATTTGCCGAATCTCTGAAAAAGCAACAGTTCAAAATGAGGTTTCGAGAATAATTCTGACCAGGATGTCTTTTGTTGGTGTGGCTGCTTCGATTAAAACCTTCTGTGAGGCAATGGCCCTTGCGTGATAGGCCCAGATGCAAATTAAGGTGACAACAGTATGTTGACCTACTAAACAAAAAGCACAACAGCTCTGTAACCATGAACAGATACGGTTACTTCCCTGCTTAGTGAAAATTGCACACCCAACCCCCTAACACCCCGCCCCCGCCCCAAAGGAAAAAACAACCTGTTTCAGCAGTGGCTTCTTTTAGGCATATGTAAATCCCTTCATGGAAAGTTACGAAACCCGCGTTAATCCCACCTGTGAATGATTGTAGTATTTAACCCAGAGGTTAGTTCCTATAATGCTCATTTCACGAAAAGCCCCCCACCCCCATTTTTAGTGGTTAGTTTGTATAAAGCAAGCTCCAGACTGTAAGCCTGAAAAACCAGTTTTCCCAAACAGGCAGGATTTCCAGCGAAATAGTGTGAAGGCGACAGGGTGAACAGTCTTAAAGTCATTATTCAGACAAACTGAAAGTCTCTAAGTATGATGGTATAGGCCACCATAACCTTGGAGTCCTTTGAATGAGTTTTTGCACATGACACATATAATTGTATACGTGATTAGCATAGTCATCAATCTGTTTCGGGTATGCATATCCTATATTTATGTTTTAAAGCCCCCAGTACCACCTTTGTCTCTGCATGAGACAATTTAAGTGAGTTGCTGGTATCAGGACATTGTGGCATTCTCCGGGTCACATGGTTGGCAACTTACTCAAGAAAATTTGAACACAATGTTTTTCTCATTACCCTTATTTCTTTTTAAACCGTAGTTTTATACAAAACGATTTCATCTGTCTTCTGGTGGTACAGTATTTACAACAGAATGGTTATATGTTAAATGGTTGACTTTTCAACCAACTCAAACACCTGGTTAGCATAAATCTTTTAATAGTAATGCCATTCCATTAACTCCTTTGTTACCAGAACTTCTGAAAATCCCTTTGCTAAAGAGTTGGAGAGTGACTGGCTATATAAACCCCAAATACTGCATAGCCATGAGAATTAAGACATACTGTTCATATTAGTACATGAGACTTTATAAGGAACAAAATCAAGTTGTTTCTGGGCTTCAGGTTATTAATCTCATGCTCAAATAGTCTGTTTAGCTTATGACTTCATTTTCCCATTTCTGAATTTCATATCCAAGCTCACTAATGATTTCTATACTGGAAGCAATTTCTTGGATGGAGGAAAATAGTTTTTCCCATTATCCAAAAAAATCCAAAATAATAAATACGGAAACACAAGAAAGAGATACACCTCGAAAAATCTTACCTAGGGAAATACCCACATTTTTACCTTGTGTGTAATGAATGCAAATGTATACAGAGTTAGGTTGGAATATGAATATTTTTTGTATAGTCTGTTATATAATGTTAATTAAATGCAGTCAATGGTTGTTTCAGTCTCTTAAAATAAGAAAGAAAAATGCAAACATAATTCATCTCTAATCCAGCAGTCCTTGATTAATTGACTAATTCACAGGCTTATTTAATACTATGTAGAACCTCTCCATTGTTCTTAACTACTCCTTTTGGCTACACCCCCACTCCCACCTTTATCATTTTTGCAGAGTCCTTAAGCATTACATCTTAGACAGGCATACTTCGTTTTACTGCACTCTGCATATATTGCAGTTTTTTGCAAGTTGAAGATTTGTGGCAACCTTGTGTTGTCTGATGATGGTTAGCATTTTTTAGGAATAAAGTATTTTAAATTAAGGTATGCATATTATTTTTTTTAAACACAGTGCCATTGCACACTTAATAGACTACTGTAGTGCAAACATAACTTTTATATACACTGGGAAACCAAAAAACTTGTGTGATTCCATTTGTTTCGGTGGTCTGGAACTGAACTTGCAGTATCTCCAAGGTATGCCTGTTAATTTGCACTGGCATTTGTCTGGTTTCATGACTGATTTAACAACTTTAAAACAGTTGGCTCCTTACTTTACAGTTAGAAAACACTGAGGAGGCAACACTACTCCAGGAAGCTTTAAAAAAAAGGTGTCGTAGTTATACTGAACACAAGATTGATAGGGGTGTTCACTCCTTCCTTCTTCATTTCAGGGCAGACAGCTTGATGTCAGCACACCATACAATCTGAGTGCACCGGTGAGTAATCGCTTCCACCTCCTGGGACTTTATAGTGTTTGCATTGATAAAAAAGGGACAATGGTCAGGTTTGATTACCACAGAATAATTCCTAAGTAAAAGCTCGTTTATTTGTGCCTGATGAAGGAAGCTGGATGGAAAACAGCGAGAAGTCTGAATCACAGAGTATTTAAACATGAGTTCAGGAAGGGTGTGTTGAAGTGGAAAGAGCACAGGACTAAGCCATGACCATGATTTTGATTCTACATTGCTATGTGGCTTTGGGCAAGTTCCTTAAAATTTCTGAGATGTAGTTAAAACTACTAAAGTACGTGTATTCTGAGAGGGTTGGATTAGATAGTCTCCACTGGTTCTTCTAATAATTACATTTATGGTTTTATCACTATTCTGCACCTGTATCCATTTACTCAACAAGCGTTTAGGGACTCCAAGTGTAAGACTAAACCGGACACTGTGCTGGGCAGTAGAGACTTAAGAATGAGTAAAATAGGGCCTCTGTTTTAAAGGACTCTCAACCTTGTAGGAGAGACAGACATGGATAAAACCATGGCCAGACAGCCATGCAAGAGTCAGATCAGCCATGTGTGGGAGGAGCAAAGAGAATACACAAGAGGAAAAGCACTTGTTTGCCTGCATGGCTAAAACTAGAAAGATGGACTGGAGGGGAGAGGTACACCGGTCAGAGGGAGCCCTTTGTGCCAAGACACAACGGTTTCAGAGAGCTTGACTGGTGCAGGAGAAGAGGAGGATTTCAGCTTGCTTGGAGGACAGGACGTGTGTGCAGAGATGGCAGGTAGAAGAGGTTGGCAAGCTAGGCAGGCCCACGTGGTGGAGAGCTGTGAGTACCATGTTGGTAATTTGGTTTCAGTGACACACAAGGTTTTAGGTAAGAGAAGGATATGATTAGGTTTTGTTTTAAAAAATCATTCCAAGTGTGGAAACAAGAGAGGTCCCTCAGGAGGCTGTTGGCAAGCGGTGGCAGGCACAGAAAAGCAAGGGCAGTGAGTGAGCGAGGAACCCAGATAGAGTCCAGGTAACGAAGGAGTGAGTCAATAGGACTTGATGATGGATTGTCCATGGGGCAAGGGGATGGCAGAAAGAGAAGCCACCCTGGTTCCTGGCTCGGGCAGCTCAGAAGATTGAAGCATATTAATGGGAAACACGGGACAGAGAGCAAATTAGAGGGTAGAAAGTGAGGAATCTGATGTTTCATTTGCTGAGTTTGAGGTATTGTAGGGACTTAAATGGAGATATCTAATGAGCAATTGGAAATCTGTGTCTGGAGCTCCGGAAGGAGCCTCAGCTGAGGTTCACATGTGGGGGTTATTGACACCTCGGAAGGTTGAAGCTGAGGTGGGGGATGAGTTCACTTGGAGAACTTGAAGAGTGAGAAGAGAAAAAGTTGAGCATGGGACACAAACACAGAAGGAGTAAGGAGAGGAAAAAAGAGATGGCACTGAGAAGGGACTGAGAAAAAGGTGGGATCTAGGTGTCATCATGGCCTGTGGACGGAAAGGTCAACACAGTCACAGGCACAGACAAACCAGGTAAGGGAAGGAGGAACTGGCTGAATCTGTTCAGTAGGAGGCCAGGGCAGCTCTGCAAGCAGGTTTTCAGAGCAGCTAAGGGGTGCAAGCCAGCTAGTGGGCAGCTGACTTCCCAAACTGTCCACCTACTTGGGTTTTGATGGGCTGCCTTCTGTTTGAGTCCCCAGCTTTGCTTTTTGCTTGTTGTGTGAGGACACTCCATTGACCTCTATAATATGCTTGATGCCATGCTGTCCTGGACTTAACCTGCTGCCAAGCACCCAATGGACAGTGCGTTCCTTGAAGGTCTGGTGCTCTCTGGGATCCAGGCCTGCCCGCACCAGGCTGGACTCCACTCAGCAACCCTGAGCCACACCAAGCCCTGTCTGCCTGTAAATATGACAGCTCTGCTTAGAATTCCAAAGGTCCTGATCCTTGTGAGGCCACAGATTTCTTGGTAGATTTCTATTTCAGAAAAACTTCATGTCACTATTTGCACTTTCGGGTGACAAGAAAAAATCATCCTTCTTCAGTCATCATTGTCTCGTATTGTCTCTTGTAGTGCATCCAAGGATGTCATTTTTGGACTTCTGCAGATCAGGAAAACTGTACTTTAAAGTGTGTAAGTATTAATTATGTTTCTGTTTTGATACTACTGTTTCCCTTAAGAGAAACGTTCTCCAAGAGGATTCCCATTTCAGCTTCCATTGGCTTTCGATTAGTTTGCTTGACTCTAAAGCAAAAGTATGAGTAATACATAGTAATAGAAAAAATGAGATCAACATTATTAATGCAACTGGAGATGGAGGGAAGTTAATGCAAACCATGGAACCCGGAGATGACCAGTTGCTCCAAATTATAAAGGCCTTTCAGTAGAATGTTAGGTATTTGTTCAATTTCCTAGCCCTGCACTTCTCAAATTTTAATATGCAATTATCAGGGATCTTGCTAAAATGCAGACTTTGATTCAGTAGGTTTTGGGCAGGACCTGAAATTTTGCACTTGTAACAAGCTCCCAGGTGATGCAATGCTTGTTGTTTCCAGACCACACTTTGGATAACAGGGTCCTAGGTCATGTTCAGTTTCTCTTCAGGGAACATGGTAGCAATCTCATCCAGAGGGCACAAACACCTGGGTTTACTCCACTTTGTATAGGAAATACACCCCCAGTACTTTATTTTTCATTTATCCTGGCTTTGCCAATTAGTGTGTGACTTTGTTAAGGTACTTCACCCTTGGTACTTTGCTTTCCTTATGGATAAATGAGGATAATAATCGAATCTCCCTGCTAGGGATAGTGCTTGTTACACTATAATTACTCCAATCTCATGACTAAGAATTCTGTAATTTAAAAATGGGTCGTGGACTTGCCTGGTGGTGCAGTGGTTAAGCATCTGCCTGCCAATGCAGGGGACATGGGTTCGAGCCCTGGTCCGGGAAGATTCCACATACCGTGAAGCTGCTAAGCCCGTGCGCCAAAACTACTGAGCCTACGCTCTAGAGCCCGCAAGCCACAACTACTGAGCCCACATGCCACAACTACTGAAGCCTGTGTGCCTAGAACCTGTGCTGCGCAATAAGAGAAGCCATTGCAATGAGAAGCCCGCACACCACAACAAAGAGCAGCCCTTGCGCGCTGCAACTAGAGAAAAGCCCACACACAGCAATGAAGACCCAATGCAGCCAAAAATAAATAAATAAATAAATAAATTTATAAAAAAAAGAAAAAATGGGTCGCTTTGTTCAGGTTGTTCAAGTCAGAGATTAAATCAGTTAGGATCATGATAACTTTAGGTAATACCATTTTCTATTAATGACTCAAATTATAGCATTGAGATTTAAATCCGTCATTAACATCTCCTTATAGCTTTTCTTATCTAGTGTGTCTTCACAGCTCTCCGCTATGGGAGTCACTTAATGCCCACTCCCATGCTTGTGACTGTGTGCTTCATAGAATGGAATTTACCGAAAGATGGAGCAGATGCTGTCTGCACTTGGGAATTATTACACGCTCTAAAAACACTTTTCCTTCTCCTTGGTAGCACTTTGTCCAAATGTCAATTTAAATCATTATTTGTCTAGTTATGTGTTTAGTATCTTTTGCCGACATGTAAGCCCATCAAGGCAGGATCCTCTCTGTCTTGCTCACACTGTGTCCCTTGCACTGAACACAGTGAGGGGCTCGTAGCAGGTGCTCAGATCGCACTTGCTGAGTGAGTGAATGGGAAGTACCATTTGTTGCCAGTAACAGTCCAGGAAGCAGAGTGGACGCTGGAGCAGCCAGTCTGGGCAGAGGAACACACCGGCCTTTCCTAGCCAGAGCTGTTGGTGGTTTTCATTTCAGGTTCTGTCTCCCCGGGCACCTGCCAACACCCCTTCATTCTCTAACCTGGTCCATGACAGATTACCTCTTAACTGACTGGGATTTTTTAGTAGACATCATGCATCCCTGTTTCTCCAGTGATGCAAACAGCATAATTTTTATAGCTGTTTGTACAGCAGCCTTCCTGGATGGAAGGCCCATCTATGGGCTCCCTTGCTTCTGATATTTTTTTATTGATTATTTTGTCAGTGGTAGAGCAAGAAATTAATTTGGAAGAAATGCCTAGCTAAGTGTCATTAAAATTATTTACAACTTTAGAGGTTTTCAATAATTTTACTTTCCTTTTCTTTCTATGCAGAATGATACCTATGCTGCTGTTTGTGAGGTGAGTGTCAGTCACTTACAGAAAACATGTCATTAAACCCCATGTCTTTCTGTCTTGTCCTTAAAAAGCTGTTAAAATAAGAATGAAGAAAAGTGAGTCATTCTTAATGCACAGAAATGTTCTTCCTGGGAGTGCTCTACTCTGGCTATAAAAATGACTGTATAATTCCATTTTGACATAAGTATTTGCTGTGCTTTATATATCTATGTGCATACATAAAATGCATATATGAATGTATATAGATGTGTGTATGCACGCACACACATTCACATATATACATGTATATTACTCTAATCTGGTTTGAAAGGTTCTGATTCCTGAAGCCTGGGTGGGAGAGGGTGGCAGGAAGAGAGGAAAAGGCACTTGGAGGACTACCCTCATCTCTGCTGATTTCATTTCTTCCCCATAAAGCCTATGCACTATCATTAATACAGTGCATTAGAAGAGATCCCTATACACAGGGAGATCAGCTCAGTGCTTTGTGACAAAGGGATAGGGAGGGTGGGAGGGAGACGCAAGAGGGAAGAGATATGGGAACATATGTATATGTATAGCTGATTCACTTTGTTATAAAGCAGAAACTAACACACCATTGTAAAGCAATTACACTCCAATAAAGATGTTAAAAAAAAAGGGGAGAGATCCCTTTAGTTACAATTTTCTTCCTTATTCAGTGAACTCTTTCAACAACAATTTGAAACACAGCTTTTTAAATTTTTAATTTTAACTAATTAATTTACTTCCTGCTATGACAATAAGGGACCTTGTGCAGACTCTGGTGCCCAGGTCTCTTCTTATCAATGCCTCCCCGCCATCCCTGCCCCCAGTCTCCCTCACCCTAGGAGCTCCCTCTCCTGCTCTTGACTTTCTTCTTCCTTCAGAAAGACCTTGGGATTTTGATCTTTTCCTACTCAATCTCCTTCAACTAAACTTCCCTGTCCTGGATTCCATACCCTTCAGAATTCATTTTAGTTTATTTGACAATAAGTATTTATGATGAAACGGCATTATTTCTCACTTTAACATCTATGCTGTATTCTATTTAAAATGTCCTTGAAACCAGAGAACAGAACTATCCTATCTTGCCTGAGGAAGAAACAGAGATTGTCATTCATTAGTAAAATAGAAAAATTTCCTTTGAGTGGAAAATAAAGTAAAAAGAAAAAAGTAAATTGGAATATTTTCGCAAGAGTCTGTGGCAACCCTGTACCTGAGTGATTTTTCCTTGGGAGTGGATGGTGATTGAGTTGGGTAAGAAGAGATAAAACAGAGAAGAAAATTTGCCCCGTATGTAAATAGATAATTAACGTTCTTTCCTGATTGAGATTAAAAAAAAAAAAAAGACTGCCTGAGAACTCTCTTATGTGACCAAAATAAAAGCAGCCAAAAAAACAGTCCCTGGAGGATTGTGTTTGGAAGCTAGAGAGAGTTAAAGTGTCTCAAGCGTTGAAGCAGCCCAGGACTGGGTTTCCAGTGTGGTAGTTCCCTGTTCACCAGTATGCTGCCCAGTTGTCTGTGCTTATGTAATGTACATCTTTTCTCTCTATTGTAATATATAATTATTCTATTCTTTTCTATTATATTTTGCTATTTTATATGTTAAGTAATGTAGAACTGAACAGTAATACATGCTCAATAGAGGTGGAGGTAGAGATAAACACAGAGATATTTAACTAATTAATTAATTAATTTGGTTGCACCGGGTCTTAGTTGCAACATGTGGGATCTAGTTCTCTGACCAGGGATCGAACGCGGTCCTCCTGCATTGGGAGCACATAGTCTTAGCCACTGGACCACCAGGGAAGTCCCAAGAGAGATATTTTAAACTCAGCTGCTCACACCTTTAGGAAATCAAACTCCTCAACCATCAAAGTTTCAACCTAGGAAGCTTGGAATCTGCCCACATGTTCCTTGGAGGGAATAGTTTTACAACTGGTAGCTTAGCAAAATATAACTTGGAAAATGATGTTAGCAAGTAAGGTGGCTTATCCCTGAAGAACACAAATTAGATTATCCTAATCTAAAAGGTTCTAAAAACCTTTGTGGCTTCTCATTGCCATTTGAGAAAAAATACAGACTGCCAGTGTTTGCTGACGCCCCTGCCTCATCTTGCCCCCTCTTCCTTGTGCTCTGTACTGGCCACACTGGCCTTTCCCTCTTCTCTGAGTATATGTGGCACATGCCTGCCTCAGGGTGTTTGCCCTTGCCGAGACTTTTGCAAGGCCAGCTCCTTCTAATCACTCAGGTCTTGCCTTGGGGGTCACCTCTGCATGGTTCTTCCTGAGTCCCCTCACTAAAGTTAGTCCCCTTCCTGTCTGGTCATGCCGTCTGTCTTTGACTTGTTTTATTTTCCTCATAGCACTTTTCATATCTGAGCATATTTTATCTTTTAAGTTTGTTACTCCATTATTGTCTCTTCCCTTCTAAGAGAATGTAAATTCCATGAAGTCAGGGAGCTTGCCTGTCTTATTCATTGCCATACCCTTAAAACATAAAACAGTGCTTGGCATATAAAAGTTATCAATAAATATTTTTTGATGAGTGAATGAATGATTTTTTAGGAGATGAAGCCACAATTGGTGTAGAGACTCTGCAGTAGAGGCATCCCAGGAGGATGGCGGGGCATGTCCTTCTTGTGCTACAGGAATAAGAAAAGGCACCGACAGCAGGTGTGCCAGTCTGGGAAACACAAGCATGGAGCCAGAGGGATGATGATAAAAATGGTCTTACTGCTGTGAGAACAGACAGCAAACTGGTGCAGCCCCTGGGAAGTATGAACTTGGCTTCTGCAGTGGGAATGGCAGCTCAGTAGCCTGGAATATGCTGTATAAACGCCCCATCCAGGGGCTGTGAGCTCAGATTCTGTGAATTTCTTAAATCCGAATTCTTTTAGATTCTCTCCAGGCAACTTGAGCTTGAGAAACAGTGGATAATTTCATTTGAAGTCTAATGTTAGATTAGAGAGAGAGAGAGAGAGAGAGAGAGAGAGAGAAGGAAATCCTAATCAATAGCTTTTGCCTCCACTTGAGAAAACATTTAAACTCCTTGGAGTACAAACTTCTAGTTATAAGATTAACAAGTTCTGGGGATCTAATGTACAGCACGGTGATTACAGCTAATAACACTGTATTATGTACTTGAATGCTGCTAAAGAGCTGATCTTAAATATTCTTATCACAAAAAAGAAATGGTAATTATATGATGGGATGAAGGTGTTAGCTAATGCTTTGGTGGTAATCATTTATCTCAAAAAAGCTGGAAAAAAATACAAGCTTCACCAAAGTAAACAAAACGAAACATTTAAACTCTTAGGTCAGGACTAGCTACATTTCCAGATAAACATTATTCTATCTCCTTTCTTCTTCCTCAGTTTTCTTTCTTGAAAAGAAAATCCTATGTTAATAATAATTTTGCTCCCACTTGGTATATTTATTCTCTGTTGAATGTGTTGAATGTATTTTACTGAACCTGCAAAGAAGATGTGAAAAGTATACTAAACCCTTAAGTTAAATAATCCTGAGCCCAAACTGGAGTATTTAAATTAATCCTTAACTAAGCAAAACTAGGCTTATCAGGCTCCACTTCCTCTGAGCGCACAGATCAAA
This sequence comes from Monodon monoceros, assembly GCF_005190385.1. Classification (NCBI taxonomy): domain Eukaryota; kingdom Metazoa; phylum Chordata; class Mammalia; order Artiodactyla; family Monodontidae; genus Monodon; species Monodon monoceros. Next base: position 46,079,907 of record NW_021703771.1, on the reverse strand, counting down.
CGTGGGACAGCTAAGTATTTGCAAATTACAGCCCTTCTCTACCTGGATGTTCAGAGTAAATGCATTGTGTCATGGTTTCCACTATTATCATGAGAAACAACAGCATGTTGTCCTAGGTATTGTAAACTGAGTGAGAGCAGGAAGATTGATCATGATTGTGTTGTAGTTTTACGATGTGTGCCTTTTCTCCAAGTTCCCCCCCCACTATTAACTATTGTTAATGCACCTGCTAAAAGTTGCAGGAAATTTATCTCTCAGTCACCAAAATGTTTTCTCTGTTTTCTGTTAATGAGATAAACATGTTAATCATCATTAGGTTTTTGTAGACCTTAAAATTTAACGTTGGCATTAAGACAACCATTGAAATGTTTAGTTACTATAAAGTTTATAGTCCATTTTTAATCTTTCAAGGAAGACATGGATATATAAAATAAATAGGCATAACTTTAGGCTAGAGCTTTAGGTTATTAACTCACTAAACCTTTGACTAAGATGGCAAACATATAATTGCATTGTTGAGCTCAGTATTTTGTCACATTGTGGGGTGTCACCCATTAGAGGGTCATGAAATCAATTTACTGAATAAACAGTCACAATAAAATGACATAGAATAGAACATATAAGATTGCATCACAGGTCAGGATTCCTTTTTGGGATGAAAATATTCTAAAATTAGATTGTAGTGATGATTGTACAAATCTTTGAATATACTAAAACCCACTGAACTATGTGCTTTAAATGGGCGAATTTTATGGTTATGTAAAATATATTTCAATAAAACTGTTAAAACAGGGAAAAAAATACCATTTCAAGAATCTTTTTTTCCCAACATGTATGTGTGTACTAAGTTGTTTTGTTAAACGTATTTTGGAATTTGGGACGCGGTCAAAAAAGATTGAGAAGTGTTGTTCTAATCCCACTAGCAAATGGGAACTTAATACTTATTACAGCTGAAATACTTGATATACATGTATGCTTATATATCAGGCATTCATATTTCAAAATTTACTTGAAGCTTATCAGAAAAGCAGTACAAAGGCTGTGCTGACTGGCATGCTACCTGTCTTCCATAGCGAGAATCCTGTGAGGTCGGCTGCAGCAGCGGGGAAGGTGCATATGAAGAGGAAGTGCTAGGTAAGCAGACGCAACCAACTGTTATTGAAAATAATTTACACTACTCCAGGGACCTGTGCTAATGTAGGGGTAATGAGCCACCTCTTAAAATATCTAGACTTCTATGTCTCAGTATGATCTATCTATCTATATATATATAAAATTGAATATATGTATTATTGAATATATACATTTTTCGATAACTTCAAATGTGGAAGCCATTTTGACAGAGACTCAGCAAAACTCTTCTTTCAGAGCAAAATAGAGGACACAGCACATGACATGTTTAGAACTTGAGATTTTGCCCGCAGTTCAGTGGATGCAATTACTTCTGTCTTAACGAGAAAGACCAATGTGAATCCTGAGCAACTTGATGTCAGGAAATGCCACTGTTTTAATGAACTGAAAGTGTAGAAGTATTTTATTTAATGCACATTTCATTACTCAGCTAACAGTTATTCAATCAAGTACCTACTATAGTTATGGCTCCCTACAAGACACTGGGAAATTTGCACAATGTATGGAAGTTATCCTTCTCAGTGTTAAATTTTGAGTAAGTAGGGAACTTGGGTTTCCAGCTCCCTCTGACTTATTTCAGAGCAGGTTGGGTGTCTCTAAGTGACTTTGCCCAAGTGTGTTAATTCTCTAGTGGTTTCTGAAGGACCAACGCTTTGATAAATTATAGCCTATATGCTAGCAGCTAACTTGTCCCGAATTCCCCAGTGTTTCCTCCCACTGGGAGATAGACAGTTCCTTCCAGAACAAGAGATGATTGGTTCTTCCGTAAGTTGTAGTCCTTGTTTCAGTGGCTTGCTCCTTGCTCTCAGTGGCTGATGGAAATTGGAAGGTGGATCTTGCCTTCCTATCCTGATTTGCTTCTGCCCTTTAATGTCCCACAAAAGACCCTCCTTGACATTTCTGTGGAGGGGTAGTGGTATTACATTTTTTACCTTCTGTGTAGTAGGAGTTAGTAGTGGATAAAATTTATATTTTGTGGTTTCCAAGCTGTGCACTGAGGTCCCCCAGGGCATCACATCTACCTCACAGGGAGGTGTGGGGGCATTTTAAACATTGAGGGAAACACAAGGGTAGTCGATGTCTGTTGGACATCACAGGAACTACTAGCCAGAGGTAATTGATGGTATAAACAATGGATTGCACTACATTCCTTTCTATGCTATCATATCTTTACAATCCTGCGTTTTTGGTGTTGCTGTGTTAAAAAGCAAATACCATGAGGAATACAACGAGGAACAGGAAAAAAGGATGGAGGTGTCCAGTCTGATTAGAATATTTGAGAAGTTGTGCAGTGCCCAGTAGGCACACAGATCCGAGTAGTATGCAATTATTTTTATTTAGGGATGAAATAAATATATTATTTTGTCTTTCAATTTATGTGTTTTTTCCCCAATCATCTACTAAGTTGATAGGACACGCATACTCAAGTTATAATACTTAATAAATGGAACTGTTTAGGTGATTCTTTTGTTCTAGTGGGTCATGAAAAAATTACTAATATATATATGTATTTGCGGTACGCGGGCCTCTCACTGCTGTGGCCTCTCCCGTTGCGGAGCACAGGCTCCAGACGTTGCAGGCTTAGCGGCCATGGCTCACGGGTCCAGCCGCTCCGCGGCATGTGGGATCTTTCCGGACCAGGGCATGAACCCGTGTCCCCTGCATCGGCAGGAGGACTCTCAACCACTGCGCCACCAGGGAAGCCCAAAAATTACCAATATATTAAAGATGCCAGAACTGAGAGAGTTTGGGAAACTTTGATTTATATCCTTTTCTCATATTCTAAAAGTATACTACCAACTTAATTATACAGTTCTGTTAGAGTACAAGTGTAATCGGTGCTTTATTTTATATTTTTCATTTGGCTATCACTGTCTATGTACCACTAACTGAGATGTACCAAGTTTACATATGTGGCATTTGTGCTTACAGACCTTATCTTTAGTTTGTTCTGATGAATCTTTTCACCCATGTACTTAAGACCCTGCTTGTCTTTAACACATCTGGTACTGGTCCATTTATCTGCGGATCTGCTACATTATTTTATTTTAGATACCCTCCATCCTCCCCTTTTCCTCATGGTGGGGATGATAACAGCTAATAATATATTGAAATAAAAATAGTTATTAGGCATTTATGAGTCAGGCACAGTTCTAAGTAATTTATAGGTTTTAGCTCTTTTTGTCCTCAGAGGTATAAACACTATTATCCTCCTCATTTTACAGATGAGAAAAATAAGGCACGAGTGTAAATACTTACTTGGCGCTGCATAGCCAGAGAAGGATGTAACTTGAATTTTAACCCAGTTATCTCATTCCAGAGCCTATTCTTAGCCACTCTGCTATATATTGAAAGTAGTATATAGCTCAGTTTAGCTTCTCTTCCTTTTTTAAAAAATTTTATTTTTATAAATTTATTCATTTATTTATCTATTTTTGGCTGCATTGGGTGCTGCTGCGCGTGGGCTTTCTTTAGTTGTGGCGAGCGGGGGTTACTCTTCGTTGCGGTGCACAGGTTTCTCATTGTGGTGGCTTCTCTTGTTGCAGAGTACGGACTCCAGGTGCACAGGCTTCAGCAGCTGTGGCACGCGGGCTCAGTAGTTGTGGCTCACGGGCTCTAGAGCACAGGCTCAGTAGTTGTGGTGCAAGGGCTTAGTTGCTCCGCAGCATGTGGGATCTTCCCGGACCAGGGCTCAAACCCATGTCCCCTGCATTGGCAGGCGGATTCTTAACCACCGTGCCACCAGGGAAGTCCCTAGCTTCCTCCTTCTCATTTGGTTCACTCTTGTCTTGATATTTTAGAATAAACCTACCTTATCTCTATTTTTCCATATGCATCACCATGGCTTTGAAACATATGTGTGTATTTAGCTATGAAATTTCCATTTACTTGTACTTATATAACTCTGGCCCCTTCTGCCCAGTTCTTAACTTACATCTTTTCTGATGTCTCCTGGTTCTTCTTCCTTGCTCTGCTGACCACTCCATCACTGGACTCCTCTTCAAGGTATCCCACAGCTATTCCAATCCCTGCTGTTGAGCATCTCACACTATAAAAAGGGAAAAATGGAACTGTGCTTTGCCTGTATAGTTATAGTATCCAAAAGTGAACCCTAAATGGAAGAATAAGCAGAGAAGGGTTGTGTGAAGCCACTCCATGGGGCTAAACTCTCAGATGACAGTGGCTTTAATTTTTCTGGGTCACAGAGTATTTTTGTAGTATGTACTTTAATTAGTTCAGATTCAGTATCTATAGTGATTAGAATTGTGTCAACTTTTCCTTTAACTGGAAAGAGGTCATGGGAGTTTGTATTTAATCATTTTAAGCTCCTTAAAAAAATTTACCATCTTTCCTGAACCAGAGTAGTGATTCTTTTTCTATAAAAGAAAACTTATCCTCTAAGTTCAGGCAAAGATGCCTGCTTTTGCCACTTCTATATAGTACTGGATATCCTAGCCAGAGCAATCAGGGAAGAAAAAGGCATCCAAATTTGATGGATCCAATAAAAGCCATCCAAATTTGAAAGGAGGAAGTAAAAATTCTCTTAGTTTGCAGATATTATGATCTTATATGCAGAAAACCCTAAAGATACCACAAAATACCATGTTAGAACTAATAAACAAATTTGGCAAAATAGCAGGATACAAAATTAACACTTGAAAATCAATTGCATTTCTATACACTAATAATGAACCATCTGAAAAGGAAATTAAGAAAACAGTTTCATTTACAATAGCATCAAAAAGAATAAAAACACTTAGAAATTAACTTAACCAAGGAGGTGAATGACTTGTAAAGTGAAAACTACAAAACATTTCTGAAACAAATTAAAGAAGACAAAAAAATGGAAAGACATCCTTATTCATTGGTTGAAAGACCTGGTATATTGTCAAGATGTCAATATTACCAAAACAATCTACAGATTTAATGCAATCCGTATCAGAATTCCAAAGATGTTTTTGCAGATCTTTTGCATGAGATGGAAAGACCCATCCTACAATTTATATGGAATCTCAAAGCACCCCAAATCCTGAAAAGAAGAACAAAGCTGGAGGATTCATACTTCCTGATTTCAAACTTACTACAAACCTACAGTAATCAAAATACTGTGGTACTGGCATAAAGACAGACATATAGATCAGTGGACTAGAATAGAGAGTTCAGAAATAAATCCTTATATATATGGTTAAATGATTTTTGACAAGGGTGCCAAGACCATTCAATGGGGGAGAAGGCAGTCTTTTCAGCAAATAGTCCTGAGAAAACTGAGTGTCAACATACAAAAGAATTAAGTTGGATCCTTATAAAACATCTCATACAAAAATTAACTCAAAATTGGGACTTCCCTAGTGGCGCTGTGGTTAAGAATCCTCCTGCTGATGCAGGGGACACGGGTTCAAGCCCTGGTCCAGGAAGATCCCACATGCCGCGGAGCAACCAAGCCCATGCGCCACAACTACTGAGCCTGTGCTCTAGAGCCCGTGACCCACAACTACTGAGCCTGCGTGCCACAGCTACTGAAGCCCATGCGCCTAGAGCCTGTGCTCCGCAACAAGAGAAGCCACCTCAATGAGAAGCCCACGCACCGCAATGAAGAGTAGCCCCTGCTCGCCGCAACTAAAGAAAGCCCGTGTGCATCAGCAAAGACCCAATGCAGCCCCCCCAAAATAAATAAATAACTCAAAATGGATCCACGATTTAAATGTAAGACCTGAAACTATAAAAATCTGAGAAGAAAACATAGGGCAAAAGCTTCACAACATTGGATTTGGCGATGATTATTTGGATATGACACGAAAGGCATAGGTAACAAAAGAAAAAATAGACAAATTGAACTTCATGAAAATTAAAAAAATTTAAGCACACTATCAACAGAGTAAAAAAAGCAACCAATAGAATAGGAGAAAATATTTGCAAATCACATATCTGATAAGGGATTAATATCAAGAATATATAGAAAACTCCTAAAATTCAACAACAAAACCCGCGAACAATCCAATTAAAAAATGGGCAAAGGACTTAGACATTTCTACAAAGAAGATATACAAATGGCCAAAGAGCACATGAAAAGATGCTCAACATTACTAATCATTAGAGAAATGCAAATCAAACCTACAATGAAATACCACTTCGAGGAAAAAAAAAAAAAAAAGCAAAAAATCCCAGAAAAGTAAAAAGTGTTGACGAGGATGTGGAGAAATTGGAATGCTGTGCACTGTTGATGGGGATGTAAAATGGTATAACTCCTGTGGAAAAAACCAAAAAATTAAAGACAGAATTACTGCATGATCTGGCAATTCCACTTTGGGGTATATACTCAAAAGAATTGAAAGCAGGGTCTCAAAAAGATATTTATACACCCCTATTATACTCAAATATTGAATTCACAATAGCTAAAACATGGAAGCAGCCCAAATGTCCACTGACAGATGAATGGATTAGCAAAATGCAATATACACATACAATGGGATATTATTCAGACTTAAAAAGGAAGGAAATTCTGACATATGCCACAGCAGGAATAAATTTTGAGGACATTATGCTAAGTGAAACAAGCCAGTCACAATAAGACAAATACTGTTTGATTCCACTTATATGAGGTATTTAGAGTACTTAAAATTATAGAGACACAAAGTAGAATGGTGGTTGCCTAGGGAAGGGGGAGGGAGAGGGGGAATGGGGAGTTATTATTTAACGGTTAGTTTCAGTTTTGCAAGATGAAAAGAGTTCTGGAGATGGACGGTTGTGATGGTTGTACGAGAATACAAATGTACTTAATACCACGGAACTGTACACTTAAAAATGGTTAAGATAGTAAATTTTATGCCATGTGTATTTTACCACAGTAAAAAATTCTGGTGAAAAAGCAAGCTAATGCATTAAATTAGTCACGATTTTGGAAAACAGAAAAAGTAAAGTAAAATAATTTCATCCCAGTGGTACATACCATTCAGAATTCTAACCCCTCACACAGGGCCTGGGAAGTAGCACCAATAACTTTGTGTAGCAATTGTAATGTTGCTACTGTTTAAAAGTCATGAAATATTTCACAATAAAAAACAGCAGAATATAGAATCCTTTGGAGTACAGACAACTACTTGCACGTATAAAAATAATGTGTTGACAAAATGGGCAACAACTGTAGACATATCGTGTAAAATTAAAATATATCTTGAGATACATGTCCTGGGGTAGTGGATGGTTCTGTTGCCCCAGACACACCCTTGGTACCCACCCTTCTAGCCTATATAGAAGTGGTATCACAAGAGAAAACTGGACAGTCTCAGAACACTCCATGTTGCTTGCTTGTAAAAAATCTATCGTCAAAAATGATCGTCTATCGATAATCGTCAAAAATCTATCGTCAAAATCTATCGGGTTCGTGCCCCGGTCCGGGAAGATCCCACATGCCACGGAGTGGCTGGGCCCGTGAGCCATGGCCGCTGAGCCTGCACGTCCGGAGCCTGTGCTCCGCAATGGGAGAGGCCACAACAGTGAGAGGCCCGCGTACCGCCAAAAAAAAAAGAAAAAAAAAAAAGATAAGTGCGTTCTATGGGAGAAAAAAGCTGCCAAACAGACCAACTGATTTAAAAAAATAAATCACTTGAATATGTGCATCAGTTATTGTTCAGGTGAATAATTGTGGCAAGAGGGTGCTAAGGGCACTAGATGAAGCAGGGACACTCTCTCCTGCTTTGACAGACAGGGGACATGGTGAATGAAATCTTGTTTTCTCCCCAGAAAATACAGACCTCCCCACTGCACCATTTGCTTCTTCCATTGGAAGCCACAGTGTGACATTACGATGGAAATCAGCCAACATCTCTGGAGTAAAATACATCATTCAGTGGAAATATGCACAACTGCCTGGAAGCTGGACTTACACTGAGGTATGAACTGCTGCCCATGTGCCTAAACGGAGACTTTTTCTTCAAATTATTAAAAGTGCCAAATTACGACATATAATTATAGGTGAAAAGACATTCTAGAGAAGATTCAAACGTAAAATGAGTGGTTGGATTAGATGAACTTTAATCTCTGCTACTTTTTATGCTAAACCTTTTATTTTTAAGGAAAATTTATTATTGGACATATATATTATTCCTTCAGCACAGCATCACATAACCAACTACTTATATCATTGGTCTTTATCTGCCCACCCCATTGAAAATGATTCCAACTAGGGTGGAGGGCAAGGAGGTCATCCAGGATGGTCCCTTTTAGGAAATCAAAAGCATGCTCAGAGAAAAATAGTCCCAAGACACCAAGTATATTAACATGGAAAAGTAAAGGTAATTTACTAAAATTGAGGTAAATGCCATATAATTGAATCCATAATTTTGCAGTTTTGAAGAAGGAAAGAATTTTGGTGTGAATTATGCTGACTGATGTCGGGATGGCTCAGCTCTGAGCTCCAGGCCTCCATTTCAACTGGTCTGGCAGGCCTTGGGTCACTCCATATCCAGAAGGCCATCCATCATCTACAAACGAATCTGTGCTCTTGAGTTACAATATATGGTGGCTATTCCATAAATGCTGATTTTTGATCTCTTGTTGATTTAGGCCGTGTCCAAGCTCTCCTATGTGGTAGAGCCCTTGCATCCCTTCACTGAATATATTTTTCGAGTGATTTGGATCTTCACAGCCCAGCTGCAACTGTATTCCCCTCCAAGTCCCAGTTATAGGACTCATCCTTATGGAGGTATGGCATGCACACGTTGCTTAAGAAATCAGGAATTGTTCCAAAGCTTTGGTTAGTTCATTTTATTTTAAACAATGAAATAAATTTATTCCTTCATTAATAGACCCATCCAACAATGGAGTACCTAGCTAGGTGCCAAATACTGTTCTAGGTGTTCACCATACTCCTGTGATCAAAACAAAAATACCCATTCTGGTGGAGAAGAAATACTCTAACCAGTAAACCTAATAAATAAGGAAAGTATATTGTAAGTAGGAAGATACGGGGTGCTATGGTAAGAGGAACGTTTTGAGCAGGGTCTGTCCTTTAGAAATGGGGAGTGTATTAAAGAAGGTGGTCAGAATAAGCCTCACTTAGCAGTCAGAAATTATGGAAGGTTTTAAAGAAGAGGAGTAGTTGCTTTGAGTACTCCTTAAAAAGATAATTTTGGCCACTACATATGGAATGGATTGAAGGAATGAGAGAGACTGGAATGTACAGAGGTAGTGAGATCAGCTGGGAGGTTATTATAATACTTTAACATTTGATTAGAGATGATTTTTAAAAATAGTACATATATTGGGGCATTTTCTGATTTCTTCTTTCAAAGATGTGACTCCATACCAGGAAAAGGATTCAAGCCTAGAGCCTTTTAGGGAGGTGAATGCCTGGGGCAGACACTCAGGGAGAGTTGCCTGGTGCTCTCACCCTTAGAGTTAGCTGAGGGGACGTGGGAGGACTTATTCCAAGCCAGACGTTATATGTCCCTACCCCTCGTTCTGGAGATTCAGCTGTGTGCAGAGACCCTCACTGTGAACTAGGCCTTGGACAGAAGCATAGCTAGATAGCGGATGAAGCTGGTTGGGGCATTTTCCCTCTTCTCTGATTAGTGCTCTCTTCTTGCTTATCAGATTTTAGGGTATGTATGGCACCTCTGCTGACTATTCCCTGACTATTCTTGGGACCTCAGGTCAGACACTGGCCTAGGGTCATATTCGAAATGTTCCAGATCCGAGTAGAATATGTGGATCCTTCTTCATTCAAAGCAATGCCTCATGTACTCCAATAGTGTTGGAACATTTTCCAGTGCTGGAGACATACCGTGGTCCAGGGCCCAAGGCTAGTCAAATCAAAATAATGAAGAAGGCAAATTTTGCTTTCTATTTCCGGGCATTTCTCTGGATATGCAAGCCCACATACCCTCCAGGTGTTCCAGTCCTCGTACTGGGGGTCTTTTCCATGGATAGCATCTCATGCCTCAATTCTATCTCACTTTTTTTAGCCACATCAAAACTTACAAAGTTATCTGTTTCATGTTCCATCACTTCATGATTCTTTTCTTTTTTAGCTATGGGAAATATATGATTTTTAGATGGTATTACTTGGGGCCTTTATGAAGATAATTTCTTAATCAGGTGGAATGGTTACCTTGCCTAACCTGACCAGCCTTTTCAGGGACGATTTTTGTGGGGGAGATTTGGACAATGATCACAGTTCACCATGTGACATCTACATGCTTGAAGTGGAGCGGATCATGTCTGTCTGGGCACTGACCCTGAAGAGTTAGTTTTTCTGACATCCTGATTCTGATTCACTGGGAGATGATTCCTACTTCCCTGTTCACCAGGGTGACTGAGTGCATGGAGCAGAGGAGTGATGTGATGGTATTTGTGTTTGCTAAAGCTCAGTCTGAGAGTTGGGGAGGAACTGTATCAGAGAAAGGCTGAGAGATCAATTAAAAAGCCTTTTTAAAATGCAGCCAATGCGAGGGCTGAACTGTCCCTTCTCTCCCCACTCTAAAGGGTCAGGGGTGACGCAGAGCACCTGCCAAAATTGTTCCGAGGCAGAGAGACTACTGAAGAGCAAAGTGACATCAGTCTGTCTTTCTATGGAAAGACGAAATAAAAGGGTGTGGTTTCAGGGCGTGGGGGGTATGGAAAGCAGGTGGAGACATGGGTGGAAGATAGGCTGTTAGATCATTTGTTTTCCTTTCTGTTCTTTGGCACTTGGGTAGCTCCTAAAGTCTGTGGGTGAGTGCTTAATTAGAGAATGCATGCTCCTTTCATCCTTCACAAGGGAAGGGATGTTGCTAAGGCACAGAAAGCCTGGATTCCAGGGGACCTTGGGAGCTGGGGGAGGAAAGTACAGTCTAGGTCAGCAGAGCTGATGCCAGCAAAAGTGAAGCAGACTGTTCTAATTCAGGCTTATCTAAAGCCATATCTTTAGCTGGAACTAGTCCGGCTACAGCACTCTAGTGAGGGAATAGGCCCCAGGACTTACTTCTTTTAACTTGTGTTAATCATTGACTCCAGTTTATTACAGATTCTCTTCTCCTTCCTAACCTGGTTCCATCCCACGTTTCAACTTGTTTAGGTCTCTGGAGATTTTTGACCACTTTTTTTCTAGAACATTTATCCTATTTGCATACTTCCACATTTAATTTTATTGCATAAATTAGAAGTGAGGAAAATAACATTTGAAAGAGTCCCTTAGGAAAGTAGTTAACTGGTATCATTTAGGGATCAAGAATTGCAGCTCATAGATATATTACTATCTTCTCTCTATCACTTCTGTGAATATTAACAAAAATACTTCATTTATGCTGTTTTCAAAAAAACAACACTTTTTTTCCTATCCTATTTACATTTTTACATTTTTCACTGTATATTTTCTGCTCACGATGTCACCATTATCTCTTCCAGTTCCTGAAACTGCTCCTCTCATTAAAAATATTGAAAGCTCCAGTCCGGACACGGTGGAAATCAGTTGGGCTCCACCTCAATTCCCAGGTGGACCTATTTTGGGTTATAACTTAAGGCTGAATAATAAAAATCAAAAGTTAGATTCAGGGACACAGAGAACCAGTTTCCAGTTTTACTCCACTCTACCAAATACCACCTACAGGTAAGAATTAAGTGGTGCAGGAAAAATGTAACTAGCATGCAAAGGGGAAAGGTTGGGGGGGGAGGGATAAATTAGGAGTTTGGGATTAACATATACACACTACTATATATAAAATAGATAACCAACAAGGACCTACTGTACAGCACAGGGAACTCTATACTATGTACTAACCTATATGGGAAAAGAATCTGAAAAAGAATAGATATATGTATAACTAAGTTGCTTTGCTGTAGACCTGAATCTAACACAATATTATAAATCAATTATACTCCAATATAAAATTTAAAAATAGTAACCAGCATGGGTTACAGGCATGATATTATTTAAGAAATAGGGCTAAAAAATAGCTTAAATGTATTTTGAGAAGTCGCATTGGCTTTGTGCTGTTGGTTTAAGTTGCTGTGGTTTTCCTCAAGTTTTTACGCTTATTAGATTACACCATCCTGAGCAAAAACATTTGTAAGTATTTCTATTGTATTCAGAGATAAATATAAATGTGGGCTTATAAATATGGGCTAAAAAAGACATTATAAGCACCATAAATATCATTTCATCATTTAATCCAACATGAAAAAAGTAAGGAGGTAAAATTCTGTTAATGGTATTTTTGTATTAACTGTTAAGGGGATTATTTTATTATTGTTAGCTTTTCCAGCATTTACTAAGACCTCTTTAAATTAGGGCATGAATGGGGGTCATGCAGATAGCAGAGTTCAGTTTTTGACCTCTGTGACCCTGAACTATTCTATGGGGAATGCAAACAAGGATGTGATTGATGGTCATTTTAGTGCTAAGCAGTGGCACCAAGTAACTAGATACATGCATTGCCACATCGTCCTTTAAATAGAAATGTTATTGCTCCTTCTATTTTTGTCTCATGTTCACACCATGCCATGTAAAATACATCTCTCCAAATCGTTTTTGGAATAGGTTTTCTGTTGCAGCAGTAAATGAAGTTGGTGAGGGGCCGGAAGCAGAATCTAGTATTACCACTTCATCCCCAGCAGGTAGAGACTGGGGATGCGCCTCCTGTTACACGGAACTGAGGGGGTGGCAAGGGTGGGTTCAGATCTTGGAGGTCCTGGGTCATCTGGTGCTCCCCAAGACCCTACTGTTCTGCCCAAATGGACACTGTCTTCTGAATACTTGATAAGTTTTCAATGTTAAATGAGTCCCAGTATTTGACAAATAGGAGTAAGTTGTTTGATCTAAAGTTTCCACGTTGGAATTTAAAAATTAAAAAAAAATTAGGGATTAAAAAAATGGCTTCAAGCAAACCCCTGGTTTCAGTTAAAGTCACTAGTGATTATGACTCTTATTTACACACTTAGGGGATACATATATTGTTTCTGCCCTAACCTCCACCTTATATTATGTATTATCATTTAACACAGATCAGATATCTTTTTCTTCCAGTTTCCTTAAGGTTTTTAAATATATCTAAACTTAATAAGTTACATTTTACCATTCTGAATATTCAGCCTACCAAATTGGCTTCTGTTATTATTTTGCAAGTACTTTTCTTTTTTACTTCGGCATTTTAACAATTGCCTTGAGAGACTGAATACTTTCTGCATGATGCCCACGTGAGCAAAATGATAAAAGAAAATGCTCTCTAAGAAACACTGGAAATACTTTGGGGAAGCGAGTTAAAAGACTTTGGAATAACACACAAAGATTCAGAATTCTAGGAGTCTGCTCTCCGTTTTCATGGGAGCCCCATTTGCTGACTTGACTGCCCCGTCCTCTAATCTGCACACGCCTATGCCAGTGGGGAGTGAATGTCATCTATCACCAGCCTTTAGTTTATTTTTTGGGGCTGTTACTACACTCTAGGAAAGGAGAGGTATTTTTGTTATGCAAGAAGCATCCAAAGGGCGAGTTAAATATAGAGCAGGCTTAAGGTTGTTGTTACCGTGATTATTGCATAACATTTATTAATTACACTAAAAGTGTTCATCAACGCACACTTCATCACTCTCCACTTGAACAGGATGTCAAACAGAGTTCTGTAGTCCTCACATTTCATTACTACGGACCTTTCTCCTGCCTCAAAGGGAGATAATTAAAGACAAAACAGAGACAACCAAAGTTTGTCCATATGTGTGTGTTATGCAACAACCCACTCCAGCCTGGGCTGGACCACCTCCACCAAGCAGTCAGATTCCTATGGTGGAGGATAATAAGCCGAGCTCCTATTTGGGCAAGGCTGTTGAGAACAGTGATACCGCATGTGATGATATTTTGAGGGCATTTAGGGGCACATACCCAGAAATCCTACTTGACTGACACTGTACTTCTCATCCCAATCACAGAATGTGATTTGTACTACAGCTGAAATACCCCAGTGCCTTCAGAGAAAATCTGACCAGCCTCTTTCACGTGCTAGCCCCCTTGTGTTGAAGGATGGTATTGATCTTTTTTGTGTCAATGTGTATATGATTGGTCTGTCTGTCTAGAAACTGTGTTGTTGTTTTAGTTCAAGAAGAGGAACGGTGGCTCTTTTTATCCAGGAAAACTTCTCTACGAAAGAGATCTTTAAAACATTTGGTAGATGAAGCACATTGCCTTCAGCCGGGTGCTACACACCGTAATATTACAGGTCAGTGTAATAGAGAAAAATGTTTCCTTAGTGTGAAAAGAAAGATCCAGGTTGACTTCAGTTTTAATCCCTTTATTAAGGATTAAAGAAATAAATTCTCTTTCGTGGAAGTGTTTTGTCTGGTTGTTACCTAATAACACACATGTATTTTTGCATGGCTCTTCCAGGAATATCAGTTAATGTCCACCAGCAAGTTGTTTATTTCTCTGAAGGAACTCTCATATGGGTGAAGGGAGCTGCCAACATGTCTGATGTGTCTGACCTGAGAATTTTTTACAGTGGTTCAGGATTAATTTCTTCCATCTCCATAGACTGGCTTTATCAGAGAATGTACTTCATCATGGCTCAACTGGTTAGTCTGAGAATTTAAAGTAAACAACTTGATATTGATACTCTAATGCATATCTTGGTATATTTACAAGTAAACATAATTCTTTCATTCAATAATTAGTCACTGAGTGTTTACTATGTTTTAGACACTGGGTTAGCAACGAACCATAGATCTAGCCTATAGCAGGGTCTAGACTTTACCTAGTACTAGTCCTGACCTACCATTAAATCATCTTTATTGTGATTTTTCAGAGCTGTGAGTTTATACTAATGATAATTCATCTTCTATAAGACAGTGGTGGTACCTGAATTATCACTAGATAAAACTGCCAATCATAATCAAAATCAGCTGCAAGCATTGTAAATTGTATAATAACCACAGATAACTGCAGTAGGTCTCTGAAAATATTGTATTACCAAACCTTTGAGAAGACACAGTTTGCTGTGTTTCAAGTTTCCTTCTTTTAAAGGGACAGGCTGGTCACAATCGCTATGGCTGGAAGCCCCTAAGCTTGGAAGCAGCTTAAACATTAATAAAAATAGTTGAGTGCCTCTGTAAGCCAGGAAAATACGTACTCGTATTTCACGGATACCAAGAGGATATAAACTCATTAGGATATAGGATATAACATTGTCTTTTAAGAGCTTTTTTATGTTTTCTAAAAGTGCTCTGTGACTAGTGAAATTCTAAATACAGAACAGTTGCTCAAGAAATACATGTTGGCCAAATTGAATAGACACTAATTCTACTGATGTACTCTTCTCTAGGTATGTGTCTGTGATTTAGAAAACTGCTCAAACATTGAGGAAATTACTCCTCCGTCAATTATTGCACCTCAAAAAATTGTGGCTGATTCATACAATGGGTGAGTGTTAGCCTTGTAAATGTGAATTCTCTTCCTTTGGCAAGAATCCTGGGGAAACTTGCTTGCTAATAACATCCTAGTACCAGATGAGCCGATCTATGTATCTGATTTCACATTTAATTAAATCCAGGCAAAGTTCTTTTCATTCTTATAGAGCCAAGAGGAAATTTCATTCAAACTTGATCCACAACTTCTCTAGGTAAGTAGTTTTTCCTTTCTCCTTCACAGTAAAATATGGGCTTATGGGAAAGACTTCTTGTCTGGGACTCCGGGGCCTGGGTTCTCGTCTTGGGTATGTCACTATTTTATGCATGACTCAGGGTCTTGTTCCCCCTCGATGCCCCCCATGAGAAGCCCTTCCTGCCTCTCTTTCCTCTTTTCATTGCACCATTTTCTCTTGCTGAGCAATTCAGTACCTGTTCATTTTTCTGGTCTGGTTCTCACATCTATCAGGAGGCTGGTTTAGAAAGAACACTGCTACCATCCACTTTAGGAAACTGAAATTGATAGCTAATAACAAGTTAAAATTTGCCATTACAAATCACTATGCTTCCCCCTGCCACAAATGAAATGGACACATTTTAGCTCAGTTGTGATGCTAAATTGTAGTAGGACTTCAAGAGAGTAACTTCGTGTCTATGACCTTTGCTTTATCCTTCCATTCGGGGAAGACAATAATACTCAGTTGGGGTATTTTGAGGATGAAATGAGTTATTCACTGTGAATGTATTACATGATCTCCACATGCTCACATGTGAAGGATGAAAACATAGGAAGTTATTTTGGGGTGATTATTTATTAAATATAATCAGATAATTACAGGTTAGTAACCAATAAGCAAGGCCAACGTTTGTAAGACTAAACATTTTTCTTTCTTGTAGGGATAAAGTTGTTTTCATTTTGAATGAAAAAAAATATAGCCCATAGCACTTTTTATCTTTCACGAATTGACTTTCTTACTCATTATTGATTTAAAATCAAGATTTTCTATTCATATTCTTTCATAATTTACCAGATATTTATTTTAATGTTTTAAGCTTGAGTGAATTACTGAATTACAGGATTTTTTCTTTTTTTTTTTTAAAACCCTGTGATGTAGGACAAGTCCTTTGGACTCTTTGGATCTTATTTTCCTCATTTGTAAAAGTCTAAGATCCTGTGAAATGAACTTTGTTGCTGGCAGTTACACGAAATGACTCACTCTGAGGATAATGAACTTCACTCACTAAATCAGTCGCTCAAAATACATCTCAAAGAGGTCTTTGGTGGCTCTTTCTTCCATTAGGATAAAACTGATTTGTGCTTAGATTTTGAAACATGACTAGAAATTATAATAATAATTATTCAGTAATAGTTATCAGGCACTTAATATGTGCTTCTAAGTGCATTACTTCCAATAATTCATTTAATTCTTGTTCAGCCGTATGGGGTAGTACTTTTATTATCCCGATTTTATAGATAGGAAAGCAAAGCACAAGTTGATTTATCGACCGCCCAAGACCATCAGCTGTTTTGCGCTGGAATCAGTATTTGACTTCTTGCTCCAGGGTCTGTCTTCTAATCATCTCCCTATACAATGACAGAGTTTCTGTAAAAATCAAAACTTTTAGCAACCCTTTTTATGTAGTATTCCTGAAGAATTTCAGGCAGATGAAATAGTTTATTCTTCTGATTAAAAAAGGTTACCATTATGCTGTTATCTTGCACCACTGAATTATTCACTCACTGAGTTTGTACTTATTATAAAGCTCTCCCCTCTCCCCCATCCCTGCTGCTTCTCTCTCTCACCTCCGTCCTCCTCCCCCCACACCCAGCTCTCCTCACCTTTCTTCTCTTTTTGTTAAATGACTAGAGCATATCTTTAATAAATACCTTTACTACTTTGCACCTTGGGAAACCCTGTACTTATCCACTCTGGAGATATATGGTTCTAATTGCCCAACAGGATAAAACAATGTGCTGAGGCATTGTTGCTCCTTCACCCTTGCACTGAATCACACCAGGCTTCTTTTGCTCCTGTTTCAGGTATCTCTTTTATCTTCTGAGAGACGGCATTTATAGAGTCGATCTCCCTGTGGCTTCTGGTCGGGGCTCAGAAGTTGTGCGTATTGTGCAGAGTGGCACATTAAAGGACTTTGCAATCAAGCCACAGTCCAAGCGAATCATTTACTTCAATGACACCGCCCAAGTCTTCATGTCAACCTTTCTGGATGGCTCCACGTCCCACCTTGTCCTACCTCATGTCCCCTTTACTGATGTGAAGAGCTTTGCTTGTGAAAACAACGACTTCCTGGTCACAGATGGCAAGGCTGTTTTCCAACAGGATTCTCTGTCTTTTAATGAGTTCATCGTGGGATGTGACCTGAGTCACATAGAAGAATCTGGGTTTGGCAACTTGGTCATCTTTGGCTTGTACACCCAGCCACACCCGCTGCCGGGCTGTCCACAGCAGCTCTCAGTGCTGTTCGGCTCACACCAGGCCATGGTTCAGTGGAAGCCCCCTGTGCTCGCCATTGGAGCCAGTGAGTGCCCTGTCCCCAGCCTGGAGACTGGCCTTGCTGCAAGGAGAGGAAAGCTTGAATGGCTTGACATGGCGACTCAACTTTGAGAGCCCATATGTGATTATTTAGTCATCAACTCAAAGCACTACTTAGTGCTCTCTCTCTCTCTTTCACACACACACACACACACACACACACACGTGTTTATACATTTGTTCTACATTTATCAGTTTTGCATTAAGAGAATCTCTATATTTCATCATATATGTCCCAACAGAATGGTTGGAGCATTTATTGAGTGTCTCCTTGGAGTCAGGCACTGACATTCTAGTCTGAGGGAATGCATTAGCCAGGGGGATGGAGACTTGGGTTGAGATTATGTATCCAGGGAGATCTTGCATGAATTTGAGCCTAAAACTCTCTGGACTTGAATTTTCTTCTCTGGAGAGGCAGCATGTGTGGTGGGTATGCAGGTGGGCTCTGGAGCCAGCCTGCATGGATTCAAAGGCTGGCCTTGCCCTTTTTTAGCAGAATGACCTGGGCAAGTTACTTAACCACTTCATGCATGTTTTCACTACTGGAATAAAAACATTAATTATATACTTCTATGGGATTGTCATACAGACCAAATTAAGATGCATAGGTAGAACACTTAGAACAGTGTCTAGCACAGCTGTTGGCAATTTTTTTCTATAAAGGAAGGACCAGATAGTAAATATTTTCAGCTTTGTGGGTCATATGGCTTCTGGCATAGCTACTCAACTCTGTCCTTGTGGTATGTAAACAGCCATAGATAAAATGTAAATATGTAGCTGTGGCTGTGTTCCAGTACAACTTTATTTACAAAAACAGGCAGTGGGCCAGATTTGGCCTGTGGGCTGCCGTTTGTCAACCCCTGGTCCCCTAGAGTATCTAGGAAACATTGGCTATTTTTTACTTTAAGACTAAGTTAATTATGCCTGTTTGCTGTATATGTCAAAGATGGCTGAAAATGAATTAGCAAAAAAAAAATTCTTTTGTATTGTTTGGGCTTCTAGAAGGGAGATGCTCTACCAACACTGGGAATTATATTAGAGATTCATCATTAAGCATTTGTTTATTAGGAGCTTGTATAGAAAACCGCTCCGACAGTTCTATGCAGCCAATCATACAGCACTGACAGGGGAACAGTGGCCTCTGATTTGCTGGGCATGATGTCTCCTTTGATGGAACAAAATGAGTGGGTGGGATGACCACTGTCCTAGTCATGTCACCAAGTTAACCCTGGTGATTATGGGATAACAGGCCCAATTATCCTTTCACTCAAGGTGAAGCTGTAGATAAATTTACTGACAGTCCTTTGTTTGCCCTTGCTGATGTCATCCTCGTCAGTAATATTGTTTAACTCTTCCAATCAGGCCCTTCCGCCTGGCAGAACTGGACTTACGAGGTGAAAGTATCAACCCAAGACTTTCCTGAAACCACTCACGTGTTCTCTAATATAAGTGGGACCATCCTTAATGTACACGACCTTCAGAGTGCTACGAAATACAAGGTTTTTGTGAGAGCAAGTTCTCCCAAAGGGCCAGGCCCTTGGTCAGAGCCCTCAGTGGGAACTACCCTGGTACCAGGTGAGAAAACATTCTTGATTTAGGGAGTGATCCTGACAAAAAGCTTTCCTCCCTATGTCCTTTAAAATTTCTCACCTTCAATGTGGTAAAAAAAATTAGAATGAGGGTGCGTTGACCCCTTGAGGATGTGTTTATTATCTGAGATTAGGAAAGCAAATAAAGCATTGTGTGATATTTATGTTTCTAACCTGCTATTTTAAACTGTCCAAGATATTTTTTAACAAACAATATAATTCTCTTCTTCTTCATGGTTTTCTCCTTTCTCATGGTTTATTAAGCAGTAGCACTCCTTGAACTCTGACTTCTCTCTTGGCGAGAGAAGCTGAGGGGCTGTGAATTATGTTGAATTCTATCCTCCTGGTTGAAAAAAAATGGAAAGATAACTGACTCATTTATACTACTGTTGTTATCGCAATCGCTTCTGGGTGCTCTGAACAGGACCATGGCCACCAACAGCTAAAGCAAAAAAAAAAAAATTCTGCCATGACCGTGACATTGCTATAGAGGCAACATCACTACACATTTCTCTTCACATTCAATTACAACTATTTACACAAAAATCAGAAAGTATGTTTAATATGATAGATAATTCTTTTAAGCAGATACAATTACTCATATTATTCCAGAGTATTTTTCAAAATGCTGATTGACTTTATGAAGGAAATCTAACGTATAAATGTGTACCTAAAAAAAGTGTGTTTTCTGTGATATTTCTTTCAATTTGTTTTTTTAAAACCAAACAGCTGCAGAGCCACCATTTATCATGGCTGTGAAAGAAGATGGGCTTTGGAGTAAACCATTAAATAGCTTTGGCCCAGGAGAATTCCTATCCTCTGATATGGGAAATGTATCAGGTAAACACCAAGTTCCCTGTACACTTGGATGGCAGGTTTCTACTTGTAAGACTTCCTGAGATATTCAACCAATCAAAAGGATTGCGTATTTTAGTATTAGGTCAATAATGAAAGGAAAAAATATTGACTGAACTATACTGCTAGTGACACTATTAAGAAAATGTCTCTTCTCACGGAGGAGGGCCATTTATTACTCCACAAAATGTAGTTATTTAATGATTTATGCCCATTTCAGGAAGGCTTTGATATACTTCTCATGTATTTTAATTTCTCAATGTTGTCTCACAGTAACAGCCTAACAGCCTTACTTCAATGGCATCTTCTATAATTTATTATTATTTATTTATTATTTAATGGCATCTTCTATAATTATCTAATTATTAGATCTCTTCGTTTGGCTATTAAAAGTACCACAGCATTTCTGACCAAAATGAGTTGGACTTAGGAGGCAGTGTGGTACTAATAGAAAGAACGATGCTTTGAAGTTGGCTTGAATCTGGGCTCCTCCTCTTTTCATCTGTGAGACCTCGGGCAGAATAGATAATTTCACGTAGTCTTGGGTTCTCCATGTCAAAAATGGGGATGGGGAGTTCCCTGGTGGCCTAACGGTTAGGGGTCTGGGCTTTCATTGCCATGGCCTGGCTTTAATCCCTGGTTGAGGAACTGAGATCTCGCAAGCCTCGCGGCACAGCCAAAAAAAAAAAAAAGAAAAAAAAAATGGGGATGATTTCTACTTCATAGCTTTGTTTTAAGAGTTGAGTGAAATAGGTAAAAGTGCCCAAGACAATGTTTGGCAAAGAGGAGACACTCAATGACTATTAGTTCCTCTCTCTAGTTCCAGGGGTTAAGATTTTGGGATAAAATTCTTGACAGATCCTTGAAGTTCTAGTGAGTATCTATGTTAGTATATGCTTTAATGTTATGTTGAGGTGCATGTATGATTTGTTGACTCGCCATGTTTATGCTGGCATGTATGAAAAAATAACTGCTACCAATTCACTTTGTTTTGAGACATGGATTGGTATAACAACAGCCTATACTACAGCGACATGAAAGGTGATGTCTATGTGTGGCTGCTGAGTGGGACGGACATCTCAGAGAATTATCACATACCCAACATTGCAGGAGCAGGGGCATTAGCTTTTGAGTGGCTGGGTCACTTTCTCTACTGGGCTGGAAAGACATACGTGGTAAGTAGAAGCCTGGCATTCTGGATGCTCTCGAACAATGCCCACCCATTTCAGTGACTGGAATGTAATTTTCACGATTTTTTTCATACTTGTGTACCACCTCTGCTAATATTTACTTAGTATCTGTCTCTAAGCCTACTCACTTTTTAATTAAAACGTATTTAGATATAAAGGAAATTTTATATCACTATGTGGTGTATTAGTCACGTATTTTCAATGATATCTTAAAATAAATATATTAAAATGTTCACCAGTGGGTTAGTGTCCTAGGGAAGATGGCACACTCCAAAGGCATGATTAAAAGAAACTAAGTGAGGGGACTATTTTCAAAGGTATCTACAGGGCTAAGGAAAATGAACAAAGGATGGTGAAGCATGCCCTGGGCTAGCAAGTGTGGGAGGATATTACTGCCACCAGGCATAAAGGGCAAGGGAAAGAAGGGAAAGAATGGTGAGGGCTGTAGCTTTAGGAGAGTTGCTGACATGAAAACCAGCCACTGTCAAAATGTATGGTCTAGCAAGGAGTGATACGGGGGTACATATGTACCCCTATCCCTCTTTTCTTCTGGCATCTGATCTTCTGCCAATGCTTCCATTGGCTGAAGCTCTCTGGAAGCCAGAGAACAACAGAGCTAGGTTGATGTCGTCCACTGATATCAGGCTCAGGGGTTACAGAGGAGGGTGGAGAGGGTGGAGAGTGGATTTGGGGGCAAGAGGAAGACATCCCACGCATTGTGCACACGGAAGAAAAAGATGGCTGCTGATGAGAACGCTGGCCTAACAGATCAAGAAATACGGTACGGAAGTCGTTTTCTAATCAGGAAGGCACGTGTCCATTCATTTATTTACTCATTATCTGTTACCAATATGTTTAGAGTCTTGAGAATAGGCATAGTAGACAATATGAAGAAAATAGACGACATGCCTCTGCTCTGTTGAAAAAATATGTCGGCTTTGTTGAGATATAATTCATGTACCATAAAATTCACCCTTTGATTGTATAAAATGCAGTGGTTTTTAGTATGTTCAGTGTTGTGCAACCATCACTACTTGCCCCTGCTCTTTTCATGACATAAAAATACATTCATGGGGCTTCCCGGGTGGCGCAGTGGTTAAGAATCCCCCTGCCAACGCAGGGGACACGGGTTCAAGACCCGGTCTGGGAGGATCCCACATGCCGCGGAGCGACTGGGCCCGTGTGCCACAACTACTGAAGCCCATGCACCCTAGATCCCGTGCTCGGCAACAAGAGAAGCCACCTTGATGAGAGGCCCGCGCACTGCAACGAAGAGTGGCCCCCACTAGCCGCAGCTAGAGAAAGCCCACGGGCAGCCACAAAGACCTAACGCAGCCAAAAAAAAAAAAAAATTCATGAATTAATAGAAGAAGCATACAAAACAATGTATTTAGAAGCAAAGCAATATGGTATAGTCTGAATTCATAAGTGCCAATGACCTGTAGGCAGAATGGAGCTGACTGGGGTTAATCAGAGAATGCTCCCCAAAATGGGTTAGTTTGAAAATAGTTTTGAAGGAGGAAGTGGAAGAGTGGGATAAAAATTGGTTTCAAGTATTTGCTCTGTCTCTTATAAAACAGTTCAACTCCTTGAAAAATTACTTAACTTCTTTGAACCAGTTTACTTGTGAAAAAGTAGGAAATAGAAATCCTTTACAGGCTTAATGCGAGGGCTAAAAGAGCTAATATTTTAAAGGTTGAAAAAAAGAAGTACAGTGCCTGGCACATAATAGGTACTCAATAATGATAGTCATTAATATTATGGAGATATACTGACAGGAGCAAGGAGAGAGACATCACCATTTATCAGGAGTATACATCTTCTTTGAGAGCCTAATCAAATACATTTTTATGTGTTGATTGGATGTATGATTAGGAAGGGCAAGTATTTTAACTCAAAATAAATGTATCTCCTTTCTCTTTAGAGGCATGAAAAGGAGTAAGCTTCCTTATAACCTCTAACTTTCTTGTAACTTCTAACTGTTATGTTTCCAAGGCTAGGCACACTACCCAGCACAGAGTGCCAGTATCTACTTGTGGTTGAACAAATGAATGTATGAATGCAGTAATTTACTAACAATTGCAATAAACTATTCATAAATCATGATGCCATTTGAAAATCACTAACTGACATGATTATATTTTGTAGATACAAAGGCAGTCTCTGTTGACAGGACACACAGACATGGTGACTCACGTGAAGCTGTTGGTGAATGACATGGTGGTGGACTCAGTTGGTGGATATCTCTATTGGACCACACTGTATTCAGTTGAAAGTACCAGGCTAAATGGGGAAAGTTCCCTTATACTACAGGCACAGCCTTGGTTTTCTGGGAAAAAGGTGAAAATTAAAAATAAGATCTGATCATTTAATAGTACTAAATAATGCTGTTTTATAGTTATGATAATACTGTTTCTGCTTATCGTGAGTTGTTCAGGTAGAACCTGAAAAGAAATACTGTTATGGTAAGATCTTGATATAACCAAACTTTCTCTAAGTCTTATTGATTGTCATAATTGATTAAATAAATTAGAATATAATGTGGAGATTTTTATAGTTTGCTTTATCTTGAATTGACTCACACTTTAAGAACATTTTAATTTCCGTCTGTTTTCATAGTCTTTAGGAATTCTTTGGATATTTTAGAGCTTCTTCCTGGGTGATGATTAGGTGTTTTATTATTTTCAATCAATTTCTGGTACTGACTGCTCTAAAAACTGTGTAACTCCTAGGAAAGTTGACTTCTCTGTGTCTGTTTCATTATCTGAAAAATGGGAATATTAACAATTGTCCTACCTCTTAGGGTTGTTGTGAAGATTAAATGAGATAATTCATGGGAAGTAGTGAGAATAGTTCCAGGCACATGGTGACCACTCAATAGTTAAGCTTGTATTTTGTAACTCAATCGAAAAAATACCCTGATATAGAAATGGTTCTAAAACAAATGATATTTTTATTTCCTCAACTTCTAGAAGCAATACCTATTTTTCTTGATCCTGTTTAGCTACCCTCTAGCAACCCATCTAAATTTCTGAATTTTGTTTTCTCTGATCATCATAATAATATATGTCTACTGTAGAAAATTTAGGAATTACAGAAAAGCATGAAGAAGAAATATATCATTTATACTATTTCTATCTAGGATATTTCTTAAAATTTTCTTATTTTTTAAAGCCTTTTTTGTTGTCAGTAGAGATAATACAGATGTATCAGATCATTTATAAACAAACAAACAAATTGTTGAGTCACTGATCCTCAATTCCATAGGATGTATCAGTTATAATTCCTAAGATTGGCACCTACAGATTATAACACAGATATTTAAAAGAAATAGAAATTTACACACCATATCCAGAGATTAATTATTCCTGTCAAATAATGAAATAATCCCTTAATTCTATTTTAGAGCCACTTGAGTCTGAATACAAAGAAAGTACATTTTTTATGTCTCCATAAAAAATGTTAGGGGAAAACCTTTTTCTGTGTAAAAGCATATTAAAGGTAACAGTATATCAGGAGTAACTTCCTATTCATCCCCGAGACTTTGTCAGTAATCTCCCTGCTGTCCTGATCTTGTCGTTTGAGCTTTTTCTACTCAGGATAGCTCGGGAGTGGCCCTGGGGACTTTTCTGTAAATGAGTGAATCATTAGATTTCTCAGCATGTTTGGGGAAATACACTTTTCTTTAAAATCCACTCCAAATACTCTCACAGGCTGGCTAATGTTGTTCCTACTTGTGCAAATCTGTGTTCTGGTTCCGTGGCTTGTTTTATTCATCTGCCTCCGTTAATGCTAGTAGGTGTTTTGAAGGTAATATGTTTTGCACTGAGCAAAGCGCTCCATCTCACTGTCATTCCTTTCTGTGTTACTCACAGATTTATCACGGAGTATAAGATACTTTGCAATCAACGGTGTAATAAAATAGTTAGCCAATCATTTACAGAAAGACTCATTTGTGCGATGAAAAGGGAGAATGAAATGAGAAATTCTTTTAAAGTGAAAAGATACTTTTTGCCACATCTGATGTGTCAGGCTCATAGTATATAGTACATTTTACCAGAGGATTAAACTTTAAGGTTTTTGTTTAGATCAAAGGGATTATTTCCTACGTATGGGAGTTACTAGACATAACAATGGTTACCAAAGATTTATGGAACAGCCTCTGACACTGCTAAAATATGGGCCCAAATGGCTGGTGTAAAGGAATGGGGTAATGATCCAACACCTGAATTTCACTTATAGCTTGAACAGTTTGTTGTATTCCAGCAAAGGGAGTTGTAGAATCTCTTTTTTAAGAGATAAAGTAGAGTTAATCTGTAATTTGGAAAACTCTAGTGCATCTCATTAGATAACCAAACAATATTAACCTGGTTTCACTTTAACTGGAAAAACTATCAATAAATCTCTTTTAGCCTGAAGAAAGGACATAATTCAACTCCCGAAAGGCTAGGAATTGCTAGAATAGTTTTCTACCTTTTGGGAAAGGAGTAGGTTGAGTTTTCTTGAAGATTGAAGGCTGTGGTTTACATGACTACTGAAGGTTCTTGTAGCCATGGGTCTTGAGATTATTTCTTTGTAGCAAGCCTTGGGTAACTTGCCAGCAAGTATTTTTAGTTGTTGGATACTTTATTGTATTCTTTTTACATTTTTCACTGGCTCATCTTTTTGTTTATATGCTGTTGTATCTTGCTAAAGATACAGTCATCAACTTTAATCCTATCTGATACCTCTCAGCCTCTAGGTCTGCTATAGAAAGACTCTGCTATTCTGAGGTCAGACTCCTAGCAATCTCAACTCATCTGAAAAATACCTATAAAGCCAAAGAAAGCAAAAAAGATCCTTTGGATTGTAACTTCTATCTCATGCACCTTATTTCATAGGAGAAACCGTCTTCCCTCAAGCCTCACGTAGTCAACTGGATGTAAAATTAAGACATAGATTGTAAAAAGAAGACAAAGAAAGAGTAATAAGAAGTAGTTGTAAGATGTCAGCTGGAAATAGGACTTTATATATACATGACTCTATCCAATTATATCACATAAAAACCCTGTTCGTGTTATATTTTAGAAAAATATCAGGATGTTTTTGGTTGTAATTAACAGGAGATATAATTTTAAATGGTTTGAACCACTGGTTCTCAAACTTGGGGACACATTGGAATTACCTGGGGAATATGAAGACATACTGGAGACTGGATACCATCTCCAGAGATCAAAATTTAACAGGATGCAGACTAGGAATTGAGATGTTTAAAGAATTCCACAGGTAATTCTAATGTGTAGCAATTGAGAACAACCGATTTAAACAACGATCAAATTCACTGGCTTACGTGGCTGAAGAGTCCAAAGTTATGGCTAGCTTTAGACAAGACTTTACACAGTGGCTCAAAGTCCCTCATTCAGTAGGACCTGGAGTGTGGTTGAAAATTTGTATTTGTAACAAATTCCCAGATGATGCTGATGTTGCTGGTCCAAGAATCAAACTTTGAGAACCACTAGAGATTAAGTATATAGAAGTGAATACTTCTTGCCATTTGGGGATTTTTAGGAAACCAGTGCTTATATCAAAATTACATAGTAATAGACATACTCATATAATATTTATATTCAGTGAAAGGCAAAAATCACTGAGTTTATTATTCCAAAGAGGATGTTAAAGAGAAATCTGTAGCTTAAGTGTGACATAATCACAAAGGTATCCTTAAACATGTATTTGATTTGTTTTCTTTCCATATTTTCTATTTAGGTAATTGCTCTAACTTTAGACCTTAGTGATGGGCTCCTGTATTGGTTGGTTCAAGACAGTCAGTGTATTCACCTGTACACAGCTGTTCTTCGGGGTCAGAGGTAAGTAAGATTGAAGGCAATTGGTTGAGAATAAGAGAACAACTTGCTCCTCAGTTATAAATGATAGTGCATGAGAATTCATTTATTCTTCCAATAAACATTTACTAATTTTCCACTGTGTTGCAGGCATTGTGCTTGTAAGGAAAGGTAAGTTTTTAAATAACTAATTACTGTAGGATATGGTGAATACTGTGATAGGATGTAAAGAGAGTCCAGTAGAGGCACTGAGGAGAATGCCCCTCAAGAGCCCAGGAAATGGGTGGATGGGTTTTTCTGCTTCTTAATATAGTCTCCGACTATGATTATAGATTTGCCTATAACTCTTTAGTTGACGTATCTGCATGCTTTGTATTTAGTATTGTTATCTATATACTTGATTACATTGTGTTTCCTTTTATTACTATAAAATATCCTCATTCATCTATGGTAATACTCTTCATCTTAAAGACCATTTTGTCTGATAGTATTAGGAAAGTCACAGCAGCTTTCTTATGCTTAGTGTTTGCATGGTACAGCTCTTTATATCTCTTTACTTTCAATTTTCGTCTTTACATTTAAAAGGTGTCTCTTGTAAATAGCATACAAAGTTTTGCTTTTTTATGCAGTCTGACAATTTCTGCCTTTTAATTGGGGTGTTTGATTCATTTACATTTAATATAATTATTGATATGTTGGGATTTAAGTCTACCATCTTGGTGTTTGACTTCCATTTGTCTCATCGGCTGTTCATTCCTCTGTTCTACTTCTCTGCATTTTTGAGGGTAAATAAAATACTTTTTTAGTATTCCATTTTATCTCCTCTCATAACATTTTAATTATGTGTATTTATAATTTTCTTTAGGTTGCTTTAGAGAGTAAAATATGCATTTTTAACATTAAATATCTCCAACTTACCACAGTCATATTCAAAATATTCTTACTTCATAAATGATTTTAAAACTTTATGGTGATATGTTTCCAATTATTACCCTTCACTCTTTGGGTTCTTGTTGTCATATATTTTACTTTCATCTACACTCTAAAATCCATGTTCACTACTATTTTTAGTTTAAACAGCCAATAGTTTTTAACTTCAAGGAAACAGTTACATATCTCAAATTAAAATACAGGACATAAAATCATTAAAGAAAAGCAGTTAAAGGGAGAATTTAGAGGTCATATTATTACATAGATGAGGAAACTGAAACCACAGATGTGTATAAATTTGCCGATTGTCACATGGTAAATTAGAGAGATAGGAAAAGGTTAAAGTAAAACAAAAGGTCCTGCTCTAGGGCAGAGATTTTTAATATTGGGTTCTTGGACCCCCTAGGGAGTTCATGGAGGGCTTCAGGTGGTGTGTGAGTGCTTGGAAATTGAGCATCCATTCATTTCATCAAATTTTCAAAAGAGTCTAATCTTACAAAGACCAAGAATTCGTGCTCTATGAAGACAATGTCAAAATTACTTTTAGATTAAAAAATATATATTTTTTGGTTTATGGAAAAACTCTTAACCATAGAGACTATAAAAAAGGAGTATATGTTTATAAACCTATAATGCATACGAGCATAAACACAGCAAATCTGATTAATCATTTATTTCATATCAGCTATAACATACAGCTCTCGTTCGTTTCCCAACTGTGAACCATAGAAAACTGGTTGTTCCCTTCCCTAGAAATGTAAGATGCTGGCAATCTGATTGTCAAAAGAATCTGTGAGATATAGACGGTGTTCAAAGTGACAGTGTCCTGAGGATTACGGCTCACTCTCTCTGTCTGTACATTCCAGAGGACAGGCTAGCTAGTGTTGAGAGCCCAGCTCCTCAAGTGTCCAGAAAAATCAGTACTACTGGATTTACCAGATAGAGGAAGGAAGTTTCTCCTTTAAAAATGCATTTCCTTATCTCAAGGTTAATAATTTTCCTTGTCTGCATGCCCAGTGGAGTGCAGCAGATCTTGACAAGGTTACACAAAGGACAGGCACTTTTGCCCTCCACGTAAGACTTGCCTTTTTATCACACTGGGGGAAAAAAAAGCTGTACATAGAGACAGGGATTCCAAAGCCATCTTACAAGCAGAAATTTTTTCCTAATGTATAATCAAGCTTCCTTCTTCTGCATTTTAAGTTCCTCACCTCTAGTCTAGATCAGCACTGCCCAATACAACTAATGTGAGCCACATATATAATTGTAAATTTCCTGTTGCCTCATTTTAAAAAGTAAAAGCATATAGGTAAATTATTAATGAGTTATTTGTATTCCTTTTTCATATTAATTCTTGGATAGCTTGGGTGTATTTTACATGTACTGCACATCTCATTTTGCACACTAAGTTTTCATAGGAAATACTTGATCTGCAGTTAGATTTTATAAAATTTACAATGGAAAAAGTTGATTTACGTACCCAAGTTTTTCCAAAATATTTAAAGTTTTCCAGTAAATCATACATATGATTCATAATATATAAATCAAATATTAGCTTAAAATTTTAACCTAAATTAATTAAGACTAAATAACATAAAAACTCAGCTCCTCAATTGTAGTAGCCACATGTCAAGGGCTCAGTAGTCACCTGTGGCCTAGTGGTTACATTACTGGACAGTGTAGTTCTACCATAGAGTAGAGATGAGATTAGCTGTCTGCTGTCGTTCAGCATATTCAGAACTTGACAACTGTAAGCCGCCTTTCAAACTGCTCTTCCCTTTCCTATGTGCAGCCATTCCCTTTGGTTTATTAAAGAATGAATCTATTACTGACATATATATATAATCTATAACAACATATCTGTCTTGGAGGTTGAAAAGGGCGCATCTGTCATAAAAGTTCAGGCATATTTAGTCATGTCAGGACTGAGTATATTGCTCCAAAGGAGCCTACACCCTGCTGTTCCCTCTGCCTAAAATGGTCCCCAAACCCAGTTCTCTTGGTTACTTTGTGTTCAGATTGCATGGCTCAGCTTAAACATTGTTCTCTAAGAGTGGCTTTCTCTGACCAGACCCCATTAGGTCTCCTTGTTTAGGAGCCCACTCTACCTTTCCTTTTACAGTGCCATTCAATGGTGTAGTTATTTGCTCATTACCTGCCTATTCTGCTAGGCTGTATATTTTATGAGGGCAGGGATTGTATTTGTCTTATTTACCACTGTATTCCTAGTGGCCAACACAGAACTAGGCACCCAACATATGCTGAACGAACGAATAAATGAGTAAGACCTCAGTAGAGTAACCTCAGCTGACCTCTGTACACAGCTCATGCTTCATGGAAGGGTTTACCTTTTAATGATTTTTTTTTGTTGAGCTTTGATTTAAATCCAGCTCTACCTGTCTGAGGACTGAAGGGTTTGAGGTACTCATCTCCTGTAAGTGAGGAGGTTGTGCTCAAATTGCGATGAACACCAGATGGCAAGAGTTTTCCAATCAGCCCAGGAGATATTTACAGGAGAGGAGTCTTCAGCTGGAAATGAGGGGCAATCCAAGCCAGTGACAACTAAGGATCTCCAGTATCACCCTGAAGGGAAATCTCTGCCCTGGGGACTGTTTTGGGAATGCTGAACAAACGACCTGTGGGCAAGGCTAACATGAACACATTCACAGGAACTAGGCTGCAGCAGCTCTGTGTGTGGTCCAGAAGGGCCAGCCTTCTCAGGCCAAGTGCATCCTGCTTGGTGAGCTTCTTTCCATATGGAATTAGGTTTTATATACCTCACCAAGGTTACTGGAAAGTTCTAATGAGAAGTGGAAACGACAAAGTGTAAAATTAGACAAGTGGGTGAAAGGCCAAAAGGCAAACTAGGTGCTGGCTTCACATCTGAGTAGGTATGAATAAAGACTATTTTATGAGAAAAAGGACTATGGGAATAGTACTAGTGAATATACTTTTTCTTTATAAGGCTGACACCTCTCAAGTCCTTGGAGGTAGTTTCAATTTTCTCAAGGAAGTATTATGAAACTCTCAAAACAAAACTTTTATTTTGATTTTAAGTGCCATACTTTTCTAAAGAGGGGAATGTCAACACTTTAAAAAAATTTAGAGAAATCATTAAAAAAAAGTGAAATAACTACTCCAAAAAGCTGAGAACATTGAGATAGTTATTGTGAGAACCAGACAACTGGTGTAATTTTAGAAACAACCAAGCAGATTTTAAAAATAAAAGTCCTTGTCATTGAGAAAAAGACTTAAAAAGCAGTTTAAAACAATAGTCTGTTTCCTTGAATTCCCTGGTCTGAAACGGAGCATTTGGACTAAGCTGTGGAAGTTGATAAGTATCGTTGAAGCAACAGACAGTTGTGAATAGTGTAAAGTGAAGGACTAAACAACCTAGAATAAAGAATGGTGAGTAAATAAGATGACTAACCAAGAATAGGAGGAAGGCATGATGCAAGGAGGAGAAACAAATCAATGGGTTGTGCCTTTGATGTAGGGTAAAAATTTTTTTGATAAAAATCACAAGGATTTATTAAAATCTGTGTAACACTCTTGCTATTGCAATATCACATTCATAAGAAAAACCCTAGGGAATTTGCTTTCGGTATACTTCATAAAAAATGTAAAAGTCAACTTAATATGGAATTAAGAAGAATGACAATTATTGTTGCAAAGTATTTTCTCTTTGTTTTCAAACACGCACACTCACAAACACACATTCTCTCCAGTATTTGAATGCACCAGCCCTTACCCCACTCCAGATAGAAATACTAATTGACGTCTTGTTTCAGCAGTGCTGGGGACACCACCATCACAGAGTTCGCAGCCTGGAGTACTTCTGACATTTCCCAGAACACACTGATGTACTACAGTGGTCGGCTCTTCTGGATCAATGGCTTTAGGATTATTACAGCTCAGGAAATAGATCAGAGAACTAGTGTCTCTGTTTTGGAACCAGCCAAATTTAATCAGTTCACAATTATTCAGACATCCCTCAAGCCTCTGCCAGGTACGATATTTTATTCCTGCATAACCTCACTTCTCCATACTTTCTGTTACATAAATGTTAAGGTTGGGTTTTTTTTTCTTTAGAATTATGTTTTAAGAGGAAAAAAGGCTTTAGTAGTTTCTGTTAATTTGCTTGCAGTCATTTGACTCTTAACCCAAATTTACAGCCTGAAACAGTCAGAAAAAGATGATTTTCAGGATATGTTAAAGGAAAGAAAAATTTTGTTTTGGTTCTAATTATTAGTAATTTCTATTAATCTTCCATGTATCTGTGATCATTGATAATCCTAAATTCTTTCTTTCTCTATTGTTTCTTTCATCCCATAGGGAACTTTTCCTTTACCCCTAAGGTTATCCCAGATGCCATTCCAGAGTCTTCATTTATGATTGAAGGAAATGCTTCGAGTTTTCAAATCCTCTGGAATGCTTCCCCAGCAGTGGATTGGGGTGTAATTTTCTACAGTGTGGAATTTAGTGCTCATTCTAAGGTATGGCATTGGTTCTAGTAACTCCCATTTTTCAAACAGAGTGTACCATCTGTGTCAGCCCTGCCCACACTGATTCGCCACTTTCTTTACTTAGCCAAGCTCATCTCCCTCACTGTTCCTGTAGCATTTGATTATTAAGATTATTCCTGAGAACTCCTTTTTATAGCCAGTCTCTGATTGCTTTGTGGTTAGTGTTAACCATTGGTGTGTTAGACACACTGGTCCTCGTGGAACAACATGGAATCTACCAACATTAGTGTTTCCAAAATTGCAAGGTTTAACTTTACATGTGAACCAAAGTTTGAAGATTTTAGTTAATTAGGAATAAAAGATGTTATGATTCTCTCCCTAAGAAAATAATGTTTTGTGCTTATATTTTAGTTCCTGGCTAGTGAACAACATTCTTTACCTGTATTTACTGTGGAAGGGCTGGTGCCCTATGCCTTATTTAATCTTTCTGTCACTCCTTATACCTACTGGGGAAAGGGCCCCAAAACATCTCTATCACTGCGAGCACCTGAAACAGGTACAGGGGTTAAAATCTCTTTAAAAAAAAGACAGAATCTCACCTTCATGATCTAGAATGGATAGTTAATAATTTTTAAAAGTAACTTTCAGTTTTGCAGATGTGTTTAGATTCAATACTCTTTAATGACTTTTTGGAGATTAGAATAGCACCATTAAAATAAATCTGCATAATTTATTCCTAACGAATATCTCAAAGATTTCTTAAAGACTGCTTCACTTGACTGTAATGATATACAGTATGTATATAATGCAGAAACATGGTTCAGGTAATTTGTGAGATGCTTCATAAAGACAAAGGGGATTTAAGAACAGTAAAAATTTCCTGGAAGGCAGGTTTACCAGGAGGTGTTCTCACAGATGGTAACTCAGAATCTTCTGTAGGTGAATATCGATGTCTAAATTTTTTTAAAAAATGTATTTAATTTATTTATTTTTGGCTGCGTTAGGTCTTCGTTGCTGCGCGCAGGCTTTCTCTAGCTGCTGCGAGCGGGGGCTACTCTTCGTTGGGGTGAGGGGGCTTCTCACTGCGGAGGCTTCTCTTGTTGCAGAGCACGGGCTCTAGGCACGTGGGCTTCAGTAGTTGTGTCGCACGGGCTTAGTTGCTCCGCAGCATGTGGGATCTTCCCGGACCAGGGCTCGAACCCACGTGCCCTGCATTGGCAGGCGGATTCTTAACCACTGCGCCACCAGGGAAGTCCCTCTAAATTTTTAAAAAATGTTTTTCTTTGGAATATATTTTTAAAAAGGAAATTAGCCACACCTTTATGTGTGTATATCACTTTAAAGTGTACAAAGCACGTTTATATATATCACTCCTTTATTAAACATTTATTACATCCCTATCATGTGTCAGAAACATCATTGTATCATTTCAGTGACCCTCAACATCATTGTGTCATCTCTGTGGTAGGTAGGACAGATGTTATTATCTTGGTTATGCTAAGAGAAAATGGAAGCCTAGGAGTTGCCCAATGTAAATTAGCTAGTGAGTGGCAGGGCTGGGGCTTAATCTGGACTTTTCACTCTAGTTTCTTCAAATCTCCATTCAGTCATTTTTGCAGACACTGGCGAGTGATCTTATCATGTTGATTTAATTTATATAAACTTCCTAGCACAGGACCTGGCAGGCAGTAAGAGCTCAATAAACAGACGTACGTTCACTGTTGCAATTTTTTTTTAAACTGTTAAGATTTTATCAACAATATTTATCCATGAGTCTCATAACAGGAACATAGTGGAGCCTGGGCAGGTTGTGGAGCAGTTAGCATTTGGATCCAGGTATGCTCTCTTTGAGATTGTCTTGGGATGGCAGCTTTGGTTGGCTTCTTCTGTGGAAATGGACTTGACTATCAGGGGATGCACTGGGGGCTAGGGGCCATCAACACTCTGAAATAAGGAAAAAGGATAAGATTTGGCCCTTGACTTCGGGGAGTTTACAATATAGTTGGAAATTATTCAAATTGACAAATATTTATTAAGCACTTACTGTGTGCCAGTCCTTTACTAGATTTGGGGGGATTTAATAAGGAATAAGAAAAGGTGCTTTCTCTCTGACGGAGCTCATAAGACAGTAGAGAGATAAACGCAGACGCTGCTAATGATAAAAGAAATAAGACAGTGACAACTGAGTAGCAGTGGCATAGAGTGAATAAGCAGGCTATGAAACCTTCACCTCTATCAAGCTGCCTCTCAGCATTCTTATGAGAGGGCCATACATGCAGGCTTGTATGGCTGGGGAAGGCCTTTGGGGAGTGGAAACTTTAGCTGGGCTCTAAGGCATGAAGCAAGAAGAGGTTTATCCCGTGTAAATACAATGCAAGAAGGTCTGGGGATTGGATAACAATGTGAGTGTTGAACATTACGGAGCAATGTGATTGGAGCGGCAGAGTGGGAGGGGACCTATGGAGGAATCCTAAGAAAGAAGAGGGATGTCTTGGATGGAATGACTTGGAAATCAGGCAGAGGAATTCCTCTTGATTGACAGAGAGAGAGAGAGAGAGAGAGAGAGAGAGAGAGAGAGAAATTAATTAAAGGATTGGGAGAGGCTAAATTTCTTGATGTGGCTCCAGAATAGATGGCAACAACTAAGCCATACTCTCAGAGAGGGTTCACGGTGAGATGGCCTAGATCCTGGATATGCTGTATTTTACACCCAGAACTGGCTAAAGGCTGGATAGAGATAGTGTCTTCCTTCCTGGTGACTGCCATTTCCACCTCCAGAGTGAGAGTAAATACTGTATTTTATAAGGTGAACTAGCCAGCTTCCATGTATACAGACCACAGATGAGAAAGGTGTGCCTCAGTGGTAGTAAGTAGGATTTGGGTTGGAGAAAAGGAAGATTTGCAGAAATATCAGGATAGGTTCCTGAAGAAATCTATGGAATATTCTCTCCTGAAGATCTTTAAGAAGAAGATAGATATACCTTAACTGTCAGGAATGAGAAATATCTATTACTCAGTTGCTCTGCACCCTCACCATGAGTGATAGAAGTTGACCTTGTATTGTTTTCTGCCCTGTGTCTCTGCTTTTCAGTTCCATCAGCACCAGAGAATCCCAGAATATTTATATTACCAAGTGAAAAATACCACAATAAGAATGAAGTTGTGGTGGAATTTAGGTGGAATAAACCTAAGCATGAAAATGGTGTGTTAACAAGATTCGAAATTTTCTATCAAATATCCAACCAAAGTGACACAAACAAAACATTCAAAGACTGGATTGCTGTCAATGTCACTTCCTCAGTGATGTCTTTTCAACTTGAGGGTATGAGTCTTGGGTACAGTGTTGCCTTCCAGGTATGAGCGTGAAAACAGGGATACAGGGGTCTGAATAGTGTAGACAAAAGGTGGATTAAAGGACCAGGTTAAGAATTCTGCCGCTCTGTCAATAATTTCATGTACGCCGTGATCACAGAGGTCAAGTGGACAGCAAAGGTACAGAAGGGAGAGGGGACAGCTAGGGTAAAGGACATCTTGACAATTTTCTTGCCAGATTCAGAACAAACATTATTTTTTGGCTCCACCAACTATAGGCCGTGTACCACACTAGGTGCTTTAATATTCATTATCTCATTTGATCCTCACATTGTGAAGAAAAAGCCATGTCCCTGGGTGTATCAGTGAGGTACCAAAGCTGCGTGGTTGGGAAGTGGTGTGCTACAGTCTAGCTTCTAGAGTCCTTTCCACTATATTACATCAACTGCTGGAAGTCATCTGGACGCCCCCAATTGCAGCTACTAAAGGAAATAAAAGCTGAGGGTCTGGGTAGTTGACATCTCACATTTATCACCTGGCTGCGGAGAGAGGAGAAAGTCGGAGAGAGTAGGAGTCAAAAGGTAAAACGACTGCCACCTATTTTGGCATTTTAAATATAATATGACATAGCTTTCCCCTTATAGTAGATAGCCTCATGATTTTCACATCGTCATTATATACCAGGTTGGTGACAAGGTTGTACATATTTAGAGTTATTTTCCATTTCATTTTGGGGAACAGAATGTTTTGGGGAGTGTTTTAGAGATTTGTGGTTTCCAGAGGATCTATTTTCTTTTTGTAAAATTCTAATTCTGTAATTATTTTGATAATATATTAGGTCTACATATACTAATCAAAACAGTTGTACATAAAAGTTAAAGATAACACACATTCCTATTTGTTAAGAATTATGTGTGTTCCAGTTAAATAAATAGTCTGGTTAAGTGTATTTGCCTATATGTTTATATTGGTTCAAATCTCAGTCACCACAGAGCTTTGCAAAGTGATCTGCATGTATAGGCGTGAGTTACTTAACATGGTCCAGTGCAAAAGTGAAGACTGATTGATATATATATGCACCATGATAAACACACACACATGCACGCACACCATACACAGATAGTAATAAACAAAATATAGTAAAAGAGATTTACTTCTAGAAGTATAATAAAAATAATCCAATGTTTTGTTGATTGAGAGGGCACTTGAGGTTCTATCTTTCAAGGCCATCATTATGGATGGCAATTTTCTTTTAGGCTATAGAACACAGGCAAATTTTGGAAGTGGAAATAATTATTATATAATAAGAGACATGTAATAAAAATTGTTTTAAAAAACTTTGCTGTTAGAACGCAGCTTGGCACAGTGGGAAGGAAAGCATACAGACCTCAGAAGACTTAGTTTTATGCCAGTTTCTACATGTGTCATTGCGGATAGGTTGCCTCCCCTAATTATGATCTCTGTCCAGTTTCTACTCTTAGTAGTTGTGAGGATCAAAAGAGATAATATACGTAAAAGTGGTTTGAAATGCACAACTCATTTTCAAATATAAGGGTTAATTACTATTTTCTTTTTATAAATCTTCTTTTAAAAAAGTACAGTAAATTTAGTTATTTGAAGCTTCTTGTTGATTTCATGATAAAGTGGAAGTTTACCATAATCTGTATGGTTTTGTTTCTGTTAAATGTTCACTGTAATTTAATTTTGGAAATAGCTAAAGACCTTTTATAGAAATTCAGATCTTCTGCAATAGAGGTTTGTGCCATTACTTTGTACTTTTCTGGATTAAACAATCCTACCAAAAATTGTTTGGGACAATATTTTTCCTCTTGGTAATTTTTTGCTATATACTTAGATGTGAATAACTGAACCTATTCATGATATATCTCATAATTGTGAAATGAAACATTCAATAATTTATCAGTCTCAGAACTTAACTGTTGTCACTGAGGACACTTTTGAATGCACATTTTTGTATCCTTTTCTTTCTTTAGGTTCGAGTCTTCACATCCAAAGGACCTGGACCATTTTCTGACATAGTAAAGTCCAAAACATCAGGTATTTATTATCTAAAACCTGTGCAAATAACAACTAGTGATTTAAAAACATTTTTGACCCTTAGTATTCTCAGGGATACCCAAGTGCTATCTCTGAGCTGAAATTAAAGTCAAATAAAATAATCAATTTTCATCATCACCAAACATGCTTAAATAAACCTAGGCTTAGAGCACCCAGGCAGAAGCCATTGAGACGGGTGTAGTAAATGAGTCCAAAGGAGACTCACGGATTTCAAAATGGCCTGATGTTGAATCAAGGGATTTTGCTAAAGTTCTTTTTCTCATACATATTATCTACTTGTTTTTTGTTTTTAGAGATCAATGCATTTCCATACCTCATAACTTTTTTTGACAACAAGATAGTTTGGTTAGATATGGATCGAAATCAAGTTGTATGGACACTTTTGGCAGAAGGCGACGTTGGTGCCATGGGCTACACGGCTGATGATGCAGTGGCGTACTACACTCAGGGAGACTCACTCTGCCTCCTCAACATGCACAGTCCGTCCAGCTCTGAGGTATTTCGCTATGTAATTCTTCTGAAAGGAAGTGGAGTATTTGCATATCACACAACGCTGTGATGAAAATGACGAGCCAGTGGTTGAGCCATTAAGATTAGAATGGTTGAAAAGGACAGATGTTGTATATTTAGTCACAAAAGAATTCAGGTTATGTTTTGTGCAGATGTGATTCAGGCTTAATTTAGCAAACAGTTCTTGGGCTTAAGGCACTGTGTTACCTGAGATAGAGGTAAAACAGAACGTCACAGTCCTTGAACAAATCCAGTCTAGTATTAGTCTAACAAGAGTAAGACAGTATGGCATGGTGATGAAGAGGGTAAGCCTTAAAACCTGACAACCTAGAATTTAATTCTGACTTTACTACATGCTAGAACTGTGACCATCAGCAACTTATTTAACCACTATGGTTGCATAGTCCCTCATCTTAGGGTGAAGATTAATGAGCTAATCCATGTAAGGCATTTAGCACAATGCCTGGAATGTGGTAGGTATTCACTGAGTGTTAGCTAGTGGAGAAGACAGGCAGAAGACTGTAAGTGCTATGCTGAGGGCAGGATGCAGTGGAATCACAGAGAAAGGATGCTTCATCCAGGATGGAGTGGTGGTGGTGGTGGTAGAGTGGAAAGACATCTTGGGTACAAATAAGATGAACCAGGTGAATGTGGGGAAAAGCTGAGGGAGCAGCAAAGTCCGGGAAACCAGAGAGCCATAGCCTGTTCGGGGAGCTGTAACTAGGAGCTTGGAATGGAGGTGGGGGTCAGGGCAGAGTAAGAGGCAGGTGGTAAAGCTGAAGAGGTGGGCAAGAGCCTAAATATAAGGGACCTTCTTTACGGTGCCAAGGAGATGAGTGTCAATTTTGAAGCCAACATCAAGCCATTCAAGAAATTTAGTGGGTCATTAACATGATCAAGTAGTGTTTTAGGAAGACCCCTCTGTTAGCAAAGAAGAGAAGGTTTGTTTTAGGAAGACCCCTCTGTTAGCAAAGAAGAGAAGGTTTGTTTTAGGAAGACCTCTCTGTTAGCAAAGAAGAGAAGGTTTGTTTTAGGAAGACCTCTCTGTTAGCAAAGAAGAGAAGGTTAAGTCTGAGGCAATCGGGAACTATCACAGGAATCCAGACAGGAAATGTTAGGCAGGAAGTGAGAGACACTGAGGTAAGAGAGGAGAGGACAAACTCAGGAGATATTTAAAATGGGACTAATTGGCTATGGGTAGTAATGGGAGGAAGAAGTCAAGGGGCAACCACAGTTGTCGAGACTGCTCTTCAGGTGAGTGTTGGAAATCCATAAAAATATAAAATGCAGGAGAAAAGGAGGTTTGGGGGGTGGGGTGATGAATTTTGTTTTCTGAGATCATTCATTTGGAGATGTTCGGTAGGCAGTTTGATATTTGAAGCAGTAGCTCAATGAGA
This sequence comes from Monodon monoceros, assembly GCF_005190385.1. NCBI lineage: Eukaryota > Metazoa > Chordata > Mammalia > Artiodactyla > Monodontidae > Monodon > Monodon monoceros. The sequence goes on along the minus strand of NW_021703771.1, from coordinate 46,039,707 downwards.
GATCTTGCCTGAAGATGTGAATTTGTAGCTCTGGTCTATGGATTACAGTTGAAGCCGTGGTAGTTGAAATTAACCAGGGAAAATATACAATGTGAGAAGAGGACCAGTGTTACAGTGGCACACAGTCCAGAGTTACCGAGATTTTGGATTACAGAAGAGAAGTGCAGTAAATAAGAAATCGAGTGACTACAAAAAAAGTCCTCAGAGTTGAAGAAAATGAGCATTATCTTCTTGGCTGTGTTTTCTACCTGTTGTTAAGATTTTCCGAGATGCACTGGTTTTTGATATCACAATTATTACAATTGACTGGATTTCAAGGCACCTCTACTTTGTGCTGAAAGAATCACAAAATGGAACGCAAATATTTGATGTAGATCTTGAAAACAAGGTGAAATATCCCAGGAAGCTGAAAATTTGCAACAGAAATTCAACAATAATCTCTTTTTCTGTATATCCTTTCTTAAGGTATGTGAAGTGTGTCTGTTTCTATGGTGATGAAATAGACGTAGACATATTTAATGTAGTATCTTTGGTTTAATATTAGAGTCAATGATGGGACAGTAAGATGCTTAATGTTCTTGATGTTAACTTATAGTAATTCTACATATAAATGATGAGCCTACAACCACCAATGTATAAAATTAATCCATACTGACAATTCCACTAACCTAAAGTTAGGTTAATTACCAGCGGGAAACCAAAGGATATTTTTACACCAGTGAATTTAATAATATCCCCAGTTGGTAAGGACAAGAAGGGTACTGAGACGGCAGCAGGAAATGAGCAGGAGATAGACAGGAAGTATGTTTTCCATAGTAAATGCTATTCTGGGCTCATCCATCTTTAATTAATGTCCTTATGAGATTAATTTTAAGGCCTCCATTCAGCAACTGAATAGCAGTTTCTCCGGCTGAAGAGTTATATTTTGTTTGTGCCATAAGCATGGTTATAGTCTATCTTGAAACTAGATTGGTAACTAGTATTAAGAAACAGAAACAAACTTGAGAGGAAGGGAATGGAGATGGTGTTGATGAAAAATATATTTCATATTTAGAGCCAGTAATGAGCCATTTAATACAATGCCTAAGGCCATTATAGTCCAAGGCTTTCGTTGCAAACACATTTATTGAGAAATCATTGGAAAATGCTACAAACTAGACTTCTTGTGATCTCTTCCATCAGAAGGTTATTGAACACTGGGACATGTTCTTTCCAAAGGTGGCATCTGTCCCCACAATCATTAGAAATGATTGGTCTTCATTAGAAACTGATATTTGCAATGATATGTTTTACTCATTAAGTTGGAGTGTCCTTTTGTGCCTATAGTCGCCTGTATTGGACAGAAGTTTCTGATTTTGGATCTCAGATGTTCTACTACAGTATTATCAACCAGACCTTGCAACGAATTCTGCAACCCCCAGCCATAAACCATCCAAATGGAAGAAGCCAATGTTCTTGCAATGTGACTGAATTCGAGTTAAGTGGAGCAATGACTATTGATACCTCTGACCTAAAGAAACCACGGATATACTTTGTCAAAGGGCAAGAGATCTGGGCAATGGATCTGGAAGGATGTCAATGTTGGCAAGTTATCATCATGCCTGCTTTGCTTGGTAAGACACTCGTGTGTGTGTAGTAGATCTTCACTAATAATGGCAGCCCCTCCTGTCCCATTAAAAAGGGGTTATATTCAACCTATACTCAAAGGAATATGTGTGTGTGTATGTGTGTGTGTGTGTATATATATATATATATATATATAGTATTTGCTCCAGACTGTGCCAAATGTTTTTGTAGAATTCAAGTTGTTTTCAGGCAAGTTGTACATAGGCATTCACATAATTTTCTGGATCTGTGGGGGGCTTTTTATGTTGTTATTTTATAATTAACAGTAGAACTACAACTTATTGAGCTCAACTATGTGTTCTAAGCAGGCTACTAAATGTATCATCTCATTTGATCTTCAAAACACCTCAGTGAAGTAGATACTATCCACATTTTACAGATAAGGAAATTGAGGCTGAGAAAGGTAATTTATCCAAAGGGCCATAGTTAATAGAGGAGCTGGTATCTGAAAGTACAGCATCCCTGATCTTCCCACCAGTACTGCACCCCCATGCTGATGATCTCATTGCCTCCACGTTCAGCATGACTTGGTCAATACTTGACAGGTCTATCTGTTGAAATTCACAATCTTGTGGAGGAAATATTTGAAAGTCTAAAGTCACTTGGAAGTCTTCTAATTAGGAGTAATTGCAAAAGAAAAAAACCACTCTAAATACCCCCATATATTCTTAAGGGTCTAGTCCTCACTATCCAATCACTAATCACGTGTGGTGATTTAAGTTTAAATTAATTAAAATTAAATAAAATTCAAAATTTAATTCCTCAGCCACACTAGTCACATTTTAAATGCTCAAAACCCACAGCAGCTAATGGTCACTGTATTGGGCGGCACAGATGTAAAATATTTCCATCATCAAAAGTGCTACTGGGGGGCCTTCCCTGGTGGCGCAGTGGTTAAGAATCCACCTGCCAGTGGAGGGGACACGGGTTCGACCCCTGGTCTGGGAAGATCTCACATGCCATGGAGCAACAAAGCTTGTGTGCCACAACTACTGAGCCCATGTGCCACAACTACTGAAGCCCATGTGCCTAGAGCCCGTGCTCTGCAACAAGAGAAGCCACCACAGTGAGAAGTCTGAGCACCGCAGCAAGGAGTGCCCCCCACCCCCGCTCACTGCAGCTAGAGAAAGCCCGTGTGCAGCAACAAAGACCCAATGCAGCCAAAAACAAACAAATAAATAAATAAATAAATTTATTTTTTTAAAAGTGATATTGGGTATTGCTGGTTTATATAGTAAAGTTTTGAAATTGCAAATGTGTGTGTGTCTGTGTATTGTAACTGCATGTACGGTTTTGTTGACATATCAGCCAGAGCCTTTTTTTAAAAAAAATTAATTTATTTATTTATTTTTGGTTGCGTTGGGTCTTCCTTGCTGTGTGCGGGCTTCTTCTAGTTGCGGCGAGTGTGTGGGGGTCACTCTTCCTTGTGGTGCGCAGGCTTCTCATTGCTGTTCTCTCGTTGTGGAGCACAGGCTCTAGGCACGCGGGCTTCAGTAGTTGTGGCACGTGGGTTCAGTAGTTGTGACGCACAGGCTTAGTTGCGCTACGGCATGTGGGATCTTCCTGGACCAGGGCTCGAACCCATGTCCCTTGCATTGGCAGGTGGATTCTTAACCGCTGAGCCAACGGGGAAGCCCCCAGAGCCTTTTAGAAGCAATTCCAATGTACTTTCAATGGGATTAAGAGTGGAGATAATGTTCTGAACTTCTCTTATTAGGAGAATAACTTGATTCTGTTGAATGTGTGACAAAGCCTCTTTCCTTGATCAAACTTTAATTGCTCTTTTTTTTTTTTTATTTTGGGCCACGCCGAGTAGCTTGCTGGATCCTAGTTCCCCAACCAGGGATTAAATCCGTGCCTCCTGCAGTGGAAGCACGGAGTCCAGAGTCCTAACTATTGGACCACCAGGGAATTCCCAGATCAAACTTTAGTTACGCTCCTGTGATCCCTTTTCTCAACTAGGCCTCAAACTTGGTCTTCCCTGTCCATCCTTGCTGAGTCCAGTTTCAGCAAGAATCTTGCCAAATCAGTTTAGAGAGAAGCTTTCATCTTGGTATCTGACAAAGTTCTTCACCCCCACCCTTGATGTTCTTGGCCAAAAATCCTATGAGGCCAGTTTAGCAAGAATCCCCCTCCCTTGATGTCTCCTCTTAGTAATTTTCTTGACTGCTCTCTCCCTCTGCTTGTTGGCTATAACCCCCAGTTGTCTTTGTTGTTTTTGGAGTTGTGCACGTCTCCCTCCCCTACTGCAATATTGCAACAGCCTTGATTAAAGTCTTCCTTACCATTTAAACAAGTGTCAGAATAATTTTTCTTTTAACATCTGATACATAAGAGTTATCTAATGGGCCATTATTTTATAGCTATAGAACTAGTCAGTCTTTCATGAAGCCACAACTGAAATCCATAATCCAAAAATTAGAAAATTAAAATGACTTTAGAGATCATTTAGCTGACATAATATTGGAAGAAATCCCCTCTACCAAAACAGCTTTCTTTGAGCACCTGTTTATAAAACAACTTACTACCTTATAAGGAAGTCTGTTTAATTTTTGCACAATTCTAAACGCTAGATATTTTTCTTATGTTTAGCCGAAGTTTTCTCCCCATTCCTCTCATTCATTGGCCTGAGTTCTGACTTCTAAATTTACAAAGAATAAATCAATCACTTTCCACATGATAGCAACTCAACTATGTGGAAACAGCTGCCATAGCCCATGCTAAGCACTTCCTTTAGAGGAAAAAATTCAAGTATCTCTATGTACCCCTTAGGTGGTATGACTTCTAGATCTTTCTTTGCCCTATTCACCCTCCTGAGGTTTCGCTCTAGCTGCTTAGTTCTCTTAAATGTTGTCCCATAATGACTCACTGTACTTTCAGTATGTTCTGGTCAGCACAGAGGGCCTGTGACTTCCTAGGTCTTCTTTTACTGAGCTAAAAGCGACATCAGGTCTTTGGGCTGCCTGCCATTTGAAGAACCCATAGTCTTTTTCATGTTAACTATTATTAAGCCAGAATTTCTTTCGTTCCTTATTTACAGTTTTAGTTTTAACCTTGAATTTAGGAATGTTATATTTGTTGCTATTAAATTTCAATCCATTTCACGATTCTGTTGTGGTATTTTTGAATAAGTCAAAGACTGAACGTACTAGTGACAGTAAGAATCATGTATTATCTGCAAATTTGATAAATGTGTTTATTATGCATTCATTCTAAATCATTGATAAATATACTGAGCAAGGCGCTGAGCCCTGTGCCTCAGCTAATACCTCCCTTCAGTTGGTGTTGTTTGGGGTGGAATCACACAGGTAAGCTTTAAATCCTGGCTCTGCCCTTGACTACCTTTGTGGCCTTGAGGGGATTATTTAACCCCTGGAAGCCTCAGTTTCCACTTATACAAAATGAGGCTAATAATAATAGTATTTGCTTTGTTGGCTTGATATGGAGCTAAAATGAGAAAATATCTGTAAAATCCTTAGGCTAATGACATAAAAGTATTGTTTTTTCATATTGAAATAATAGAAAGATTCAAAATTTCTCAGTTATGCTATAGAAAAAGGATTTCACACATTGCTTAGAGTAGAAAATGTCAGATATGTATTTTGTTCTTTATGTTCTTTTCTATTTTTTCATCAACAGGAAAAATGCTAGTTAGCTTGACTGTGGATGGACAATTTCTCTATTGGATCTCCACAGCAAAGGACAGCACACAAATTTATCAGGCAAAGAAAAGCAATGGGGCCATCCTGTCCCAGGTGGAGGCCCTAAGTAGTAAGCATATCTTGGTTTACAGTTCAGTTCTGCAGCCTTTTCCAGGTAAGAGAGTCACATACTTAATCAGCTTGTTCTCCCAGTTTAGGGTCAGGAAAATTTCATAATGTTTCCTCCTCCAGGGCTGTCCCTCTAACTCTTCGTTGTGCTCTCAGCATTGCTCCAAATGGTCAGGGTTTGGTGCACGTTGTGATTGCTGTTTGCCCTGGGTCACAATTTATCTCTATCTGTATACATGGCTTGGGCTGTGGCAGGCTACTTTAGACACGGGGAAACCCTTGTCCTGTCATTTTCTCTGTCTATCCTCTTTGTCTTCTCAGTCCCATAATTTCCCTTCTTTTTGTCTTTTTTCTCCCCTGATGATATTTTAGACCTCCCAGTGGTGTCAAAAAGCTTTGCATAAAATTTCAGGTCTTTTTCAAGGTAAAATGCCTATGTATTATAGGATTAGATATGTCAACCATTTAACGTGTACATTTGTGCTACCATTTTTATTAAGTTTCTCTCCTGTTTGTTTAATGTGTCACTCATGAAGTTTTTTAGTGTTGTGCCCTTCACTCTATTTTCCCCACACATCCTCTGGGTTTTGTATAATGCAATGACTTTTAGGAATGCATGTATCACATTATGGCAGAACTGACTATGTATTTTTTGCTGAGAGTCATAATAAAATAAATGTTTGAAATATAAAAACCAGCCAACCAAAAACAAAAACAGCACTACATAGCCTCATGGGTGACATTCAAACCTAAAGTGGTCTCTGAGTTTTTCAACAAGCTCTCTCTGCCATTAAAGTCACAATGTCATTCTAAATTCAGTATAATTCCCTCTTAGAGAGGGAGAGAAATGAGTAAAACAAACCCTCTTTGCTTAAATGTATTCAGTTATAAAATACATAAGTTATACAATATGAAAACATGGGAGAACTTATAAATAAACTGAGTGCATATTTTGGTGAAATAATTCATTTAAGAGATTTAAAAAATCCATGCAATATCTGTTTGAGTTTGAACACACACGCATATCCCTAGAAATAAAAGTCCTAAAGATAACATCAGTTTTCATAATAGGAATTCATTGAAAAATATGATTGATATAATGCTCTCATTACTTTCTTCAAAATAAAAAAGGGTCAACTTATTTTGCTATTCACTGTCTAGGTACGTAATTAAGGGTAGTTTAGCTCCATCTGCTGGAAATTGTAAGCAATTACCAGTTATTTTGTACTCTTCCCCAGGCGTTTAACATGTTCAAAACGTATGAAAAAAACGTGTCTTCCTGTCCTGAATAACATTTCCAACACTCCAATGTACCATACCTTGTCAGTTAAATAAAAAGAAAATATGATATTATCCTTGATGTTAGATAAATCTGCTGTTTCTCTTGTACATACATGTGTATATATTTAATCTTTTTATTATTATTTTAGATAGAGCATTTCTGTCTCTAGCTTCAGATATTGCAGAGCCAACTATACTTAACACCACTAATACCAGCCTCACAATCAGATTACCACCTGTCCAGACAAACCACATGTGGGATGGCATCACCAGTCCCACTCCCACATACCTGCTTTATTACAAAGAAGTAAATGACAGGAAGAACAGCTCTGAACTGAAAGATAGAATGCTGGTAAGGTTGGAGCCCGTTGTCTTTGTCTTTTCACAAGGTGCCTTTTTTTGATATAAAATCCTCAGCCATAGTATTTTCTATATTATGTTCTGAAACACACTGTGATGCTAACTTTTACAGATGACTGAGCTATTTGTAATGAGGTGGATAGACCTAGAGTCTGTCATACAGAGTGAAGTAAGTCAGAAAGAGAAAGACAAATACCGTATGCTAACACATATATATGGAATTTAAGAAAAAAAAATGTCATGAAGAACCTAGGGGTAAGACAGGAATAAAGACACAGACCTACTAGAGAATGGACCTGAGGCTATGGGGAGGGGGAAGGGTGAGCTGTGACAGGGCTAGAGAGAGGCTTGGACATATATATACTACCAAACGTAAGGTAGCTAGCTAGTGGGAAGGAGCCGCATAGCACAGGGAGATCAGCTCCGTGCTTTGTGACTGCCTGGAGGGGTGGGATAGGGAGGGTGGGGGGAGGGAGACGCAAGAGGGAAGAGTTATGGGAACATATGTATACATATAACTGATTCACTTTGTTATAAAGCAGAAACTAACACACCATTGTAAAGCAATTATACTCCAATAAAGATGCAAAAAAAACAAAAACATACTGTGTTCTATCTAGTCTCTTGTCTACGAGTAAGTTAAGCTTCAAGGAAATATATTAACCCTAATCAGTCGGTAGATTGCCTTATAGTGACTGTTTCCTGAGTGTCCTAAAAGAGCTGGGTTTGTTTCCCTCCCTAATTATCTAATTATCCCCAGAAAGTGATAGAGACTTGTTTTTGTGGCCATTCCAGCAGATTGAGGGGTAAGAAATGAACTGGACAGAAAGAACATTTCTGTATACCTTTCCTCCATAGCATGTAGCTAATATAAAAATTGTACATTATATTTTTGTTTATTTTCTATATGTTGTGAAATGTGTTGTTATGCAGAGACTACGTTTTTATTCATCATTGTATTCCTAGCACCTAGCATACTACTTGGCATTGTATAGGCATTACTAGATATTTCTTGAATGAATGAATGGAGACAATTTATTCCATCATTGGCCTGGGTGTTCCAGTTGTCTTTGAGATGGAATTGTATGTATCCAGTATTTTTCTTTGTGCTTATTTTATAATCAAGTCAAAAGGTGAAATTGACCATCATCTATTGGAGGTTAAGCACTATACACTTTCTTTCTGATTCTTGTAACTTCCTTTATTTTGTCTATTTTTTAAAAATGTATTTATTTTTGGGCTTCCCTGGTGGCGCAGTGGTTGAGAGTCCGCCTGCCGATGCAGGGGATGCGGTTTCGTGCCTCGGTCCAGGAAGATCCCACATGCCGCGGAGCGGCTGGGCCCGTGAGCCATGGCCGCTGAGCCTGCACGTCCAGAGCCTGTGCTCCGCAACAGGATAGGCCACAGCAGTGAGAGGCCCGCGTACCGCGAAAAAAAAAAAAAAAAAAAAATTTATTTATTTTAAAATTTTGTATATTTTAACCTTTCTTTACACATTTCTAACAGGAGTCGTTTCAGAGACAGATTGGATCATTTGGCTGACCAAGATTGGGTTTCTATCATTTCTCTTATTAGAGCTTATCTCTTATTGTCTTCATAATGATTAATATGGGCCAAAGGCAGTGAGTGGTTCTCAAACTTGACAGCACATTGAAGCTTTTAAAATTTCTGAGCCCATGCTTCACCTCAGATCAATGCAATCAGAATCTTTAGGGGTGGGACCCAGGTATCAGTATTTTCTTAAAACTTCCCAGATGTTTCCAAAGTGTAACGAAAATTGAGAACCATTAGTGTAAGGAAAGCCCTTTTAGTTTCTTAAAGTTTATTTCTGAGAATGATTAGATAATGTAGCTTATTCTTTTATTGTATTCACTGATGTGTCAGATCCTTACAATACCTTCCTGCTGAATTTCTAATGCAACGCTAATGAGACAGTGTGCTCTGGGAATTCAGCATCCTAAGTGAAATGATTATGTCACAACTGACTGAGGCTGCCAATCATTTGGCATTTATTCTTGGAGACATTCTGGGCAGACTAGGACAGTGAAGATTGTCACTCATGATCCAAGATTTAAAGATGAATTAAAAATATTTGAGTCTTTTAGTTTTTTTCTCTTTGATTAAATAATTTCTCCCCGTTTGTACAAAAAATAAGACACTGATTTTTTAAAATTAATTACAGGAATTTCAGCAGAGTATAGCCCTTATTGAAGGTTTACAACCATTTTCAACATATATGATATGGACAGCTGTAAGGAATTATTATTCAGATCCTTTGGAACAATTACCTCTGGGAAAAGAGATTTGGGGAAAAACTAAAAGTGGAGGTGAGTTACGGGTGTGGTGTGGGATTTTCTAGAGTGGAATTTTGTGATATATGTGCTTGTGTGTACCTATATTTGTTTTTTGGGTTTTTTAAAAAAATAAATTTATTTATTTTATTTTTGGCTGCATTGGGTCTTCGTTGCTGCGCGTGGGCTTTCTCTAGTTGCGGCGAGCGGGGGCTACTCTTCGCTGTGGTGCACAGGTTTCTCATTGCGGTGGCTTCTCTTGTTGCAGAGCATGAGCTCAGGGTGCGTGGGCTTCATTAGTTGTAGCATGTAGTCTCAGTAGTTGTGGCCCACAGGCTCTAGAGCGCAGGCTCAGTAGTTGTGGTGCATGGGCTTAGTTGCTCTGCAGCATGTGGGATCTTCCCGGGCCAGGGCTCAAACCCGTGTCCCCTGCATTGGCAGGTGGATTCTTAACCAGTGAGCCACCAGGGAAGCCCTATACTTGGTTTTTATCTGGATGCTAAGTTATCTTTATTAATAAGAAAAATGTATTTCTAGGAGAATATTCTGTTGACATGATCCTTACTCGAACACCAGAAGATGATGGAAAATATCCCATCAAAATGAAAAGCAACTACATGGCAAAACATCATCATCAATTCTATGTGTCTGGAAACACATTCTTTGGTCTCACCTCACAGTGTCACTCTCTTCCCATGTATTTACAGGTCTCTGTACATGTGGTGAAACCTAGGAAAGCCAAGCCTTTTCTCTATGCGAATTTTACCAAGGCTACTGAGTTGTAAAGTAATATAACATCATTGCCTTAAAGAACGTGGATTTAGAATCTGAAAAGGTGTTGTAAGAGGTGGCGATTATTACGAGGGGAGGCCATTTCTTTCACACATCTCTGATGCCATTCACAAAACTCACCCGAATTGGATTATTCATCATTGGCCATATCCTTGAGCGGCAGCCAGAGAATGATTTAGTCATTAGGCAAAAATAAGCGAGAGCCTTTCAGGCAGCCTGTTAACTTACCATTATGTAGGAGGCTGGCTTTCCTTTGGAACATCTGTCATTCATTCTGCTCACATGATATGCCTATTCCTCAATCAAGACCCTATTACTTCTTTCCATCTTTCAGTGCTGTTGCAACATGCCTTATTGTGCACTGCTATTTATTTCAGTACCAGAGGCAGTTTGGCTCATTAACACAACCGTGCAGTCAGACACCAGCCTCGTTATATCCTGGAGAGAATCTCACAAGCCAAATGGACCGAAAGAGGCAGTCCGCTATCAGGTGGCAATCTCTCAACTGGCTCCCATTCCTGAGACTCCACTAAGGCAAAGTGAATATCCAAATGGGAGGCTCTCTCTCCTTGTTACTAGACTGTCTGGTGGAAAACTCTATGTGTTAAAAGTACGGCGAGTATATTGGGTACTTTTATTGCCATTCTCAAGTGCAAGTTTCTAGAAAAGTTAAGCAATTGTTCTTTTCTACAAAAAGGTTCTGGCCTGCCACGCCGAGGAAATGTGGTGCACGGAGAGTCATCCTGTCACTGTGAAAATGTTTGACACGCCAGAGAAACCTCATGCCTTGGTTCCAGGGAACACTAGTTTGCAATTAGATTGGAAGGCTCCATCTAATGTTCACCTTATCAGATTTTGGTTTGAACTCCAAAAGGTACATCTCACTGTACATTTTTTTTAAATTTTATTTATTTATTTTTTTGGCTGCTTTGGGTCTTCATTGCTGCACGTGGGCTCTCTCTAGTTGCGGCGAGTGGGGGCTACTCTTCGTTGCGGTGTGCAGGTTTCTCATTGCGGTGGCTTCTCTAGTTGCGGAGCACGGGCTCTAGGGCACGTGGGCTTCCGCAGTTGTGGTGCGAGGGCTCAGTAGTTGTGGCTCACAGGCTCTAGAGTGCAGGCTCAGTAGCTATGGCACACAGGCTTAGTTGCTCCGCGGCATGTGGGATCTTCGCAGACCAGGGCTCGAACCCGTGTCCCCTGCATTGGCAGGCAGATTCCTAACCACTGCGCCACCAGGGAAGCCCTCACTGTACACTTTTAATGCAAATCTTTGTTTTATGCTATAGAATAAATCAAAAGGCCTTTTATTATTTATTTTATTTTATTTTTTTTTTTCGGTTCATGGGCCTCTCACTGTTGTGGCCTCTCCCGTTGCAGAGCGCAGGCTCAGCGGCCGTGGCTCACGGGCCCAGCCGCTCTGCTGCCTGTGGGATCCTCCCGGACCGGGGCACGAACCCATGTCCCCTGCATCGGCAGGCGGACTCTCAACCACTGCGCCACCAGGGAAGCCCTCAAAAGGCCTTTTAAAAGATATCTCTAGGGCATCCAGTTGTATAAATGAGCAATATATTTGACAAGATTCATTGATTCAGGTTTGCCAGATAGAAGTGGTAAACTATCTAGACTAATTTCTGACGGAAAAAATTCCCAGTGAGATTCATTTGCTCTTAAAAGGCTTCACATAAAAGGGTATAAATTATGGTTTCCTGGTTTCATAATGTTTTACTTACTTTAGATGTTACCAGCATGGCTCTTCAGTTTAAAGTCCATAGCAATTTGCTGTTTTCTATGAAAAAAAATGGAAAGAAATGAACAAACATAAATCTAAAACCTTGTTTAGAAATGTTCTTTCAGCCATTTCAGGGCTGAATAGCAACAGGAGAGAAGTAAAATATAAAACTAGTTTATTCTAAACTAGTTGGATCTTGGCATGTAAACTAGTTTAAATGGCTCCTCATCCAAAAATTTTCACGCTTTAACCAATGTAAAAATGCCCACTGAATTTAAGCATCAGTTAATCTAATTAATTCACTGCTAGGGAAAGTCTACATTAATCTTTATACTGATGTACTTAATAGATGATTAAGTTTTTATAACTGTGATGTTTCATTTTTCATTATTATATATTTGTGTGTCCGCATTTGTAAAGATTGGTTAGGAGTGTTTTGTTTAGTGGGAACTTAAAAACAAATCAGTATAGTCATGACCTCACTTTTTTTTAAAAATGGAGTTGCGGGCTTCCCTGGTGGCACAGTGGTTGAGAGTCTGCCTGCCGATGCAGGGGACACGGGTTCGTGTCCCGGTCTGGGAAGATCCCCCATGCTGCGGAGCGGCTGGGCCCGTGAGCCATGGCTGCTGAGCCTGCGCATCCAGAGCCTGTGCTCCGCAACGGGAGAGGCCACAACAGTGAGAGGCCCACGTACCGCAAAAAAACAAAACAAAAAGAAACAAACAAAAAAAATGGAGTTGCTCCCCAGAGGTTTAAAATTTTTCTATGTAAAATATTTTTTATAATCTTGTACTTTTAGATAAAAACTATGAAAAATATAAAACAGCAGTGAATATTAAGTTGGTAAGACCAAAGACCATAGTTCAATCAGATCCTTTCCATTGAGCATGTTTATGATGATTTGTTGCCTATTTAAAAAATGGTCATTTCATAAAAATTCAGTTTTAAATTGGAGAAATTGAAGGATCATCTCTTTGGGGACATCTATTTAGGTGAGCTTAATGTGGTTCAGTTTGAGGTCAAGGGGAGGGATGTAAAGCTCATTTCCCAGATCAAAGACGTGAACTGAGGAAGGACCTTAGAGGTGATGACTCCAGCCTCTCGTTTTACTGATGAGAAGCCAGAGACCCAGTAAGGCACCCTGATGAGTCAGATATCACAACCGTGCAGGGGAGGACCCTCCGGGCTGACTCATCCTTACAGAGGTTCTCCTTGGTTCATACACAGAAGGAACATGAGTCATCGTCACCCACCCAGCTTCGCAAAGTTTGGGAGAGGGGCAGCAGACAGGGGCCACCTGGCTCAGTCCTCATGACTTCCATGTGATGCTTTTTCTTTCAAAACTTCCGCTACACTCGCTCAGCACAGGTTCCAGATAGACCACTTAAGAAATCATGAAGCTGAACATGTAAGATAGTAATTTCTACATGCGTGACCACCTACAAGTACTAACTCATGAGCACAGTAGAAGGCTGTGTTACATCTAGTCAGAAAGTTCTATTTCTTTTGAGCAAGTTGAATCTAACTCACAATGATAGGACAGCTAGCAATGGTCCTGTAACTCCACACTGAAACTCTGAGGGGTGAGTGATGAGGGTGAGTAAATATTTTAATGAAAATTTTTTTTTTCCAGAAAGGAAAGGAGAAAAGGATAAACTTCCAGTCTTCATCTTTTCTGTACATGGAAAAATGAGGGAATTAGAGCACAAGGCTAAATTTTTATCTTGGTCTTAAATTTCATAGATTCTTTCTCACAACAATGTATAGCAGAAGAACATATTCAATTTAAGATTGAGGAGAAACAAATAATTTTGCTTTGGTAAATTTTTTTCATGGAAATTCATTACAATTGTCTTTTTCTCAGCTGTCCAGGGGAATCCCTACCAGAACCAAACATTTCTGAAGTTTCAGTCTCTGAAACTGAGACACTGGGTTTGCACTATAGTCTGCACCATTTCCCTCACACCCTTGCCCAGGAATTTGGAAATCCTCTGTGGTAGCCTTCCCCCCCTGCACCTGTTGGCCTCTGATGAATGGAAAATCCCAACTCCCTTGTGATTTACTGGGGTAGCCCGTGGTACCTCTCCAAGCTGATGGTCTGCCCAGAACATTCAATCCTGTGGTGAGGTCAATACTCCACAGTTTTCCAGCAAAGCCCCTGGTCAAACATCTCCCTGACATTCCAAGGAGCTCTGATAATTTCTGGTTGGTGTGGAATGTTGGGCCATCTAGACTATTCACTGAAGGCTTCTATGACAGAGCATTAAGGAGGCAGGACCAAAAAGGGCTAAAATTTTTGAGCCAGGGCTCAGCATTCCTCTCGCTCTGTCTCTCTCAGAAAGTTCAGCATAAATATTAAGGACCCAGTGCATCTGTTTCATTAGGCTATATGTCTCAGTGGGATTGAGACATTTATGAGTTTAACAGGCAATGTCTCTGACATCAGCATTTCTGGTTTTTGTTTTTTTTTTCATTCCTTCTGTTCCTCTTTCTTTCTGGAACCAGGTGGTCTACTTCCTGAAGGTGCTACAGAGAATCATTTCTAACTGAACAGAAAACTAATATAAAGTGCCCATCCAATGAAATGGCATGACCTTGTGAGTGCTAAATGAAAAAGGAGATGTAAAGTCAGGTTTATTTATGGAAACTGACCTTCTTAGGAAACTCTACTGAGGAAAAGACAAGAAGAACCCTTGACAGAATGCCTCTGTCTTTTCCTATTTGTACATTGAAAAAAATCATCATTTTCAAACAAGATATTAAGGGTCCAAACATACAGATTTTTTAAAAGCAGTGTTTCAAAGAAAGAAGTTTAAGATAGCTATAATTAGAGACCCAGTGAAATGAAAGTAACATTTCCTATATTTAACTTGTAACCTTGCTACTTAGTGACTGAGTGATGGTGGGCAAAAATGTCCTTCTTTTAGGGAACTAGGCTTCCTATGTATAAATATAAGGAATGTTGGTTAGATGTCTGAAGAGGGTTTGGGGAGGAAAAACTAAATGTTTTAATTTATAAGTCACTGTGGACTTCTTCAAAGAATCAAAATATGTAAAAATATTATTACTTTGAAATTAGCAAATCCGTGGAATTGAAAGTATCACTGTTTTGATCCATCATTTCCCCTCAGGTGTAAATTTGTGTTCTCAGTCATCCTGATTTAATAAAAATGCCTTTGATTAGGGATAACAAGAAGTCAAGCTTTGAATCTTCCCTGATGATATATACTCAGGGGTGCACTTCCCGCCTTGGACTTATCTTAAGGACCACCATTCAAGTCACTTATAGCTTGTCATAAAAAATAAAATTGCTGTTGGTGGTAAGGATAATATTTGGGATCAAACACTCATAAAGGAGCTCTTATTTTTTAATAGAAAGTAAACTTTAAATTTTAATTGCCACAAGCTTTTGAATTTCTATGTTTAAAATGTTTTTCTTAAAGAAACAAAATGTTAATTGAGACTTCTTTTTCTAGTGGAAGCACAATGAGTTTTACCATGTTAAAGCTTCGTGCAGCCAAGGTCCTGCTTATGTTTGTAACATCACAGGTCTACAGCCTTATACTTCCTATAATGTCCGAGTAGTGGTGGTGTACAGGACAGGAGAAAATAGCACCTCACTTCCAGAAAGCTTTAAGACTAAAGGTGAGTATTAACATATTCCGCACTTAGAAAACTTTAGACGTTTCTCAATTCCTTTCTCATCGCTTACTTCACTAATCCTAGAGGTTGAGATTTTTCTTAAAAGAGTAAATTACTATCTCTAGAGCCTGACTGAAGAAACTGAAAAGAGGTAGGAGTCCTTACTGGCAGTAATGAGATAATACTCATCTGGTCTTGCAGGATCCTGAAGTGGGCAAAATTATTTCAGTATTCTGATTTCCTGTCTAGCTATGATATTTTGCAGTAAGAAATAAATGAAAACAGTGTCACTGAGTGTTCAAATATTTACTACTGACTACTATAACCAGATGCCCAAAATAAAAAGTATTTAACAAGTATATTAAATTAATTAGTGTTCTAAAAGGTATACTATAACTCCAAGTTGATCCCTATAGGAATCAAGGGAAAGTGCTCCCAAACTTAGAATAATTCTTTTCATTTGCATCACTTATTTCGTGTCAGGCTAAGATCTATTGTTACTCCTGTCACTAATCCATCTAATCTGTCACTAATAAAAACCTCAGTTACACATTTAAAAATATGCAATCATATGAGAATTTTTGAATATTTCTTGAATAAAATTTTTGAATAATTTTCTGAATATTTCTTTAGTATATCTGGCTTTCCTCTGAGTAAATACAGTCTATAGAAAGATGTTTTGCAGAATATTTTATACTTCTAACATACAAATCAGATTTTCTTTTGTTTCCAAAGCTGGAGTCCCAAGTAAACCAGGCATTCCAAAATTATTAGAAGGGAGTAAAAATTCAATACAGTGGGAAAAAGCTGATGATAATGGAGGCAGACTTATGTACTATATCCTTGAGATCAGGTATGTCCGTTTGCAAAAGTGCTTTGTAAACTACAAAGACCTAAGCAGTTAATTGTAAGGTATTATTAGATCAAAAGTAACACTATTTATGAACATGTATTCATAAATAAACACAAAGGATCTTTAGTTTAAGGGCCTTGCATGCATCATTAGGTTCTTTGCACAATTCCTAGTGGTCAGCCTTGACACTCAATTACAAGGCAGGTAGTCATTCTTCTCAGAAATCTGCAACTGCTTGTCGATGGAAACAATTCAATCTTTTGAGCATGTAACTAATATTTACTTAGTACCTATTCTGAGCTGACGTTTGATGTTAGATGATGGTATGCATGTAAATTTCTGAGGTTAATTTGTTTTAGGAAGATGAATAAGGTCTAGTGAGAATTGACAATGAGTTAGGTATTTTTCAGAATGTAAAATCAGGTCAACATCCAAAATGGCCTGCAGTATATAGGCAGCCCAGGATTCTCTCTCTATTGTCAAGATTACAGTTTGTAGTGTGTTCCCAGGGACTGAAAATGTGCCTTTGATGAAAACCTGATGAACATTTGCAACTTCAGATCTGGCCAGTATGGGGAGCTCTGTGAATCATAACTGGCTCAGATGGGCTGATTTTGTGCCAACTTGAGGGGAGAATTCCAAATTCCACAGACACTCCCCTCACGGGACTCTGAAGCCATCTTTTAAGATGCTCCAAGGACAAAAGTCACTTCCATAATTATAGTCCTGGCAACTTGAGCTTTAGATCTATTTTTGCTTCATCTTGCTCTGGCATTCCCATAGCCTTAAAAAAATTTCCTGCTCATGCTAGAGAATTATGTTGGCCATATTTCTAACTGAAACTTTCTTGCAATTTCTGTCACTTTTTTTTTTTTCATGCAGAGTGAAATACATTCTGACCTGCAGAACCATCCTGGCGGTCTGTGACTGCATTTATGTTCACCAACCAGGCCACACCACGGTCTTACTAGGACCCCTGTAGTGTATTCCCCTCAGTAACACCTTAAGTGCATGGCTCCATAAATACTCTGCGTTTCCTTGCCCCCAAGTCTCTGCTCCCAGGAGAGGGACTATGGTATAATAGAATGTATTATCTGTCTCAGAGTACCTCACAGTATCTCAGAATATCTTCTTCAGTCAGGATACTCGTGTGTACTTGCTGATGGTGCAGTGGTGGTCGTAGTGCAAGGTGCATGCACTTGGGAGCTGAGCCGACTGTATGAGTTTTCCAGGGAAGCTGGAACAAAGTACGACCAACTGGGTGGCTTAAAACAACAGATATTTATTCTCTAGCAGTTCTGGAGACTAGAAGTCTGAAATCAAGGTGCTGGCAGGACTGCGTTCTAGGGAAGCATCCTTCCTTGCCTCTTCTTAGCTTCTGGTGATGCCTGGCAATCCTTGGCATTCCTTGGTCTGTAGACGGATCACAGCAGTCTCTGGCTCTGTCATCACATGATGTTCTCCTTGTATGTGTCTGTGTCCAAATTTCTCTTTCTTAAGAGGGCACTGGTCATTGGATTTAGGGCCCACCCTCATCCAGAATGATCTCATCTTGACTTAATTACATCTGAAAAGACCCTATTTCCAAACAAGGTCACATTCACAAGGTCTGGGTGGCATGAATTTTGGGGGGAATTATTCAACCCAGTACACAGACCATGTTTAAATCCTTGCTTTATTGCTTTCTTAAACTTAAGTTTTCTCATCTGTAAAATGGGATGATGATATCTACCTCTTTAGGTTGTTGAGAAGATTCAATGAAATGAAACAATATATGAAAAGCCCCAGTACGGTGTGTTGTAAATAGAAGGTGCTCAACAAAGGAAGCATTCTTCCTTCTCTTCCTCAGTGGCCAATAACCGTGAAGAGGCCCTTTATACATTTTTAAGGGTCTCTTTCTCTTGGATCAGCGTTGTTTGGGTTGAACAATGAAATTGCCAATGCCCAACGTGAGACTTCACACAATGTACAAAATCACTGTGTCCTGCAGCTTTACTTAGGATGGTCCTGAGGTCACTTAGCTCCTGGTCACAGTTGTGACCATCCTTGCTGCCCTTGCTCATTCCCTGTCCCTCAGAGGCTCAGCCCTTGCTGTCCTTGGTGCTCTTTCAGGACAACCACTCAGTTAGTGGGAGCAGAACTGGCTTCCATTACTTATCCTCAAGGTTACTGTGGGTTGGTACTAAGTCCTAAAACGGCTGTGGTCTGAGAAGTTTCAGATTTGAAAAGTTCGTTGTCAGAAAAGACATAATTGGAAGGCCTTGAACTTGCCTTCAGTCTGTGGTTCTGTTAAAAGTAATTTCAGTTATGTCTTTCGAACCCAGCTCTTGTTCTCTTCCCATGTTTCGTTATGAAGAATAATGAGGATTGACACTGAGGTAGTGTAGGCCAATATAAATGGAAGCAGTGAACCTTGGAATCTCAGATACAATGATAACTTTGGTAGCTGAACTATTTTATTTTCCTTTTCAATTTTATGTTCTGTATTTTATCCAGATATGGTATCAGTAAATGACAGATAGCATAAGACACCAAAAATTAAGAAAAATAAAAAATTCCCAGTTAAAAAGTATGAAATAATTGTCTTATGTGTTTGGAATTCTGAGGAAAGTTTGCACACCCTAGTAGTAAGAAGAGGATCTTCAGCTTTCTCTTGGCCATTGATTATTCATAATTTTCCAGGTGGGCTGAGTTGGTTGGCTCCAGGCACTGTTGGGATGACTTTATAAGACTCTGCTATGTTCTGTAGCCAAACCATGTGAGAGGAATGAAATCAAGGACAAAGTGTGCAACAGGAGACGCTTTGGAGTTCTGTCATTAAATGATATATGAGCACCTAGAAATAACACATATATTCTCTTGTATATTTCCTATATTTATAACTTTGCTCTTTCTTTTGCAGTAAGGGCACTTCAGAGAATTCACAGAACCAGAATTTAATGTGGAAGATGGCATTTAATGGCTCATGCAGTAGCATTTGCACGTGGAAGCCCAAAAACCTGAAAGGAACATTTCAGTTCAGAGTAGTAGCTGTAAATAATCTGGGTTTTGGTGAATATAGTGGAATCAGTGAGGATATTATATTCGTTGGAGGTATGTTATCATGTCTGTCTATATACTAACTTATTACACAAAGGTTCAGAGGTAAAGATAAGTGAATTCTTAGCATTAGCAGTAAATTGGGTGAATGTATAACTTCACAAATCTATCATTGAAACTACTGAACTATTCATTTCATCTGATGTGATCTTCCTAAAACATCAAGATCGGCATGTCCTTTTTCTCCTCAGTAACAATCAGCTAATCGTTAGTGCCCACCACATCAAGTCCATGTTCCTAGATGGATTTCCAAGGTTGTCCACAGTCTGGTTTTTATCCAGCTTTATTATTCTGTTCCTGGTACTCTCGTCTGCTACACAACAGGCCTGAAACTCTACTTCCCGATATCTGTATCTTCCACTGGGTAGCCTATTTTTGTTCATAACATATTACCTTTCTAATCACATAGGCTAGAAATCTCAGTACCATGTAGGATTTTTCCCTCTATTCGGCCACCAAGTTCTGTTGATTTTATTTTCTTGATTTCTGTCTAATGAGTTCGCTTCTTCCTATTCCTACTTTGACTTTCCTAATTTAAGCTACCATTTCTAGCCTGTGCTCTTGGCTTAATCCTAGTGCTGACAGTTAATCCAGCTGCAGCACAATCTGGATCACTTCACTGCTCTCTGAAATGCTTGAAATGGCTCTCCGTCCACTGCCTTCAGAATCAAGTACAAACCTTTCTGTGGCATTTAAGGTCTTTCGTGACTTGCCCTCCGATTGTGGTTCATCTTTCCTGATATTTATCCTTATGCTGTAGCCATGTCAGACTGGTAAAAATCTTTCATGACACTGGGTCCTCAGCCTTTGTTTCCCTCAGCCTAGAATGCAGGCTTGTCCTTAGCTGGGATTTCCTTTCTCTCACTTTCTGTCAACTGAAATTCTTCTCATCCTTCAAGGCCTAACTTTATATTATTATTATTTTTAAAATATTTTTTTATTAACATCTTTATTGGAGTATAATTGCTTTACAGTGGTGTGTTACTTTCTGCTTTATAACAAAGTGAATCAGTTATACATATACATATGTCCCGATATCTCTTCCCTCTTGCATCTCACTCCCTCCCACCCTTCCTATCCCACCCCTCTAGGTGGTCACAAAGCACCGAACTGATCTCCCTGTGCTATGCGGCTGCTTCCCATTAGCTATCTATTTCACGTTTGGTAGTATATATATGTCCATGCCACTGTCTCACTTTGTCACAGCTTACCCTTCCCCCTCCCCGTATCCTCAAGTCCATTCTCTAGTAGGTCTGCATCTTTATTCCCGTCTTGCCCCTAGGTTCTTCATGACATTTTTTTTTCTTTTTTAGGTTCCATATATATGTGTTAGCATACAGTATTTGTTTTTCTCTTTCTGACTTACTTCACTCTGTATGACAGTCTCTAGGTCCATCCACCTCACTACAAATAACTCAGCTTCATTCCTTTTTATGGCTGAGTAATATTCCATTGTATATATGTGCCACATCTTCTTTATCCATTCATCTGTCGATGGACACTTAGGTTGCTTCCATGTCCTGGCTATTGTAAATAGAGCTGCAATGAACATTATGGTACATGACTCTTTTTGAATTATGGTTTTCTCAGGGTATATGCCCAGTAGTGGGATTGCTGGGTCATATGGTAGTTCTATTTGTAGTTTTTTAAGGAACCTCCATACTGTTCTCCATAGTGGCTGTATCAATTTACATTCCCACCAACAGTGCAAGAGGGTTCCCTTTTCTCCACACCCTCTCCAGCGTTTATTGTTTCTAGATTTTTTGATGATGGCCATTCTGACTGGTGGGAGATGATATCTCATTGTAGTTTTGATTTGCATTTCTCTAATGATTAATGATGTTGAGCATTCTTTCATGTGTTTGTTGGCAATCTGTATATCTTCTTCAGAGAAATGTCTATTTAGGTCTTCTGCCCATTTTTGGATTGGGTTGTTTGTTTTTTTTGATATTGAGCTGCATGAGTTGCTGGTATGTTTTGGAGATTAATCCTTTGTCAGTTGCTTCATTTGCAAATATTTTCTCCCATTCTGAGGGTTGTCTTTTCATCTTGTTTATGGTTTACTTTGCTGTGCAAAAGCTTTGAAGTTTCATTAGGTCACATTTGTTTATTTTTGTTTTAATTTCAATTTCTCTAGGGGGTGGGTCAAAAAGGGTCTCGCTGTGATTTACGTCATAGAGTGTTCTGCCTATGTTTTCCTCTAAGATTTGATGGTGTCTGGCCTTACATTTAGGTCTTTAATCCCTTTTGAGTTTATTTTTGTGTATGGTGTTAGGGAGTGTTCTAATTTCATTCTTTGACATGTAGCTGTCCAGTTTTCCCAGCACCACTTATTGAAGAGGCTGTCTTTTCTCCATTGTATATTCTTGCCTCCTTTATCAAAGGTAAGGTGACCATATGTGCATGGGTTTATCTCTGGGCTTTCTATCCTGTTCCATTGATCTATATTTCTGTTTTTCTGCCAGTACCATACTGTCTTGATTACTGTAGCTTTGTAGTATAGTCTGAAGTCAGGGAGCCTGAAGGCCTAACTTTAAATGAACCCATTGTGATGCTTAGCTGCTGCTCCTTAGGCAAAATGAGCTATTGCATTTTATACACACACAGCCCATTATTCTATACAAAACTGACATCATTCTTATTTGCATTATAGTTAGTTATCTGGAGAAGAGCTCACTAAACCTTTTCTGCAAAGAACCAAATAGTAAATATTTTAGGCTTTCCGGGCTACGTTCAATGATCTCTGTAGCATCTTCTTTTTTATTTCCAAATAATATATATATATATATTTTTTTTTTTTAATTAATTAATTTATTTTTGGCTGTGTTGGGTCTTCGTTGCTGCGCACAGGCTTTCTCTAGTTGTGGTGAGTGGGGAGCTACTCTTTGTTGCGGTGCTCGGGCTTCTCCTTGTGGTGGCTTCTCTTGTTGTGGAGCATGGGATCTAGGTGCACGGGCTTCAGTAGTTGTGGCTCGCGGGCTTACTGGCTCCGCGGCATGTGGGATCTTCCTGAAACAGGGCTCGAACCCGTGTCCCCTGCACTGGCAGGCGGATTCTTAACCGCTGTGCCACCAGGGAACTCCTTCAAATAATATTTTTAAAACGTAAAAATTATTCTTAGTTCATGAATAGTACAAAATCAGGCTGCTGTGGCCAGATGTGGCCTGCATGCCATAGTTTGCCAGCTCTGGTCCACATGTTTGTCTCCTCTGCTCAATGAAACTATCTAAGAGCAGGTACCATGTTATTATGTTTATATTCCTCAGTTCAGTACTCATGGAATTAAATGTACATGAACATGTTATAGAAGAAATAATACTCCCAACCATATAGTGTGTGAAGACTGAGACTTCTTTGTCCCAAATTCGCTAAAAAGATTATACATGTTTCCTCAGCCATTTTAAAGTAGAAGACGGGGTGGGTATATCCCAATGATGTATTGGTAAACCAGATCATTGGAAAAGAAAAAAAAATAAGAAGAAAACCTTGATTTTGATTTCTCATGGTGTAAATACTCTCACCATGATTGATTTCAAGCTACCGATGGTTTAACAAGTGGCTTGCAAAAATCCAATAGGAGCTAACTCTGGCATATCTGACATATCACTGAGACAATCTAGTTTTACTCTTTGAATTAATTTCTTTTTCTCATTTATTTTATTAGACGGTTTTTGGATACCAGAAACAAGCTTTATACTTACTACTATAATTGGAATATTTCTGGTTGTTACAATCCTATTGACCTTTGGTAAGTATAGTAGATTTAGAAATATAGGTAATAAACTATTTATTTGATCATATTACTTGATTTAATCTCTGAGTTGATTTAACTTTCCACATGAAATAAATTTATAAAGTTCACAATATTACCTTTGGCTATACTTCAATAACCACTAACTCCTGTGAATTTTTTTTTCTAATCTGGGGTAACTTTTATGAAAAATAAATCTGTATTTACACTTCACAGTATACTTTAGATAAAGCTACTTGCAAAGGCACCAACTTTAGCCTTCTTTAAAACAGTATTACAGATTGGCTATCTAACAAGTGTTTTGTGACTTACAGTTTGAAATAAATAAAAGAAAAATGACTCTGGGTATAAAAAAATTGTTTTTTTTATAGGGAAACCAGTGACAATCCTTGGTTGGGATAGTTTAGGTCTCCAGGCAGACAGCCTGGTCTAAAATGAGCAGGGCCTCTTGCAAAAGATCCATTTCTGCCTTATAGCATTCAATACTCTCTCTTGCAGATGTCTGGCCTGCTTGTTTCAAATCCCTGCTCATTTGTAAATGACCAGGAAAGCAGAAGAATTAGGTTAGATAGATAGGAAGCTAGCTATTTCCCACCACTCATTTTATACTAATGAATTGGTCTTAAAAGTCTTTTTTTTTTTTTCTTAAGATTTAATGATGAGAAAATACAGCGACAACTCCCAAAAGGATGATTAAATATTGGACCTATGGGGTTACCATAGTGGATCATACATCCTGCTTCATTCCTATTGTTTCAGCATAATCATTAATAGTACTTCCTTTCAGTCCCCAAAATGTTCTGGTTTGGATTATAAGATATATGGTCACCCTGTCATTATTAACGTATGAGTCCCTGACATGCTGAAACATTACAAAAAAAGACATGATATTTACCGGAAGAGAACACTCAAGCGCATATTCAGGAAACAGTAGTTTCTTCTTTTTTTTCGAAAATAGGGGAAAGTTTAAGGAAAAGTTACAAACATAAAGTTGAACTCTCAAGATAAAGAAAGCCAATATTTTACTAAGTGTTCTAAATCTATATTCTTCTCCAAACTGATTGGAGTCATAAGCTACAAGAGAGCACATTGAAACTTGAATTGAGATTTCTCTTCAAAGATTCCACACCAGATAATATATGGAATATATTATTTCTTCAGCTAACTTGCAAAGCTAAATATTTCAGCTGACCCTGCCAGGTTTTAAACTGTGGTTCCAGGGAGTCTAAGTATTGCACAGCTGATGTTTGTGCCACTAAGCCAGTCCCTCCAGAATTATGCATATGACTGCAGTATATTTGGCAGTTGGCATATAGGCTTGACTGCTTGTCTGCTTTCCTACTGGGAAGGAGTATTACATGAAGAGTCCTTCATCTGACCTTTGCCTGCCTACTTGTACATCACCATTGTTTAAACCCATAACTCTAGTGGATGAACATGAGATAATTTCAGACAAGCTATTGTGCTTTCAAGACATCCTATGGATATCTGACTTTCGCAGGACTTAAAGGTCTTTATTGTACTTGGAACTCACAGATTTTTGAGTATAGGTAAGCTAATTTGGTTCTTTTACTTTTAGTAGCAGTGTATGCGGTTTTACCGGTAGGATTATGCGAGCGCATGAGAAAAGATTGAATTATTCAAATAATGAAAACAGCAATTGTTTAAAAATTTGTATTGTGCAGAGGGCTCTCATCAGTCATACTTATAAATACAAAATTGAAGCAAGGGTTTTAAAATAAGCATCGACAGCTTTCACTTTGGTGAGTGGTTATATCTACTGTGCAACATGAGCCTGATGCTGGGAGCAAAGGAAAATAAACTGTAAAATACAATTGCTGATCTCAGGAGCTTGCCATTTAATGGGGGAGGTAAGACATACCTGTACGAAAAGATAAATAGCAGGATATATGTTAAACAGCAATAAAAGAAAATAGGAAATGTAGAAGACAGTGACATAGCCACGCTGACTGAGAGCCACAGTTGGTCTTAGAAGTTCAGAGATGAGAGATCAACAGAGGTTGCAGAGGTCTCGGGAGGCATCCCTGAGGATGTGGGGCCTCATTCTGGGCCTTTAAAAATGAAGAGGGATGGTAAGAGCATTTCAGGTTTGAAGAATTGCATTAGCAAAGCTACTTAAGATCTCTCCCTGTTGTGTGGTCCCTCAGACGGAATTTCACTTGCATAAAACTCTCACCTGTTGGGTACTGAAGCTACTATGGAATAAAGTTCAAATTTTAATCATCATCTCACAAAGCACCCTTGCTGTTTTCAACTTCTGAGCCAATATTCTAGTATTGATGGGCGATCTTAATGATATAATTGTATTTTAATCTTCAAAAGATATTACTTATGTTTCATGATTATAAAAATAATATTTGCCCATTGTATGAAGAAGACAATACAAATCGCCCATGATCCCACAGCTAGGGAGGATCACTGCTAACACTTGGTAGATTTCATTCTAATAATTTTTCTATGTATTTGAGTATGTGTATTATGAAAAACAATGAATATACACTCTTGTACTCTGCATTTTAAAATAAAGCATGCCATTATATTGAAAGCATTCCTCAGGTCTGCTGAGGAGTATAACCTGGACATAACTGGATTCAGAAATGAATTTGTTCACTAATAATTATTATGCAAGTTTGTTTTGGTTTATTTTGATTCTAGTTTATGGGTGATTTTGAGAAATAAGTTCTGATATTAAGTTGCTTCAACTTGTTTATAACAGCAATAAGAAATATATTAAAATTTACTCTGAGAAGTGAGATAAAATGTGATGTGGTATAAGTTATGTGTTTTTATATGGCTTTGTACCTGGATTTAGTTATTCTATTATGGGCATATTTTTTCAATCAAATTCTGTTATTCTATCAACAGTGTTCTTCAGTATAAACTTTAAAAATGTATTGTTAGCATTTCCTAAAGAAAAAGAAAGCAATGTTTTATTTTGTAAATTATGATCTTTTGTCTTTATAGTCTGGCACAGAAGATTAAAGAATCAAAAAACTCCCAAGGAAGGGCTGACGGGTCTCATAAATGAAGACAAAGAGTTGGCTGACCTTCGAGGTCTGGCCGCTGGAGTAGGACTGGCGAATGCCTGCTATGCGATACAGTATGTAACCTGGGCCAGCATTACGGGGCACCTAGATGGAGAGAGGGCAACTCTAAAGAGAGTGCCCATGCATGCCACGTTACCCAGGACTGTCCTGCTTTATGCCCTTATTATTCTGGCATATTCAAAAGTAACATCCCCTTTCACTCTCAAATGTGACCTGGGATGGATGGCAAATTATGTTGTTATTCTATCCTAAGAAAAATAAACAAAAATTAGTTGTTTTCTAGTGTCTTATCACATAGTTTGAAAGTCAATAAAACAAGGAGATAACTACTACGTGGAAGGGAGTAGATGGTAACATGACTGATTCAACTGGAAGAGAAGAATTCCAAGGTCTCTTGTGTGTGCTATTAGGTCAATTTTGTTCTGTTTTCAGAAATTCTATGGTGATTGCCTACAAAACTTCTCTAACATAGATGAGGTTTGAGCTTCCATTGTCATAATTAAAGAAAATATTTAAATGTCTCATTGTACAAGACACTATGTTATGTTCCATGCAAAAAGGATTATATAGCCATTGGCCTTGCTTCTAGAAATGTACTTAAAGACATAAGAACACAGGATGTAAAGTAGACACAGAGGTGACCTAAATCAGCTTTTCAGAGGTGACTTTTCCTGGAGAAAATACACAGCATATCTGATATTCAAGACTCTCTTTTAAAATCTCAAAGCATTTTTAATGCAGATGGATTTCCTTCCCCTCATGATATTCCAAGTGAGAAGCTTGACTTTCTAAAAGTTAACCTGATGGACATGGAGTAATTTTGTGGTCATAGTAAATTTTGTTTTACATGAGAGATCAGGTGTATGAAGTAAAGCAAAAGCTTTTGAGATCATAAGCCCAGCTGTATTTATAACTAATTTGCAATAGCTTTTTACACAAATTGGTGACCTGAAGAAATTAATAACTGATAACTTTAACGAAACAAACTACAGTAAAAAGCCTTGAGGCAGTGCACACACAGGCATGCTATCAAAATGAAGGTGCCTAGAAGTGCAGTAACATGTTCTGTCTGGGTTTTTGAAGAGAGAAGGAATATTCTGGATGGTGGAGTAGGAACACAGACACATCACTATGTCACGTTGAATGCACTGCAGTGTTGCAAAACCATAAGATTTCTCTTCCTCTTTCTCATACTTTTTCTCTCTCAAACACTAACACCAACACCCACTCGTAAACCATATGCGTTTTGGGAGACCAAAAATATCGTTATTTTCCAGTACGCTTCCAACCCAAGAGGAGATTGACAGTCTTCCTGCCTTCCCTCGGGAAAAACTGACTCTGCGTCTCTTGTTGGGAAGTGGGGCCTTTGGAGAAGTGTATGAAGGGACAGCGGTAGACATCTTAGGAGTTGGAAGTGCAGAAACCAAAGTAGCAGTGAAGGTAATGCTGATCTTTTAACTCCTTGACTTGTTATGTCAACATATTTACAGGGACTTACATGGATACAACTATGATAAAAGAGGAGTGTTCTTGATGGAAAAGATAACTGGGAGAAGGTAGAAACCTGTCCATGGCTACAGAAATCACATTTCCCCCCCATTTCCTACATAAATTCTGTTATTAACAGTTACCTCTGAGGTTACTAATTAGCTAAGACCTGGCAGACAGTCTTTCCCTTCAAATGTACCATAAGAGAACTGGGGTGCTAGGTGCTAGGGCAGATAGTAAATATTTTAGGCTTGCTGGCTAGATGGTGTCAGTTGCAACTACGCAACTCTGCCATTGCAGTGTGAAATCAGCCACAGTCAATATGTGAATGAATGGGTGTGGTTGTGTTCCAGTAAAACGTTATCTATGAAAACGGAAATTTAAATTTTATATAATTTTCATGTGTTATGAAATACTCTTCTTTTTTATAACTTTTTTCAACCATTTAAAAATGTAACAAGTTAATTACACCTCAATAAAGCTGGAAAAAGCAATCCCACTACTGGTCATATACCCTGAGAAAACCATAATTCAAAAAGAGTCATGTGCCACAATGTTCATTGCAGCTCTATTTATAATAGCCAGGACATGGAAGCAACCTAAGTGTCCGTCAACAGATGAATGGATAAAGAAGATGTGGCACATATATACAATGGAATATTACTCAGCCATAAAAAGAAACGAAATTGAGTTATTTGTAGTGAGGTGGATAGACCTAGAGTCTGTCATACAGAGTGAAGTAAGTCAGAAGGAGAAAAACAAATACCATATGCTAATACATATATATGGAATCTAAGAAAAAAAATGTCATGAAGAACCTAGGGGTAAGACAGGAATAAAGACACAGACCTGCTAGAGCATGGACTTGAGGATATGGGGAGGGGGACGGGTAAGCTGTGACAAAGTGAGACAGTGGCATGGACATATACATACTACCAAACGTAAAATTGATAGCTAGTGGGAAGCAGCTGCATAGCACAGGGAGATCAGCTAGGTGGTTTGTGACCACCTAGAGGGGTGGGATAGGGAGGGTGGGAGGGAGGGAGACTCAAGAGGGAAGAGATATGGGGATATATGTATATGTGTAACTGATTCACTTTGTTATAAAGCAGAAACTAACACCATTGTAAAGCAATTATACTCCAATAAAGATGTTAAAAAAATAAACCTGGAAAAAATAAAATAACAACTAATAAAAATGTAACAACTACTTTCAGATCATAAGCTGTACAAAAATAGGTAATAGACTGGAGTTGGTCCACAGGCTGTAGTTTGCTGACCCCTGGACTACACAATTATTCATCATGGTGTATTTGATGATGTAGTTTTAAGGAAGCCCTGGATACACTCTCATATTTTTATAAAACTTTCTTTTGATCAAAGGATGATGAATCTTTTATGTAATTGAGTAATATCCTGATCACTGCTTGTTAGGAATTCATTGCTTTGAGAGTGGGCTATACAGCCAGAGAAGTTGGCAAAATTTTCTCCACTTCCAATTGATAGCATTTAACAGTCTTTCACATACTCTAACCTCAACTGGTTTAAACAAGTGTTTCTTTTTCTTAGATAACAAGTTGACTTCTGGCTTTGGTGTAGTACTGTGTCAGGCCAGAGCCAGTATATCTGAAATTCTCTCAACTTTGTACATGTATGGTGCCTCATGGTCCCAAGATGGTTGCCAAAGAATCAAGCATCACATCTTCATTCAGGACATGGAGAGGGGGAAGGATAGTGTTAGATGTATATGTTCAGGAAAGTAAAAGTTCTGCACAAGCCTCTCTCCCCCTCAGCAGTTTCCCCCTTACATCTCTTTGATGAGTACTGAGTCATATGACCAGCCCTGTCTGCAAGGGAGGCTGGAGAATTGGAGAACACAGTTTTTTATGACAAGGGTGCATATTACAAAACAAAACAAAGATTGTCTCCATTAACCCACTGAGCTCACGGAAATGTCTGCTATACTGATTCCTGGCTTGTTTTTACATTGCACAGACTTTGAAGAAGGGCTCCACAGACCAGGAGAAGATTGAATTCCTGAAGGAGGCACACCTGATGAGGTATCGGGGCAGCTCTAAAATAATTTTCCCTTGGTATGGGTAGGAAGCTCTTACATCTGATTGGTGGATTTTTAACATTCAAAATGACCTGACATAACAGATCATGCCCAAAATAAACATGGCTGAAGTTTAAAAGAAAATATGTCTGGAGTGACAAGTATTCTATAGAATCCAGCCTTCTGAGCCTGGTCACAAGCAGTCCTCAGGCAGTCCTTTCTTTTACCTTCAATAAGAAGCATGTCTTGCAAGGGATTTCTGAAGCTGTTCAGCTTTAAATATGCTTATGTTCTCCTAAACGTGTGATAATGGGTCAAGTAGACCAAGTAAGGGAGAGTTCTCTTAAGTACAGTGATGTCAATGAGAATATCCCTGGTCTTGGTAAACTTGTCTTCAAGGTTAGAATTAGTTGATGGTCATGAAAACTACTCAAATACATCTTAATACACCCTGAGGCAGTGGTTGATCGGGTCCCAAGTTGTGGGTTCTGATTGTTAGATTGGAGCTTACTTGCTTTGACCTCTTGAGCAAACATTTGTAGCCAAACCTGAGTGTCTGAATTGTTTCTCTGAAAGGGAGAGAATATTTCATACTTGTCATGACCAAAAACATAATGTTCTAAAATATTTTTCAAAGAAGGACATTAGTTAAAATTACTTTCTTTTCCAGAACATAAAATGCTTAATATAACTTCTTCTAAAACTCCCTCTGTTCTATCCACATGCCTTGGCCACTAGGGGTTGCAATATTACCTCTGTAAGGCAGGCATGCAGCTGGGTTCTTGGAAAAGGAGGCTTTCATTTATTAAGAGGAAAAAAAAAAATCAGGGTTTTGAAGGGAACCAGAAATAAAGAATTGTTCTGTTCCATAAAGATCCTCACTAGATTTTTGTCGTTGTCATGTTATCCTGCCTGTCTCTTTTCGCCTTTTAGTAAGTTTAATCACCCCAACATTCTGAAGCAGCTTGGGGTTTGTCTGCTGAATGAGCCCCAGTACATCATCCTGGAGCTGATGGAAGGAGGAGACCTTCTTACCTATTTGCGTAAAGCCCGGATGACATCGGTAGGAAATGGGGTCCACAGTATTGGTTATGTAATGCAGATAACCTATAAGTTCGTCTTACTTTCCTTTAAATTCAATAGGCTGCAGTTTGGGCTGATGGTAGAAACTTAGAAGACTTCTGTCAAAAAAATTCTTATATTTCCTTCATGTTGGATGAGTCAAACTAGAACCCTGGGCTAATGTCTCGCATCTTCTGGCTATCTGAGCCTGCTCTTAGTATCTAGTGGAAAAATAGGTCCCTCCCTGCCAGAATCATGGTTTCTGAAGAACAGAGAATGTGTAGAGTTTCTCTGTACTTAATCTATCTCCCTTCCTGTCCCAAATTGAAATTTCCAGCCCTTAGTCTTACATTTCTCCCAGCTGACTTTTCTGTGTGGATTTTCACAGGCGTCTCAAACTTTGGCCAAAACAGAGCTCTTGATTTCATGCATCCTCCTTCGTGCCATCCATCTGGTTCCTTACTTTTCTTTTCCTACAACCATGCTAATAGGTCCCGTCCACTCTAGGGTCCTGCTAACAAAATGCAGCCCCGATCCATCCTCTCCATGTCCGCAGTGCCTAGAGCAGCATCCAGCACAGTGGACGGTGTAAATACTGTGGCACGTGTGGGGAATGAGGGCCGGGGGTCTCAGCACCTGTGGGAACCTGCTTTTAGGTCTCAGGTGAGAAACACCTGAGACAAAACAAGTAACTAAAATTTAAATGTGTAGTTTTAAAAATTACGGGTTTTATTTCTATTGAAATAAATTTCTATTTCTATTTATTTCTATTTCTATTATTTCTATTGAAGTATACATTATATAGCTAAAAAACTGAAACGTATGACAAGGTTTATGGTGAAAAACAGGAGTCCTGTGCTCTATCTCATCCCCACATCCCAGGCCTCTGCACATTCCTTCTGGTGTTTACCTCCACTTTCCTAAACGCTCTGCTTATACTGCTGCAGTATAAGTGAGTTTTCAACCTTGGGGGAGATCTATCGACTGCCTACTGCAAGAGGCAAGGATTTAAGCTCTTAGTCACGTACCAGCCTGACCCCACCAGCTCTACACACAGAAAAACTCTGCTTTCCCCATCCTCTGACAGTTACCCCAATTTGCAGATGAATCAATATTGCAAGTTTATGTTACTATGTCTATTTAATTATTATTTGCTAAGTTACTCAAATACTATGATTGTGGTTCTTCTCTTGAGTAGTTTAATAAATGCCCCCCCCCCATTTGCTTAGGTTTCTATATTCCTAAACTCTCTGACAGAATTGTAACCCTTCTCACAATATGGGTATATATATGAGATAATCCAGCTCCTCACTATATTTTTCCTGGACACTTCCCTCCTAGAGTTGATACAGGCGCTTGTCCTCTGGTCTCTACAGAGCTGTTACCCTAGGGGTTTCCTTCACATGTACCTTGGTAATTTCCATGTTGGACCTTTATTTCCTCAATTCCACGGCTTCTTTGTTCTGTTTTAGAAAAGAGAAAGCATGCAAGGCAAAAATCTTTTTTTTTTCATTATGAGGAGCTGTTCTTCCCTCCCGCCCCACACTTGATTAATAATTTGGCTGGATTCTAGGTTGAAAATCCCTTTTCCTCAAAAATAAAACTCCTGCATCTTTGTTTTCTAGCTTCTACAATTGCCTTTAAAATGTTTTATGCCATTCTGATTCCTGGACATATGATCAGTGACTTGCTTTTTGTCCTCTCTTTGGAAAATTTTAGGAACTTCTTTTTTTTTTTCCCTTATAAATTTATTTATTTATTTAGTTTTAGCTGCGTTGGGTCTTCGTTGCTGCGCGCAGGCTTTCTCTAGTTGCTGCGAGCTGGGGCTACTCTTCGTTGCAGTGTGCAGGCTTCTCATTGCAGTGGCTTCTCTTTGCTGCGGAGCACAGGCTCTAGGCGCGCGGGCTTCAGTAGTTGTGGCGTGTGGGCTCAGTAATTGTGGTTTGCAGGCTCTAGAGTGCAGGCTCAGTAGTTGTGGCACACGGGCTTAGTTGCTCTGTGCATGTGGGATCTTCCTGGACCAGGGCTCAAACCCCTGTCCTCTGCATTGGCAGGCAGATTCTTAACCACTGCACCACCAGGGAAGTCCCAGGAACTGCTTCTTATCTGTGGTACATTTTACTCATCTGGACACTCAGCTTGGAAAATCATCCCTTTTACTTCTGGGATTTTTTAATAGTATTTCTTTGGTAATAAAGAAAACTCTTTGTTCCCTTTATTTCCTTGTTCTAGAAATCCTAGTAGTTGGATAATGGTCACCTTTGTTGTATCCTTTTCTTTTATTAGCTGTTTTCTCCTATTTTCTACTCTTTGTATTTTTGCTCTCAATTCTGGTATGTTTCCTTAATTTTTTAA
Source organism: Monodon monoceros (assembly GCF_005190385.1). NCBI lineage: Eukaryota > Metazoa > Chordata > Mammalia > Artiodactyla > Monodontidae > Monodon > Monodon monoceros. The sequence continues at coordinate 46,006,484 of NW_021703771.1, read as the reverse complement.
TAGAATTTAAAAATTTAATTTTCCACAGACTCCTTCTTATATTTTGACTGCCTCTTAAAACAGTATTCTGATTTTTCCGTACATGCAAAGTCTTCTTTTATCTTTCCGAGGATACTAATCATAGTTTTTTTAAAGTGTTAATTTGCTTCCTGCATTGTCTTGACTTCCTTTTTGCCTCATTGTTCTGGGAGCTGTTTGTAATATGAGAAGCTTTTCTCAAATGTTTTGTAATTTGGGGCTGGTCTTCATATTTAATAGTGAGACCTAAGAATCGGAGCCTATGTCTGTGGCAGCTTCCTTTTGGTTGTCAGGGGGGACCCTGATGTTCCGCTGGGGTCGCCTGATGACAGCACCTGGATGTCTTCCCTGGCATACGCCAGTTTCCCCAGAGAGGAATCTGCTGGTCTCCTGCCTGGGCAATAAACGCCTGAGCCTCAGTCAGGGAGTCGAGTCCGGGAAGAAGGCGGGAGGTCTCAAGGCTCAGGATGAGGATGCTCATTTAATTCCCTTCTCCATTTTTAGCACAGCGCCTTAGTATGACTGGTATCTTTGAACTTGGAGTTGCTCTGGTTCTGTGTGTGTGTGTGTGTGTGTGTGTGTGTGTATGTGTGTATGTGTATGTGTGTGTGTGTATGTGTGTATGTGTGTGTATGTGTGTGGGGGGGGTGGTTTAGCAGAGGAAAGCCTCCTGCTGCTGTGGGGTGGGGATCTAGGGTCTACTTAGCTCTTAAAACAAACTTTTAAATATTCACCTTGCTTTCAGTCCTGCCCCTCAACCCTGCATTCAGAGATACTTGCTACCTCGAATTCCAGAGTGTTCATGCGGTTCTATAGTGAAAAACATCACTTAATTCTTGTCTTCTCCCTCTGCAGGCAGCCAGCTTTCATCTCTCTTGGCTCTGCTAAATGACCACACCTCCACCTGCTTTCCTTCCTCCAAAAATGTTTCCTTGCGCTCTATCTATTCTCCTGATCTGTTTATCCTCTTGAGATCACAACATTTCCTCTATAATGTCATTTTAGTAAGGTTTGGGGAGAGAATAAAACTAAAATGCATAAATTCAATTCCTCATCTTTAACAAGAAAGTGACTCTGTAGATTTTTTTTTTAGTTTTTTGTGGGGGAGAGAAGAGACAATGAAGGTGGACTAAAAGAACTCACAGAGCTGCTTTTCCCAAACTACTCTTATTCAGCCAGTGTCCTAGTGGTTCTGACGACTGGTTCTCAAGTGCACTTCAGTTCTTCCACTGCCTTTCCTGCTGGCTACCAAGGCAGCGTCCATGATTGTCTCTTTTGCCCTGACCTTATCGGACAGGGTGCCCTTAGGTGCTGAGTGCCAGAATCAAGGTGCGGGGTCCACAGCGGAGGGCCACGGGCTCTACGCCCCCATCAGTCTAAGTTCACATGGGGCCAGCCGCCTCTCCACAGAGAGTGCTACAAGCACCCTTCTCCCCATCCCCACTCTGAGACTGTTTTGTTGGGTTGAATGCATAAGGATTGACTGCAACTGGGTTTATGAACCTTAGTCTGGTCTTTCATTTTTAGGACTCAGTTTCTGCATCGTAAAATGGAACACTGAATCCAAAACTTTTTCGGCTTCTTTTAGCTTTGATATTCTAAGATTGTAGTAAGATAGAAAAAGTGAACAAAAAACCCTATCTATCAAAATAATACAACTACATAGCCAGACACAATTCACTTCATGAAATTTTCGCCGGGTATTTATTTTACGACAGTGGAGGATGTGGCTCTTGCTTTCAAGGGCCCTGCCACATGGTAGGGTGGGTAAGTCACATATGAATGAATCATTTAAGGTAGAAAGAGGGAAGGCCCATTAGAATGGAGTAGAGAATACACTGCTGAAGCACAGAGGAGAGAGAGATGATTTCCAACTGGGGAGATGTGAGAAGGCTTCACGGAGGAGGTCTTCTGTTTGGGACACAACCAAGGTGTGAGATAGAACAGTTTCTGAAACTACACTGATATGAGTTATATAAAAGGCTTTGACTAGGGATGGACAGAGATGGATGTTCAATATGTCTGGAGGGTTTGGCAAAAGAAAACAGGTGGTAGCGGAGGGCAGCATCTGGGGTTAAGGAGGCCCGACATGGGGTAATGAAATGTTCCAATAGGTCGTCACAGGGGCTATTAGGAGCAAGTTACAATTAGAGATTCAAACAGTCAGGCAGCATTTGAAAATCTGTCAGCAAGGAACATGGCACTAGCCACCAGACTGAAGTGCAGGAGTAGGATTCTCTGCGAAGAATGTCTTCAAGAGTAGAGTAGGTTTTGCCAAGGGCAAAGCAGGATTCCATTCACAGAGGAACCAATGAACCAGCTGAGACACAAGGCAGGGACTCAGACACAAGGCTGTGAGACGCGCGTCTAGTGGACCTGAACAGGGCTGCAAGGGATTGATTCTTGGGAGTAAGACTGAGTTTAGTTTTAAGACATAGGTGTGGTTGAGTGGGACCATGGCAATGTTGAGTCCCAGAATTCAGGATTCTTCCTACTTTTTGGGACAAGACATGAGCTTGTCAGGGGAGTCAGAGGGAACAGCATTTAAGAGCACCCGTCTATGAGGAATCAAGGGATTTCAAGGTTGTGAATCCTTTGAGATGCTCATTGAAGGATGTGGATGGAAATCAAGAATACGGAGGGCATTCCAGGAATGATAGAAGGAATAATGAAGAGAGGTTGAGAAATGCAGAGCAGGTATAAGGAACTGCAAATGGCCCAGTATGACCAAAGCACAGATTGTGAGAGGAGAATCTATGGAAAATAAATGGATGTAAAGAGAGGCTGGTGCAGCCTGGGGCTGCCATGGAGGCTGTGCTCAGGAATCTGTAATAGACTCTAGACTCTACAGGCAGTGGGTCACAAAAAAGTGAGCTAATTAAAGCACAGGAGGCTGGAGACATGGGAAGTTTGGGAAGCATCAGATAGGGATGATAAAGGCCTGAAACAGGGTAATTGCAGGGAAATGGTAAGGGACAGACAGTATATGAATATAGCCTCCAGGAAGGAACTTTGAATTTTTTCCATATGGTACTAATAAAAACTTCAACTGGCTTTGTTCATGTAGAAATCATCGCAGCCAGTACAGGCTCAACTGTATATTTGTGCTGGCTCTCTTAGATGAGAGGAGTAATCTGTGACCTTGAAATAGAGTATTGCTAACAATTTCTATGGGGCCCATATGGAGAACAAGCCCATTGTCATGACTGACATTACAGCGTGACATTGGGCCAATAATTAAATTGATTAAACTATCATCATTACTGCTAATGAGAACAGCTACTGTTTATTAAGTGCCTGTTATGTCCCAGCTAGGTTACATAGCTTATCTCAAATCTGACACAGTTAGTATTATTGTTCCCATTTTACATATGAGAAAACTGCTTAGTGAATTAAGCAATGTGAGCAAGTTCACACAGCTTGTAGGTAGCAGAACTAGGTTTTAAACTAGTCTGTTTGATCTAACACCCTGAGATCTTTCCAATAAAGATTCTATATTGCTTCTGCTTACTAAAGATAGTCTTATTTATGTATATTTTGGTAGAAAGCATATAAATGTAGTTATTTTCCTCTTTGTTGGAATTCTTTTACCATAACTAAAAATTCCTTTAAAACGTCATATATATGTGTGTGTACATGCATATATATGTGGCCAAAAATATACATATAAATTTTGTGCAAACTGGAAAAGTGCCTGTAATTTTTCTTTTATTTCTTACAGTTTCACGGTCCTTTACTCACCTTGGTTGACCTTGTAGACCTTTGTGTAGATATTTCAAAAGGCTGTGTCTACTTGGAGCAGATGCACTTCATTCACAGGTACAGTGACATTCTGGATAAAGGGTTCTTATGAAGATTGGCACAAGAATCACCTGTAGTTTGGGTAGAATATACAAGATAATTAACATTTTCATTCCTTCAAAATAGCAATAGTTTCTGTTAAAATCTCTCTTCTCTACAGACCTCCTAGTGTTACCTGTCTGATCTCTGGAACTTTATTATTATTATTATTATTAAAGTATAGCTTCTGCCATAGGGATCTAGCAGCTCGGAATTGCCTCGTCTCTGTAAAAGACTATACTAGCCCATCACGGATAGTGAAGATTGGGGACTTTGGACTCGCGAGGGACATCTATAAAAATGATTACTATAGAAAGAGAGGAGAAGGCCTGCTCCCTGTTCGGTGGATGGCTCCAGAAAGTTTGATGGATGGAATCTTCACTACTCAGTCTGATGTATGGTGAGCTTAACAGGACACAGAGAAACGTGGGCAGAACCATCCAATGCCCGAGCCAGAAGGGATCTTAAAAGGTCATCTAGTATTGTTTTTTACGTGAGAAAACATAAGACCAGAGAGGTTAAGTGATTTGCCTCAAGCTAAAGTGAAAGCTGGTGGGCAAGGAAGGGCTATTCCTGGGTCTCAACAGTTTATACCTCTCCCTCCAATTCGTTTTGATCCGTTACCTTACTGGTGTATGTGGAATAGAGCCATTTATTTCAGATAGCTTACTACTCTCCACAAGTGCAGAGGCTATGACTAATAGGAATTGGTGCCTGTGAATTAATGTCCAAGTATGTGTCCAAATGCCTACTATTTTGGGATGTTTGGTCATTAATTTATACACAGAATTTAAATCATGGATCTCAAAACGATTAGGACATGAGGGAGGTTTGGACAGCTCTTTATTCTTTGAATAGAACCCCTCATTTTTGCTTGTTGACCCCAAACTTTTGATTAGAGCTGCTCAAAATGTAAAGATTCATCCAATACCTTTTAAGCTGGACTGGACCTCCGCAAAACTGGGGATGAAATAAAGTCGGTCTTCAGTGTTGTCAGTTTATATTCATGCCTTCCCTCTCCACATTTACTAGCACTCAAACTCAGGAAGAAAGGTGAAATGCTTTCTTGCTCACCCCTAGTGTGTTTGCATAATGAAGCTATGAAAGCCATAGGTAATGGAGGTCCGCAGTGCAGATTCAGCCAGGGAAGAGGAGCACAGTGTGTGTGTGTGTGTGTGTGTGTGTGTGTGTGTGTGTTTGTGCCCCCACTAAGCCTTCCTATCACCTTTGAAGTGTTGCTAGTATGCAGTTGGTTGTTCTCTTTTTCTTGAGGTCAACTTGCTTTTAAGTCTCCCATTTGCCTTTTATGGGGCCAAAAATGCCAATCACAAAGTAGGCTCTGATAGCCCCAGGAATAATTATGTTGGAAAAACTACTGTAAACATGACGTTTCTAATATGTATAATTAAAGCAAACTCTTTAATATCTTTAGGTCTTTTGGAATTTTGATTTGGGAAATTTTAACTCTTGGTCATCAGCCTTATCCAGCTCATTCTAACCTTGATGTTTTAAGCTATGTGCAAACAGGAGGGAGACTGGAGCCACCGAGAAATTGTCCCGATGATCTGTAAGTTAATTATGTTCCATAAGTACCCAAGAACAAAAAATTGTGCACATGCAATCACGTGCCTCATTGGTATGGTATTTTTAAATAAAAACTGAATCTATATATTTGTATATCTTATGTAAAATGTAAATTATTGTGGCACTTAATTTACTAAATACATGATGGTTTCTTTTTATTTATATATATACATGATATTTCATTTCAGAAGCAAAATCTAGAACAGCAGAATATGTTTATACTCTAGGTTAAGAGAATTCTAATAAATAAATAAAAGCTCTTTGTGTATATGTGTGCGTGTGTGCATGTGTGTGTGTGTGTGTGTGTATTCACATATATACTCATTTCATTTTGGAAGATCTAATTTGACTAACATCTTAACCTGCATATTAAAAGGTTCTATTAACTAGAAATATATTGTTTAAAAGTTGGATTGCTTTTGTTGATAAAGCTGATATTGGGATATAGTACTGCTAAAAATTATATAGGTTGTTATCTATTTATGAACTTCACAAGAAGTGGCTACATAAGTATTAGTTACTTTATCAAATTGATCCTGGCAACTATTGAATTCTAATAGACTTGTGATCCTTGGAACAGTAGGCGATTTTGATCTAATTATAAACAAAAAACAAGCCAAGTAATTTTGCTGAGTACTAATCTACCTTTTTGTGAACAACCTTGGCAGAAATATCAAGTCTTGACACTTTTTCTAAGAGGTGTTTTACCCAAGAAATTTCTAAAAGAACATATAATCAAAGTATAAACTCCTCTGTTGTGTGCACTACACCATGCTAAGGACTGTATGGAATACAGAGGTGTTTAAACCGGAGCCACGCTTCTTCAGCATCTCTGAATGTATTTTGAAAGAAAAGACACACACATGGAGCAGCTGGATAACAAGCCAACATGTAATAAAGTGCTAAACTGCGTGGTACAGACAAGTGCAAAAGGAATTAGCAGTATGCGGATATACACCATGATTGCACTGCCTTGCCTATGCTGTGTTATTTAGAGGATTATTCAGACTAGAGCCAAAGATGATTAAGATCTGGGCACCTTGGCTGGATGTTCTATGGGTGAATGTTTTTGTATTATTTAAATCTTCCAGCTAGAAGAAGATTGGAATCACTGTCTGTTTCTGTTTAGCTCTTATAGCCTCTGGGATATTTACAGAAGGATCAGTTATACACATACCTGAACAAGTTTGGTGGCAGTGTCTAAAAGTATGACTCATGATCCTTTTGGGGCAGATGGAAAAACTTATAGAAGTTAGGACTAAGAAAGTTACACAAAATTTGAAAAACTTTAGTCTAGGGCTTGAGGAAAAAAACCCAGCATACCTAGGTATAAAATACATTTTAATTAAATAGTTAGCAAACTAATCACTGTTTTGCATCTCTTACACATCTATTGATCACTCAGAAAATTTCTCCCAAATTTCAGTTGCACGAAATTTTCCTTGTGCTGTTAGAATTCTATTTGGCATATCTTCCCCTCTAGAGGGTAATGCACCTCATCATAATTAGGCTCTTTTTTTGGATAGGCACTCTAGGAATCAGTCACTGAATTATACGTTTTGACTTATGTGTTCATTTATTTTGTTTGGGGAAGAGGGAGGTGGATAATTAATTGCCCTATTGTGGAGAAGAAAAATGCGGGTATGTTGAACTTTGCTCTATCCAAAGGTATCCAAAAATTCAATTAGAAGGAGGAGAAAGAAGGAGTGCTAGAAAAGTTCTAGAAAAATATTCCTGATTATAAGTGGAAAAAGATAATATTCTATATAATTTTATCTTGAATAATTATTCAGTTGGATACATTATTGCTCTAATTTTATAAAAATATAGTTTCCTTGAAGCTAAAATTTCCATTGCTGATTTTGAAGTTCATTTGAACATCAGTAATTAAAAAGTGAACAATGCTCCAAGCCCTCTAAGGGCTGCATGCTCCAGACCCCTAGGAAGGGTTAACGACCCATGGCCAACCAGGAAGACAAGCTGTGCTAAGGAAATGGAGCTCTCAGCGATGCCATTCAATCTGTCCACGGCCTTAAGTTGTCACGATAAAGATTAACTACTCTCCTTAGAGTACAGAGGGAACTGATTTTTATTTGAAGCAGTTCTCGGAGATCATAGGCCCAGCTTAGAGGGTTGAAAGTCTGTGCTGAGCCAGGCTGCACCTTCTATTCACTGCTTAAATACTCAGCACCTGGATGCACTCTGGGTCAGGTGAGTCCATAGATGGCTAGCTATTAATGGAATGTGAGAGTTCAGAGCATTCCTGCCCTTCTTTCCATAGCCTGGGATGTACGGTGCAAAGCCCAGCCCTCAGCATTCTCTTCAGCTTTTAGTTTGCACAACAACCATAGCACTCTCAAGAATAAACGGGATCAAAGGGCAATCTACATCAAGTGAGAGCTCTTTCACAGGTATCACAGGGGCAACTGAAATTACTGGAGAGTCTCTCAAATGACGGAGGCGACAATGCATGGAGGCTCACCACCTTATTTTTACCCCTTAAGAATATGTATACCTAGACGCTAATTGATGCTAACTGGGTCTTTCCGGGATTGGGTATTTTAAAATCTGTATTTTATGTGCTGTGCTTAAATTACTTATAGAAACTCATCCCCTTAATACTGAAAGATGCCATGGAGTTTTCAACTGTTGAATTTCAATTGCCTTACGAATCCAAGGATTTTACTCGTAGAGACTATTAATGAACATGGTTAATGAGGTTGTGCTATTGTGGAAAAAACTGAAGCAAAGAGGAGTAAAGGGGTTGGCATAGTGAATGGAAGAATTTGAACCGGAACACTTAGCTAAATGAGACATTTCAAGTATAATGTGTGAGTATCTGTTTAGAGGTAGAACAACCAGCCCAGGTAAATTTTAATAAAAGTGAAGGAGCTGTCAGTTTATTTAGACTAATATGCTTGAATATTTGTAACTATAACTTGGTACAAGTATTTAATGCATGATACTGAATTGTGACAAGTATGTATTTGTAAGGAAAGACCCCTATGCCAAAGATACAGTTGTTGGTAATTTACCTGAAAGATGTAAGAAATGCATTTTTTAGGATTGATAAAATTTTAAAAGGCTAGTCATTTATTCCATTGTCACCTTAATGCTGTTTAAGAGCACAAGTTTTACTCTTTACTTTTAAATGACTACTGCTTTATAGAGCTCCTCTTTTCTTAATCTAGGGCAATCCAGTGCTCATTTGGCCCTGGATAGTGGGAGAGAAAGGTTTTAAATACCATCAGGTCAATTGTTTTTGCCATCAGAGAGTTAAGAGTAAGGATGGACTCAATGTAAATTAAAGCCTCCATAGATGAAAATTAGGAATATCTGCTTAAATAACTTGCACAGATTAAACTTTTGGAGGGGAGTGTGAGTGGGTGAAGTACAGAGTGGCAAAGGGGCGACTGTATGGATGGCTTCTCTCCCCTCTCCCTCCGTCCTCCTCTCGCTCCTTCCTTCTCACTAAATCATCTCCATTAAGTGTCTTGAATACTTTGTAGAATGAGGTGGGATATAAATAAATAAATTAGAAACTTCATAATTGAAATATGACAAGTCTTGAGAGATTCAATGTATCCTCTGGCAGTATCTCAGAATCGCAACTTTCTTTTTAGAAGGGATAGGCTCCCTGTGGCAAGTTACACTTCACTTTCTCCTCTCACCTCTTAGGACAACCCTAAGATTCCCATCAAGATTCAACTTTAACTACTGGTTTAAACTCCATGATCGAATATCATTTACACAATGTTATTTCAGAGTCGAATTGTCTTTCACTGACTTCTCTGTCATCCCTGTTTCGAAATGTCACAGATTATAAAGAAATATGTAAAAGATTAGGTTCTTAGCGATGATTCTAATCTTTAAAAAATAAAGCCAAGTTTGGCACTCCATATCCAGAATGTAAATTCCTTGTAATATATATGAAAAGTCATCAGATCAATACTGAAAAACAGACCAATATTAGGTTTCTCCATGATACTCTGATATTGAGTATTAACTCTGACCTGAGGTGCTTGCAAGAATGAAAGAGATGGAAGTGGAGTCTGCATGCCATATACAGATACAGCTATTTTAAATACAATGCCTATGATGATTTCCGCGTCATTGTCACCTAGCAATTGAATATTTTCTTACTCCCGCTCCACTGTCATTGTCTTAGTCTAACACCATTATCTCTCACCTAGTCTTCTTCAATAACTTCCTTCGCTTCGTCCCAGCTTACTGGACATATATTCACTACCAAATGTGAAATAGCTAGTGGGAAGCAGCCATATAGCACACGGAGATCAGCTCAGTGCTTTGTGACCACCTAGAGGGGTGGGAGAGGAAGGGTGGAAGGGAGACGCAAGAGGGAGGAGATGTGGGGATACGTGTATCTGTATAGCTGATTCACTTTGTTATACAGTAGCAACTAACACACCATTGTAAAGCAATTATACCCCAATAAAGATGTTAAAAAAAACACAACTTCCTTGCTTCCAACTTGCCCCTCTACAATCAATTCTCCACATATATCAACTAGAGTCATCCTTTAAAGATGTAAAGGTCATGCCCACTTAAAAACCTTGGACAGCTTCCATTGCAGTGCCATAAAATCCAGCACCTAGCCTGGCCCTTGATCTGTGTGATCCTCACCTCTCTGACCTCATCTTTTATACTCTCCCCCTCAATGACTGCTCTACAGCCACACTGGCTTTCCTTCACATTCTAAAATGTGCCAAGCTCTTTCCCAATTTAGGAATTTACACATGCTTTTGCCTCTTCTAGTGTGTTCCCTGACTTCCATCCCCACCCAGTCCCCATGACTAGCATCTTATTTTCCTACAGAGTTCATTGGCTTAAACATCGCCTCTGCAGAGGGTCCTTCTATAAGTAATTTGCCAAAAATGTTCCATCTCTAATTAGAGCTCACATCTGTTTTCTTTAGTACTTTTTTTTAGAACTTATAATTTGTAATTGTATATTTATCTGTTGATATGGTAGTACTAATATTTTTAAATACTTCCCAGTTTATGTTTCTTTAGCAGTCTTTCTCTCTCTGCCCCCAATTGGCCTTCTAGTTCCAGAAAGTAAAAAAGAGAACAGGTACTTGACCTTTTTAGTGAGTCAGTAGACTTGGAAATGAAGCTTGGAGGAGAGAGAGGGTTATCTGTTGGGCTGGCTAAAAAGTGTCTTTGATTTTTAAGTAAAAATAAAAGACACATTTTTCATTTTCACCAAGAACTTTATTGAACACTGTATTCACCCTCTTATTCCACTACCTTCTGACATTTTTCAGGCAACTTAATAATTCCATCTTCCCAAAACTTATCTTTTTGAGCAAAGAACTGTTCCAGGTGTCTTTTACAGTCTTCCAGGGAATTGAAATATTTTCCATTAAGAGTATTTTGTAAAGACCAAAATAAATGGAAATCTGAAGGCACAATGTCTGGTGAATACAGCAGATGAATCAGAACTTCCCAGCCAAGCTGTAACAGTTTTTGCCTGGTCATCAAAGAAACATGTGCTCTTTCGTTAACCTGATGGAAGATTATGCATTTTCTGTTGACTAATTCTGGACGCTTTTCGTCGAGTGCTGCTTTCAGCTGGTCTAACTGGTAGCAGTACTTGTTGGAATTAATCGTTTGGTTTTCCGGAAGTAGTTCTTAATACAGGATTCCCTTCCAATCCCACCACATATGCATAACCTTCTTTGAAGACCGGCCTTTGGTGTGGTTGGTGGTGGTTTATTTCGCTTGCCCCACAATCTCTTCCATTCCACGTTATTGTACAGTATCCACTTTTCACCACCCATCACAGTTTGTTTTAAAAACGGAATGTTTTTGTTACGTTTAAGGAGAGAATCGCATGAGGAAACACAGTCAAGAAGCTTTTTCTTGCTTAACTTATGTGGAACCCAAACATAAAAGCGATTAACATAACCAAGCTGTTGCAAATGATTTTCAGCACTTGATTTGGACATTTTGAGTATGTCAGCTATCTCCCGTGTGGTATAACGTCGACTATTCTCAATTAATGTCTCGATTCGATAACTATCAACTTCAACTGGTCTACCTGACCCTGGAAGCATCCTCCAGCGAGAAATCTCCAGCACGAAACTTCACAAACCACTTTTGACACATTCGATCAGTCACAGCACCTTCTTCATACATTGTGCAAGTCTTTTTTTGCGTTTCGGTTGCATTTTTACCTTTCTTGAAATAATAAAGCATAATATGCTGAAAATGTTGCTTTTTTTCCTTCCACCTTCAATATTGAAATGGCTACACCAATTTTGATAAGTTTTTTTTATAATGCACGCTGATGTGACAGCTGTCACATACAATCTAACAAAATTGTTTTGAATGAAGTTAAAGACAACTAAGTGCTACTAGAGCCACCTTACGGAGAAAAACGAACGAACCTTTTAGCCCACCCAACAGACTCCTTTAGCTCCTTGTTAGCTTGCTAAATGCCAGGTGTGAGCAACGAAACCTATAATTCTATATAAGGATAGTCTAATAAAAAAAGAGGAATTGAAGAGAAACTCAACTCCTTCTAAGCCCCAGGCAAGTGTAGGAAGAAGAGACCTTAACAGACAGAGGTAGAAGGATGAAGATGTTGGATATTTAGGTCTCGAAACCTCTGTAGGCCTCAGTTAGATTAGGTGCAGGTGACACCAAGCACAGGGAGCAACTGCCCACTCCTCCCAGTTTGGCAGGATGGCAAGGAGATCACTGAGCAGGGGATCCCCCACATTGACACGGACACCCAGCATCATGAACAGGGTAGGATGGCATGTCCAGACAGGGAACATGTAGCTTGCCCTTCTAAGCCTCCTTTGTTTCCTGTGTAGAGTGAACATTTTGTTGAAGGCTGGAGATTCAGCCGAGGAGCATCTTCGGGCATGCAACAGAAACAGGAAGGGATTTCCTGGGCCTTGTCGGCAGATATGGGACATGATGCCGTCTCAGAGGCCTGCAGCTAGAGAGAGAAAAGGGGGGACCAGTTCAGGGAGAAGGGCCAAAAGAACAGGTTAAAGGGATCATAGACTGCAGAGAGCAGCTGATGCCTGCAGGATGGACCAGACCAGTCACTCCTTATGGAATTCATCATCATTCCATTCTGAGACTAGAGAAGGAGGGCACAGTGGGGTCCAAAGGATCCTTCACTGTGCCAGTACAACTCACAAAAGACTTTCACCCAACATAAATCCTGATACCATCTTGGAGAGGAAGACAGAGGGAGTAGGAATAGCCTAAAGATAAGAGAGACTGAGTTATTATCCATAAAAGACTGAGGATTACCTAAAAAGGGTGGTTTAAAATATTGGAATGGGCTAGGTTATAAATGGCATTGTACTAATTTTCTTCTACTAGGTGGGGTTTTGAGAATTAGAACTATAAAAACTATAAAAGAGCTACATTTTCCCCCTGCTCCTATGAGTTGTAGTGGATAAATTTTGTCTCCCTCTTACGTTTGCTATATATATCGTATGAGGACAGGAGTCACACTGCCACATCTCTTGCTCTTGATATACTGCTCATATATAGTAAGTGTCCAAAAATCTTTGCTGAATGAATGAATGAACATTAGTCAAGAGTTCTGCACAGACATTTCTTAGACAACCATTAAGGAAAAGAGAATGTTCAACCAGCTATCTATGTCTAGGAGAACTGAGTCTCTTAATGAACCTGGCAGTGTAATGAAGAGTAAAAGCATTAGAACTGGATCTGATTTCTACCTCTGGTTCTGCCACTAAATATCTGTGTGGCTTGGAGTAAATCTTAGATTTTGTTTCAGATATCAGTGTATGAATGTAAAATTTAATCTCAGCTTCTTCAGTAATTTTTATAGCTGTTAGTTTCCTAATGGGTTCAGTAAACATTTTCCAACCATCTATTTACTATCTATTTATTTAGATTAATAACTGCTGAATGTCAGCTTTTCAGAAGGAAGATGCCAGCCACTATTATATAAGAAACAAAAGCTTTTGTTCTGGTTCAGTTATATTAATTACGGAAAACTGGCAATACCTCAAATTCTTTTCCTTCTGAAATGACCTTACCTGGGTTATCAGTAATGGCTACCTAGTCATATCCAATCACTATTTACTTCGTGTCCTTACCCACATATCCAGGTGGAATTTAATGACCCAGTGCTGGGCTCAAGAACCTGACCAAAGACCTACTTTCCATAAAATTCAAGAACAGCTTCAGTTATTCAGAAATTTTTCCTTAAATAGTATTTCTCAACGCAGAGGAGAAACAAACCCCAGTGGAGTCATAAATGAAGCCTTTGAAGGTAAGTTTGATTCTTCTTCAGAATTTTTGGGTTTTCTCTACAGTGTGAACTGAATAAGGTTAAAATGGGATGTAGGTGGAATACATCTTACAGTGCGTAAGAAGAATAATATACTGGCACCATCCTCATAATCAAGTATTTATTGTACTCCTCTTTGAAAATAATTTTGATTTGTTCATTAAATTAAAAAAAAAGAATAATGGTATGGCCCCTGGATTTATAATTTCAGATAGTAAGGATGAGAATTAACATGTTAGACTATATTTTCATGAGGCCTGTTCTCTCCGCCCTCCACCCCTCATGCCAGTTTGCACCTCAGTGGCAGAGCTGAGTTAATTATAGTTGATGGTACATTATCGTCATTGGTCTATGCAAGACTTCTCTTTCATTTGTTTGTTTAGTCCCTTTGTCTCCATATTCCTCTCCTGTTCTATTTCCTCCCTCCACCTGCCAGGCAGCCATACTAATGTCTTTAATGTGTATCTTTTAATTTGTTGTATATTGTATGCATGGATACTGTCGTGTTATGTAATGCTTCTTTTCTTTCTTTTTCATTAAGTACTGTGTTTTTAAGAGTCATCCATGTTGCTATGTATATGTCTAATCTGGTGCTTTTAACTGCTACTAAGTTTGCTATGATTATTATAGTGGGTCACACCTTGCTAAGGTCTACTGTGATTCCACTACAGTATTTTGGTATTAAAACACAGTAGTCACTTAATTCATTTCCAAAATCAGATTTACAATACATTTGCCTAATTGGCTGCAGAAAAATAAATTTTAAAATGATCCTTTCCAGCTGCTCTTAAACTTCATCCCATTATTAAAAGTTCATAGGACCCTTTGTTTTTTTTCAAATGCAAACATTCTTGCTTAGAAATAAACCTGGCAAGATGGACCATGACTCAGAATCCCTCAGAAATTAAGACTCTCCGTCTCTGCACTGATTGATTACACAATGGCTGATGGTTGCCCTGGAGTCATCTCTCTACAGTGAGACCTTCACCGCGAGTGATGCACTTGACTAATAATAGCAGGGAAAAATACGAAGCCCAAGGACGAATATCTGCTTGTCTTGTTTGCTGTGTTTCTGACTATACATTTTGAGTAACTTTGGATCCATGACATGAATGGAGATAAGACTCTGATCATGAGACTTCTTTAACACAAACAGCTAAGTGACAGATTGGAAAGGGCTGTGCTTGCTTTGAGCATGCGTCCTGATCCTTAACAGAATAAGCCTTGTTAATAATCTCACATTGGCTCTACCTGCCTTCTCATCATGGAACCGAGCTGATTCTAGGAGTGCCAATGGTTGAGCCCTTACAAGTTATAACTGCAAGGCAACCCCATTTTTCTGGAGGGTTCTATACGTATACCTGACTGTGTGAAGATCACCCAGGTTAAGAAAAAACGTATCTATAAGCCATTCTGCATACAATAAAATCCTTCTCATTTTCTAAACGTTTGCTTAATGTATTCCTTTGAATGAATTTTTGAGAAAATTTAAAAAGTTATTTCAACAGATACCTGTTGACTTTTGTGCAAGGCCTAGTATAGTGGTAAGCACCTGAATTTAATGTGTACCATTGGGATGCTTTAAAGAAAAAAAAGAGGCAAGAATATTTCTTTCCCTTGAGAAACTATAGAGTCAGTTTCTTTAATCTTGTATGTAATATTTAGTAGTGAGCTGTTCTTCTACTGGTGATTTTAAAAGTTGTCCTTGTCATAGGACTGTGTCTCTATCCACAGGAAAGGTGAGTGTCACCAGTCCACTACTGAATAATACTGTTTTGCTCAAGCCATTTGAATCTGCCCCTGCTTGGCCTGGTTCTTATTGGTTGTAACTTCACATATGGAAACTTTAGAGGAACAACAATCTGGGGTGGTTTGCCAATATGTAAAATGAAATCTTTTGTTCCTGAGGTAGATGAATGGCAGTAAGTGGGTTGAGTTGATTGCAGAGATGTTTGAAAGGCAAGCAGAACATGGTTTTGCTTACTGGGCACTGAAAGCATGATTTCCTTACTAAATCACTGCTCTGATCTCTAGAAGGCAAAGCTTAACTACTAAGCCTCTGATTCAGATTTTCTTGTGAATATCATTTTTGTGGCCTTTATAAAATGAAACACAATCATCATCTTCTTAAAGGTTTAAAAAAGAATTTTTATGTTATTTTACAATCAATCAAAAAAGTGACTCCTGATCCTTTCCGATTTTTCTTCTAACTTTCCTAGTAATTAATCTCTGTAATAGTTCTTGCTATATTATTTTTATAACTGTATTTAAAGATCTTTATTAGAAAAGTAATTTATGTTTATTGTTTAAAAAACATATAAAAGTACCTAAGCAGTGTAAAAAGTTAGTCTCTTCTTCCCTGTCCTTACTCCCCGTGCTAGCCATCGTTTGTGATTTGATTATATACTTCCAGATATTTTATATGCATATACAACCATTTACAGATATGTTCATTTGTGTATGTTTGTATACATACACACTGGCTGGTAGTCTAGAGGAATGAGTGAGATGTAGATTCTCTGGTCAGTTCTCCACCATTTTTCTTTTTTTTAACAAATGAGCTTATTTTCGAAGATTTGGTGAGCAGATGATTTTAAACTACATCTTCTGCCAGAAGCCAGGAGGCATTCTGTTGCCACTGAGAGGGAATTCATGTTCTGTGGGAGTCCTGCGGCAGCATGCCAAACCTACACTGTATGGCAGAGGGAGAGTCAATAAAAGCCACTGAGAGGTTAATCCTAAACTGAGTCCTGCAGAGGGGTGAGAAGAAGGTATCCCAGGATAGAAGGAGCAGTATGTAGAAAGTCAGGGAATAATAGAGAATGGGGGTTCACAGAACTGCAGGTAGTTTATCACACTTGACGGTGGGAAATGGCAAGTGATGAAACTGGAGGAACGGTGGTCACACTAATCACATAAGAAATGAAAATTAATGAAAGCTGAAGTAATGAATGGTGACAGGTATAGAAAGAAGGATATGGAAACCAGACTTACCACAGGCGTAGATGCTAGAGGATTTGGCATCTAATTGGGTGAAGAAGAGAGAGGAGACGATGGTGAATCCCAGTGATTTGAGAAACTAGGTGCAAAGCCATGCTCTTCCCAAAGGCGGGGGCACAGGAGGAGGAACAGCTTTACGCATGTTTGGTTTGAGCTGAATGTGGGAGAAATGAAGAAGCCCAGTATTCAGTTGGAAATACAGGTAGTTGAAGTCAAGGGTGTAATTGAGGTTATTCAATTAAAGTGTATAGAATTAGAAGAGAAGTAAACAGTGGATGGGACCCAGAAAACGGCCAATATATGAGGGACTGACAAAGAAAGATGATGGGCACTGAGAGGAGAAGTCAGAAAGGGAAGAGGAAGGCTGTCATGGAAATCCAAAGGAGAGAGGCTCACAGACTTGAGAGTGGTCAAATGCTGCAGAGATAAAGAGTTCCATAGGGTTGCGAGGAATTTACAGTTGACTTATGTTATATTTTAAAATTCAACTCCTCGCTCACGGAAGCCTTTCCTTCTAATGACTACAGACATTTTATATAAAAATTACGGAGGCTGTCATAATGGTGTTAGAGGGCCTGAGAACTTAGTTTTACCTTAGGGTCTACCAGAAGTCTCCATGAACCCTTAAGAAAATCCTTTCACCATGTAGCATTACCTAGTTCATCTATGAGACCGAGGTAACAGTACATATAGAGAACAAAACTCTTTTTGTGAATGGCTTTTAATTGCAGTATTAGTTAACTTTATTTTAGCACTTTTTTATATATCACTTGTGCTATATAAATTTAACTCATTAAATCCTCACAATAGCCCTATGAAGTGGGCATTATAATATTACCATTTTACAGCTGAAAAGATTGAGGTTAGTAACTTGCCCATGGTCATCCTGCTGAATGGGGCTGGAGTAGGACTCTATTCTAGAGCCTTTGCTCTCATCCTTCACAGAGACGTGGCTATGGTTAGAAAACTGCTCCCACACTCTCCCCACTTTGTTTTCTTTGGTATGCTGATTTATTTAGGTGCTAAGTTGTTGAAAGACTGAATTAAAATTCTAAATAATATTAAAAAAAATAGAGAAGCAGACATAATGAGGCAGAATAAGGATGCAGGAAGAGGTTAACAGGGAATATAATCAAACTCTGATAATTTAGATAGAAACAAGTAGTTCTGTGCCGTGACAGATATAGAATTTTGGTACAAGAGAAATTCACATTCTGAGATTTACAATGAATGTAAATCCTGATGATAAGGAATAGAAAGAGATACGGGGATCACCAAAAATTTTGATAATTCGATGTGACTGAACAAAAGTGGCAGAGAAGGGCTTCCCTGGTGGCACAGTGGTTGAGAGTCCGCCTGCCGATGTGGGGGACACGGGTTCGTTCCCCGGTCCGGGAAGATCCCACATACCGCGGAGCGGCTGGGCCCGTGAGCCATGGCCGCTGAGCCTGCGCGTCCGGAGCCTGTGCTCCGCAACAGGAGAGGCCACAACAGTGATAGGCCCGCGTACCACATAAAAAAAAAAAAAACAAAAAAAAAAGTGGCAGAGAAGAGAGAAGAAATAGAATGAAAAGCAGAGTTTGCATATTTGCAAAGGATAGAAATCATGGAACAGTCTCTTCAAGGCAAGCCTAAACTTAATTACCTTTTAAGTAAAAGAGAATGCATTTAATAATAGTTTGCTGCTTTGCAGACTGGTGGGCATATTTAACAAAACTGTAAGAAGTCTTCTTTGTTATTGTCAGAGGTATGTAAGAAGAGAGGAAAGCCACTGGGAGGACTGTTTTGGAAAAAAAAAAAAAAGGCATTAGGATTTCAGGGAGCAATAATACCATGCCTATGCTATGGTCCTACTGACCTAATGGGGTAGAGAGGGGATAGAGAGAGAAGATTAGTAACATATCTGGGGATCTAGTAAAAATATCCCAGTGACTTCATCCAAACATTTGTGTAAACATCACCTCATCAGTCCCAGAGAGTTCCACAGGAAACAAATCTAAATGCTCTTCTGCTGTTCTAAACATAGCCAGTCAGCCAGCATATGTCTTGTCTGTAAATATCCTGTCTTACTTGGAAGTCTTTATTTTAATATTTCCCTCTTAAACCAAGGGTTGCCAAGTGCATGCCATCTTTGCTCAGGATCTCTCTCTGTTTTAAGGACCTGCAGGTTTTCTATACAGTAGTTTTTAAACCAAAATAAACAACCCGCCCCATCTCTCATAATTATGCAATAAGAAAATGTACTAATTGCTGAAAGCTTGCCAGGGTCAAGTTACTAAATATTGCCCTAAGTACTATGAACAAATGGAATAGCTAGCTAATGATTTTTCTTTGACATGTTGCACCAGAATTTGTAAAAAGAATTTATTTGCCTTATGTAAAAGATTTTTTTCCAAATAACTCAATATAGGCAAAAAACTAAATCATGTTTCAGTAGAAAGTTTCCCAATATGCTATTTAATGGACTAAATGTATGGCAGCGAAGCAGCTGATAGCATGAGTAGCTAGGCCTATATTGTAGGTGTACATTTTTGTTGAAATTCTAAACTCCTTTAGCCCGATTTCTTTAAGCCCTTCAGGAATATCATCCTAGTTTCCTCAGTAATCTGGGCTGCCCGGCAATTTAAAGTTAAATATCCTATTTCTTGCTATCATTTTTTGATATTTTCTATTGCTATTATCATGCATAGCAAGTTATTCTTATGAGTTTCTCAATGGCTATAAGTACATATTGACAATAATCATAACAGTTGGATCCTTCCACAGATATTCAGCACTTAGGCACTAACCAAACCTGACATCTGATAAACTTATTTCTGTGGGGGGAGATATTGTACAACACTATCTGACTATTTGTGTGGTTTGAAATATACTAGGATGATGTTTGAACAGTGAAGAGGAACATGGGGTGATGCCCAAGAACCTGTGAGCCTGTAGCTCGGGCTTCTTGTTCTTCAGCAGTGGGGGAGTGTCTGAAAATGAAATAAACACCTAAGAAGACAGAGCAAGGACAGTGATTCACATGCTTCTTTAATAAAATAGGCTTTGTAGTTCAGGCTTGGAACTTGGTCATAGGTAGATCCGTTAAATTCCATCAGGGAGTAATAGATGCAATGGTGCTTCCCTTAGTCCTTTGAAATTATTTAAATTTTCCCCATATTTCAATTTAAATAAATCCAGCCTGGGTGTAGGTCAGGGCCAAGCACAGAAGCTTGGCAGCCCGGCAGGCCTCACCCACACATTTGGATGCTCTTGTGCTGGAAGTAGAAGGAGGAGAAAGGGAAGGACCTGCATCTACTGACTGGAATGTTTCTGATTAGTAAAACGTGATGCTGTATGAAAGGACAGTAATATTTCCGACTGTAAATTTTTCATCCAGGTAGTAACACCCAGAGATTGGAAAGCATTGTTAAAAAGCAAATAATTCCCACAACATACATTTGCATATTTATCTTGTTGACTCCCTAGAATTTTGCGGAATGTTTCAGAAACCCTGCAATTAGGTTTCAACAAGAATTCTTATACTTTTCTAAGTAAGAAGGTCAGCTTCTAAGTAGAGAAAGACAAAATAATATAAGCACAATTGTGAAGAAGGTCAAACTACCCTCTGGCTGCCCATCTTTCTATTGCCAGGCCCACCTCACAAACATGTGTGTCTGGAGTCAGTGCCTCTCAAGGACTCCTGCAGGGCACACTGCCCACCACCTTCTTGTCACACAGCATGGCAGCTCCACTCTCCCCTCAGGGAGGTGAACATGAGGACACAGATTAGAGCCAGACAGTTTAGGTTCAAATTCTAGTTGTGTGACCTTGGGAAAATTGTTGAACTCCTCTGTCCTCAATTTCCTCATCTGTTAAATGGAGATAGTGCCAGTACTGACTTAACAGGAGAATGAGTTAATATATGCATTTCGCTTAGAACAGTGCCTGGTACGTAGTAAGTACTCTGTAAGTATTAATAACAATTATTATTATTATATTTCATATCAGTGCTTATCACCACCCGACATAAATTTAGTTTTGCACTAGTTTATTGTCTGTCTCTCCCCATTAGAATGTAAACCCCAAATAGCAACAAATGTGTTTTGCTCACTGCTGTATCATCAATACCTAGGACACAGCCTGGTGTGCAGTAGGCATGCAATAGATATTAGCTTAATAAATGATTAAATTACTTTATCTAAAGAAATACATCTTTAAAGGTAGGTATTTTAGCTGATGTGGCAAGATGAAAGGGTAAGCACTTCACACAAAAAGGGCCGCCCTAGGGCCACTTAATTCCTGTCACAAAGACCATGATCTGTTTCACCTGTTATGGCAGAGTTAATCACCTCTGTGCTCTCATCACTTTATGTATTCCTTTCTTATATACGCACACATGACCTTCCATGGTACTATTTCTGCTTTCCTACTACACTGCAGTAGCGTCAAGGACAGGGAACATGTCTTGGACTTTTGTGTTCCCTTAGTGGTCATCATAAATATTTGCTGAACCAATGGGTAAGGCTGGTGTTGTTCTAATTCTCACACAGCCTGGATAGTACAGATAAAGGAAACCAAACAGATGCTAGAATAACTTTTGTATTTTTTTTCACAGATGAAGATGGTCATATGATTTGTTTGAATTCAGATGACGTTATGTCAACTGCTTTACTGGAAACCAAGAACCAAGAAGGGTTAAACTATGTGGTACTGGCTACGGAATGCAGACAAGGTGAAGCAAATTCTGAGGGTCCTCTAAGCTCCAAGGCATCTGAATCTTGTGGTCTGAGGAAAGAAGAGAAGGAATCACATGCAGACAAAGACATCTGCCAAGAAAAACAAGTGGCTTACTGCCCTCCTGGCAAGACTGAGGGCCTGAACTATGCCTGTCTCACTCACAGTGGATGTGGAGATGGGTCTGATTAATAGCTCTGTTTGGGAAATGCAGAGCTGAAAGAAAGCCTAGTAGAATGATACATGTTGTGGGTGGTGGTCTATGACTCTGAATTAACACAGGGAAGTTCCTGAGTTCTCATCTTGGCCCCAAGAGCCATTTGGTTTTAGTTGTGACAATCCCCATACCAACTGTCTAACCTTCAGCAGAATTCTGAGGTGAACCTTTGAGCATTTGGGAAAGCTTAGAAAGACTTATGAGTCTGGAAATGAAACTGTGATTCCTCACCCCGAGGTCCCTTAGGCCACTGCCCACCCTTCAATCTGGGCTGTAAGAGAAACATCTTAGTTAGGTGGTTAAAGACTCAACACTTATGTTTAGGGACCTGAAGGAGGAGGATGAGAAGTGTGCTCAAGGGGCCAAATGAACTACAGATTATCCCAAAAGGGACAAAGGAAGTGAATAAATAACTCTACACGTACAGAAGGAACTAGCACCTATGACATGAGAAGTCATTTGGAAAGCTATTACTACAATAAAGTATTGTCCTTAATGACTACTCTAAAATACTTTGTATTTTGGAGACTTGGAACAGCAGCTTCAGTCATAATGACAACAGGACTATGAAGGTCTCTACGTCCTAAAGTTTAGCATTCCACGATCTTTGGGTCATATAAAAGTCACTCTGTGACTTGTGTGCTGTTACAGAAATTAGCTAATATAAAGATGGTTTTTGTTTGCCATACCTTTTATACATAACATACTTAGGATTACATTTACTATCCAAGTGTCCTTAAAATTAAACATAAATGATAATATAACGTTAATTCAAGCTGTGTGATTTTTAGCAACCACACAAAATAATAAACACCTAAATGAAAACTATTAAAAATTAAATGAGAGCACCTAAATGAGAGCAATTAAAAAATTGCTGCAGAGAAACACTCTGATTTAAAGCCAGTCGTATTTTTGCAGTTACCCATTTAAATCTGAAAGCCTCAAATGCTCTAATAGCAACACCAATGAAAGTATTGTGTGTTACTTAGTTGCAGTATACAGGATGTTCACGAGCTATAAAGAACACTTTGATCATAACATTTGCTAAAAACTACTGTGGAAGAGGAACACGTATGTTTTCACCTTGGATCATTTAGTTCATTTTAAAATTTGCCTACTGCCTGAGAACCTGCACAGATGATAGGCTGTACGATGAGGAACACAGGGAGGTCAATGTGTCAATTCTGTGGTGAACAGCCCCCAAGTAAAGGTCCAGGATTTATGGCCACTCTGCCACATCTGTCATCTCACTGAACAAGGCAGAATATTTTCCCTCTAATCTTTTGACTTTCTAATGGGCACTGATCATTCTTTTTGTTAGCCCAGCATATGATGCCCCTTCCTGTGTTGGGGAATTCCTCTACCATTATATTTCGAGTGGGAGCTATGCTCCATTTGCTTCCCCGAGATTTCTCACAGTAAGAAGGCAGGCAAGTGACCCTAGCCCCTACCACTCAGACACAGCCACCACAGGCTTCTAATTGAGAGCGAAGGAAGCAAAGAAATAGGAAACACAGTGAGTCGTCCCTGGTGACGGTGGCAATTGCAGTTGGTCTAGCTCCCAGCATGCAGTGTCCAGGGCCAGGAGAGTCTGCAGAGCAAGTCTGGAGCCTAGTGCCTCTGGCAGCTGGGGAGGCCAGACTGGCCTGGTTCTGCTGTCTGCTTCTGGCCGGGCTCCCTGTTCCATAGCCTCTGAGTTGGGTTCTCAAGCTCTCCCAGGGATTCTGTGACTTATCTCCATAGCCTTTCCCCCGCCCTGTATTTACATTTATTGATTCAATCCTTTAATAATTTATTCAACATATAGTTACTACATGCCACGTTCTGTTCCAAGCACTAGAAATACAGCAATGAACAAAACAAAATCCCTGCCTATATGGAGTGTAGTTCACCTACTATAACTACTAGTGTAGTTCACAGTACTGAGCATTTGGCCAGGTAGCAGTTTCAAAAATAAAGAAAATGGGTAACATGGAGTGTGGTCATCTACAAACACTAGCATTAACAGTTCATCCTGTCCTGGGAGAAGCAAAAGAAATGAGAGATAGGGAAGAGCAGACAGTAGAGGGTCTTAGTGCTAAACCACAGAGTTTGAATTTCATTCTGTAGTAGATGAGTCATCAAAGCTTTTTTTTAAATTATCTCCATAGCCTGTTAATAAATGTTTTTCTTTTAAATCAGCCAGAGTCAGTTTCTGTTTCTTGCAACCGTGACTTTTGCTCTGCCAGTGCCACAGACCTTTATTTTGGAATACACAAAGGGATTAGAAGCATATAGAAGAATTCGATTTTCAGTACAATACATTTGCATTACAATAGAGAAATTTATAGAATAGCTGAGGGGAACGGCCGGTAAAATATCATGTTTCAGCTAGGATATAAGTGCAAATTAGTAGTCTTTTTTTATAATTCATAATGAATAATATTGGTAGAAATACTTAATGCAACATAAAATAGTGGCTGAAATCTCATAGGGAAATTTATTATAGATGAAAGCAATTGATAAAAATACAAATGGCTGGTAATACTGAAAACCATGTAAGTTAATTCTGGAAAAATTAGATTTTGTAATCAAGAGGGAAAAAATTGGGAATGGCTAAAATTGGCACTTGTTAAAATATGTTCTTCACTAAAAATTAACAGAAGAATAAAACCTTATTGATAAATTTTTTATCTGCAAAATACGACCTGGGAATGTTAGACTTGAAAGAAATAATGGCTCCCAAAGGCAGAAGTTATAATTGGTATGAACGAAACAAAACAATACAAAAGCCGATCAATAAATCTAACCTTCATTTTAAATTGTTCAAGGAAAAGAAATAATCCATAAGATTATTATGGTTTAACATTGCCAGTTGAACAAAATTTACCTGGATAAAATTAATGTGTTGCTATAATTCTGTTGAAAATGCTTTATTCAAAATGTCCTGGAGAAAAGAGCCTGTCCCTGGTCTCAGATACCCTCTGTGTTGCTTACCCATCCTGGTTTTCCCTGGCCTATTGGAATGTTCTCACCTATTCTTCTCTGCTTATCTAAATTCCAGTCTTCCTTTAGGATCAGCTCATATTCCAACTTTTTGGAAAGGCTTGTCCCTAACTCCCTCCCCTCTCACTTCTCAGAATTACTGTTGCCCTTGTCTTTATATCTCATTTGCTGGCAATTATATGTATTTCTGTTCTATTTCTATGTATTTTATCTACTCGAATAAATTGCAAGCTTTCCGAAGACAGGGTGATGTCTTTTAACATTTTATACCTTTAATCTAAAGTAAGTATTCATACTTAATGGATGAATTGGCTTTCTCATCATCCTTTTCCAACACACTTCACAAGTCTTCACTTTTAGCTCATGGAAGGGATGCCAGAAGATTGGTCTACTGTCAAGAGGGGCTCAAGAGGATTCTTTAGATCCTGAGTTATCTCTTGAGACCTAGACATATTACAGAAGTTGGTGGACTGCTTTGAGGTTCAGATCAAACTTAGGTGAGGCCTGAAATTCTGAAAGCCCTTGAAATGATGGTAAAGGATGTTAAAGGAGGCAAAAAATTATTTTATCATTAGCATTTCTCCCATCTTAAACCCAACTTTTATCCTCAGAATAGCCTTATGGATGTAGAATAAATGTCATAAATTTTAAGTTGTCCTTGACTTCTCTTTGACCTTCTCTCTTTGGTAAAGAGGAGCCCATCCAATTTTGCTTTTTGCATTGGTCAAGGCTATGGGGTGCCCAAACCAGAAGACCCATCCCAATGCTTCTAGGCTTTTCACAACTAGAAGAATCAAGGGGACAAAATATACAACCCAAACTCCATTGTATATATTTTAGAATATTTCCTTCCAGGTTTTTTTTTTTTTCTTCCCCATGTGAGCTTATTTTCATGGCTGGAGTAGTTGTATTTCTCTTGTTTTTTTTTTTTCCCCCCCACTTACTTTATTGCATAAGCTTTCCTTCCCCCTTATCATTAAAAAGTCTTTGTGAATGTTTCTAATGACTGCATACATCCCTTAGGATGGATATACTGCTGTTTAGTGTTCCCATGTAGATTCATTCACTCATTCATAAATATTTATTGAATGCTTACTACACAGGAAGCATTGTTATAGGTGCTAGGAATAGAGCAATAAACAAAGCTAAGCCTTTGCCTTGATGGAGGCCACATTCTAACACTCTTTCAATAGATGGGGGAGAAGACATGGTAAATAAAAACCAAAAATATATATGACAATACATTAAAAGAATCATACACCATGATCAAGGGGGATTTATTCCAGGTTGCAAAGATGGTTCAAACATCCACAAATGAGTCAGTGTGATACACTGCATTAACAAAATGAAGGATAAACATCATGTGATCTCAGTAGATCATCTCAGTAGAGATGCAGGAAAAGCATTTGACAAAATTCAGCATCCATTTATGATAATAACTCTCAACAAAGTGGGTATAGAGGGAAGGTATCTCAATATAATAGACTGTACATGAGAAGCTCACAGCTAACATCATACTCAACAGTGAAAAGCTAAAAGCTTTTCCTCTAAGATCAGGAACAAGACAAGGATGTCCACTCTCACAACTTTTATTCAATATACTATTTGAAGTCCTAGCAAGAGTAATTAGGCAAGAAAAAGAAATAAAAAGCATCCAAATTGAGAAAGAAGGGGGCTTCCCTGGTGGCGCAGTGGTTGAGAGTCCGCCTGCCGATGCAGGGGACACGGGTTCGTGCCCCAGTCCGGGAAGATCCCACATGCCGCTGAGCAGCTGGGCCCGTGAGCCATGGCCACTGAGCCTGCGCGTCCAGAGCCTGTGCTCCACAGCGCGAGAGGCCACAGCAGTGAGAGGCCCGCGTACCGCAAAAAAAAAAAAAAAAAATTGAGAAAGAAGAAGTAAAACTGTCACTATTTGCAAATAATATGACATTATATACAGAAAACTCTAAAGACTCCATCAAAAAACTATTAGAACTAATAAACAAATTCAGTAAAGTTGCAGGATACAAAATCAATACACAAAAGTCTGTTGCCTTACTTTACATTAATAATGAGCTATCAGAGAGAGAAATTAAAAAAACAACCCCATTTACAATTGCAACAAAAAGAATAAAATACCTCGGAATAAATCTAACCGAGGAGGTGAAAGAACGATATTTTGAAAACGATAAGACAGTAATGAAAAAAAAACTGAAGAAGACACAAAGACCCTGAATAGCCAAAGCAATCTTGAGAAAGGAGAATGAAGCTGGAGACATCATGCTTCCTGATTTCAAACTATATTACAAAACTATAGAATTAAAACAGTAGTAGTATTGATATAAAGCAGACACATAGATTAATGGAAGAGAATAGAGAACCCAGAAATAAACCCATGCATGTATCATCAATTAACTCATGACAGAATATGGAGGCAATAATGTACAATGGGGAAAGGATAGTCCCTTCAATAAATGGCATTGGGAAAATTGGACAGCCACACACAAAAGAATGAAACTGGATTGCTATCTTATACATAACTCCCTTTAGTTAACAAAAGTTAACTTAAAATGGATTAAAGGCTTGAATATAAGACCTGAAACCTTAAAACTTCTAGAAGAAAACACAGGTGGTAAGCTCCCTGACATATGTCTTGGCAATGATGTTTTGAATCTGACACCAAAAACAAAAGCAACAAAAGCAAAAATAAACAAGTGGAACTGCATGAAACTAAAAAGCTTTTGCATAGCAAAAACAAAACAAAATCGACAAAATTAAAAGGCAATCTACTGGATGTGAGAAAATAATTGCAAATCATAAATCTGATAAGGGGCTAGTAGCCTAAATATACAAAGAATTCATATAACTCAATAGCAATAAAAAAAAGGGAGGGAAGGAGGGGAGAGTGGTAGTGGTGGTTAGATCATACAGGCCATGGTAGGGACTTTTTACCTGATAGGAAGACACTAGGGAATTTTGAACATATGAGAGACATGATTTGACTTTGGTTTTAAAGGATCATTCCAGAGCCCATGTGAAGAAGGGACTGAGAGTAGGGTCGGGCAGAAAGGTAGAAACAGGAAAATCAATTAGAAAGTTATGATAATTAACCACGAGGTGATGACGGCTTGGCAGGGAAGGTGATGAAACAGCAGTGAAAGTGGTTGATTCTGTGTTTCTTTTGAAGGTTTTGCTGATAGATTAGATATGGAGTACAAGGGAAGAAAAGATTAAGATTTTTAATCTGAGCAGTGGGAAGAATGGAAGTTACCACTTATCAGGTGGGAAAGACTGAAGGAGAGATGATTCATTTTGAGAGCCAGGATGGCAATTAGAGGATCAGTTTAGGATATGTTAGTTTTGAGATGATTTTTAGAGATCTAAGTGAGAGGCTGACTATGCAGTGGGACAGGGGATTAAGGAGAGGGTTCAGGCTGGAGAATTGTCAGTATATAGATAAGGCTGAGAGTAGCCATGAGACTGGTCCAGCTCAACCAGGGGTGTGTATAAAAAAGAAGGTCCAAGGACTGAGGCCAAAATCATTCCATGTTTAGACATTAGGGAGCTGAGGAGAGACTACCAAAGAAGACTGAGAAGGAGGGGTCAGAAAAGTAGCATGAAAATCAAGAGTGCATGGAATCCTGGAAGCCAAATGAACAAAGTGTTTGAAGAAGGATGGAATTATGAACTGTGTCAAATATTATTGACAGGTAAGGTAACCATATGTCTTAATTTGCCTGGGATAGTCCCAGTTTATGCCTTTGTCCTGGATTATTACCAGTGTCCCTTTCACATTTATAAGTGATCTTGTTCAGACCATAAATTATATGGTCCCCTGTGGTGGACACAGAGGTGTGCTATTTAGATCATCTTTCAAGAGAACCTGCTTTGGGGAGCACGGCTAATTGACACCTCCAGCTGCTGTACCTTCAGATCTACTGTGACATTCATGCCAGGTCATGCTTCCCTTGGGCCATTTCCAGCCACTGACTAAACACAGGGGAGTACCAGGAATGGGCCATTCCTGCCTGATCTGGACATTATTTGGCCACCAACAGGCCATTTTGACTTGGGGACTGACTCTCTATCAGTCTGGCTTAGACTTTCCCAGAATATCACTGTAATCTCAGGTTTTCCCTATCCAATCCTCCCTTTTCTCTCTTCTTAACAGGTGTCAGGCCTGCATTGCAACCTGAAGGCTTTTTTCACCTACCCTTTGTCTCTCCCCCTTTATCCTTCCCAGGCCTTTCTCCCAACATATCATTTGCACATCTATTCCTCTTGGCATCTGTTTCTTTGAGGCCCTTAACTAATACAAGTAGTACCAGGAATGGCCCAAGAAAACAGGTAGCGAGATGGGATTTGGGGTCTGGCTCACTCATCACCCAAGTGGCTAAGACGACCTCATCATGAGTGATAGATATGTGGAGCACAGACAGTCCTGGGCACAACATGGCAGCCCAAATGCTACGAATTTCACCAGTGGTGAACAAGAAAAATATCCCATGGAGGGGAACACCTTTGCCAACGTGATGATTCAGGCCTTTGAAAGATATAGAGGCGATGATGCCTATGAGAACAGTGGAACTCACTGGCTGTTTCCCTGCAGAACAGTTGTACTGATTCCCTGCAGAAGGATCATGAGAAATTAAGGGTATGTAGCAAATAAAGGCTAATTGTGAGAGCTAGAAGGTGTCTCTGATAGGTTAAAAAGAGGCACTTATAAACTGTAGAGTAAGAGTAGACACAACTGAGGGGCAAGCCCCGCATGTGATAGTCAAGGTAGGTCTGTTGAGAAAACCTGTGACCCTGAAACCCTGGATGGGGGCAACTGGATGGATGCCCCCAAGGAATTTGGCTCAGCTGACCCCTCTCATACCTCACTGCTTGTCGAGATGGCTCATACCTCTAACGTAAGAGCTAGCACTTTCTCTGTGCAGGGAGATACTCCTGTGGCCTCTCCCCAGCAAGGCAACAGGTGCCCCCTTGGGAGCTGCATCTACCTCTGATGGAGACTGCCAGGTTGATAACCAGGGTTAAATCCCAGCCTAACCTGACTTGGGATATGCTGGGTCTGATAAAGAAGGAAAGAGATTACATCTCAAAGGAGCTCTAAGAATTAGTTAGCATCTAATGGTGGGAGTCAGGGGAGTAATGCTGGGATTACAATCGGAGGGTACGTGAGTAAGGAGGTGGGAAGGTAAGACTGGATAAGCAGGAATTCATTCACTCAGTGGGATTTCCTGGAACATGAAATTTTAACATCTTGGAAAAGACCCAAGGCAAACTTTCAGCTAGGGTAGACTCGGAAGCCTGGAGAAAACAGAGGCCCATGCTGAGATGCCCTGTCAGATGGGAGAGGAAGGAATAAAAAGACTGAGGGAAGTGGGAATGCTGGCACGGACATATTATGTGAGGCCAGAAGACCCATCAAAGGACACACTAAGGTCATTAGGAACAGGATGATGAGAGGGGTGCCTCACTGAGCATCACTAAGCAGCTCAGTAATGGCCTCCTCTGCAGGCCATCCACATCTGGGCTCGTTAAAATCTACGGACATGACACAGCCCTGAAATAATAGATACCAGATGGCTGTACTGGACTACTAGAAGCCAGGGGACCCCCATCACCATGATGATGGAGAGGCACCCAAAGAAGCTTGAGCATAGGGAGTTGTGGAGATGGTTAATAAAGCATGTTGTCCCCAGGACAAAACAGAAGGGCAGCAGTGCTTACCATTTACAATCAGAGAAAGGAAAAAATGGAGGCGTTAGGAGGCCGATGTGGTCACTTGAATAAAAATCACCATTGTACAGATCTGTAACCCATTGACTGAAGAAGTGGACAGGTCCTAGGACAGAACCTGTAACACCATCACGGTATATACTATGATGATTCCACCACAGGGCACTGTGGCCATTTATTCCAGTACTGTGCACTGGGAATCCCCAGACATTTCAGACTATTAGACACAGGATCTGAGTTGACATTGGTATCTAGAGACCTGAAGCATCATCATAGCCCCTTTGTTAGGGTGGGGTTTATGGAGCCAGGTATTAAATTGAGTCCTGGCTAAAGGCCAACCTACAGTGTGTCCACCGGGTCCGTGACCCCACTGGTGGGGGAGGTGTCACACATTTATACACTCTATAAATGTGTAATGGGGGTTGACATACTTGGTGGTTGAATCACTGGATCCTTGGCCTGTGGGGTAAAATATATCATGGTGTGGAAGGCCAAGCGGAAACCTCTGGAACTGCTGCCCTCCTCTCTTCCCTCCCCTAGCCAAGATAGTAAGTCAAAAATAAAATAGGATCCTGGGGAATTACAATGATTAGTGCCAGCATTTATGTTCAAAAGGTCACAGGGTTCATGGTTTCTGTCACACCTCCTTTTAATTCGCCAGAGCTTCTGCAGAAACCACATGGATCCTGGAGCATGGCTGTAGTGTAGCATGAGTTAAATCAAATAGTAGCCCAATTGCAACTGCTATGCCAGGTGTAGTATCTTTGCTAGAACATATTAATAAGGCCTCAAGTGCATGGTATATGGCTTGACCACTGCTTATCGGAGGATCTTCACTGATGTATCACCCTATTGATGAGACAGGTAAAAGGTTACTGAGAGCTGATCTTCAGGTTTACACAGAGCTAGCTGATGACCTTGACAAGTGTGTGTGTAGTGGAAGCTAAGCTAGAGTGGGTACAAGAGAAAATGGAAAAGTAAGTGGAGAGAGCAAGAGGATGACTCATTTAAGGCTCGCTGCCATTTAAAGGGAGCAGAGAAATGAGTTAGTAACTAAAAGGAGACAGGGTCAAAGAAGGTTGCTTTTTTTTTTTTTTTAAGGCAGGAAATATTGCAGCCTGTTTTATATTAATGGGAATGATCCAGTAGAGAGGGAGAAATGATGATGCAGGAAAAGAGAGGACAATTGTTGAAGGGATGTCCTTGAGCAGAAGACAGAGACTGAGGATCAGGATACAAGTACAGAAAAAGGATATTTGACACTGCCTCCTAAAAGTGAAGAACCTCTCCCCACTCCTTTTACTAAGAGGATTTTCTTTACTGAAGCAGCTTCCAGACTATTTTTATTTTCTTTTTTTTAACTTGGACATTAAACCTCAGATGAACCTGTATTTTAAAATTGGTTTGCATGTAAAATAAAAAGTTTAATGCAATAATTTGTGTATTTTTTTCACAATAGTTGGTAGTACCTGCTCAATGTACTTAAATATCCAGCTGAGGGGGTAAAGAATAAGTCAAGGGAGAATGAGATAATCTTTAGGGTTACTGCAACGTTTTAAATTCTGAACTTGTGTCCCAAGATGCTAAATAATAAATGGCAAAAAAATGGCAGAGACATTAGTTGGTAGGAGTTCTGTTATGGGTGAGACCACGTACTGTGTCTGGTGTGGAGATAAGGCTTCCAGGAAGAGGCAGAAACTTACGTGAGACGTTGAAGAACAGATAGCATTTGGATGAGAAGGTAGTTAGGGTGAAGGTTTTCTAACAGAATGGGAGGAAGGGATTTACCAGGAACCTTCTGTGGAATATGAGAAAAACACTGCCGAGTGCACTAACCCAGAGGCAGTCAACTAGAATTGTGGTAAGTACTCTGGTCACTTCTAGATGATGTACCCTTGAGCTGAAATAGTCTCATAGTGAGCTTGATGTCCTCCTGAGAACTGTGACAAGACAGCTCTAACTTCATTCTGAGCATCCATATGGACATATAGGACAAGCACAAGAACTAGATCAGGAAACGAGCAGATAACATGCAAAGCATTTTCTATAATACCACTTTTAGAACTTTTCTGTTTATAATAACTAAGGAGAAGGAGAATAAAGCATGGGTAATTTGAGTTCAAATTAGAAGTTCCTCTAATAAAGGAAGTGACAAGAATTAAATTTGCACTCTAAAATAGCAGTAAAAATGTAGTCAGAAGCTTTTATGATCTGAAAGAATATACATTATTAAGTGGTATAATTTTGTCTTGTTTTAACTTAATGCCTTGCCCTTGTTCTGTGACACAGGGAGATTCAGTGGTACCTATTCTTTCTACCTCAGTCTCCTAAGACCCAAAGCCTATATTAACCTGCAGCCTGATACATTTTATGGCAGTGAAGCAGTTTTTCTTTTTTAGTTTCAATACATTTTATTTAAAAATTTTAAAAACCTTTTTAACTTTTATTGGGGTATAGTTGATTTAAAATAGTTTCAATATATTTTATATCGCAAACAAAAAAGGGAGATGGCAGTATCTCACTGGCAGGTTTAAAATTTTTTCAGTCCTTAAACATCGAATAACCAGGTGTCCCAAACTTCAATGCAAGATGGTGGTGCCTGTATTATCATTTTTAAAATTTACTAGCTAGTTTGAAACAGTTAAGGATAAAATTGTGAATAAAATTTCCCTTCTCACCAATCCCAACTGAATACAACTTCATCATGGTTTTCCCTCGGGATACAAGTCTGACACGTCCGTAGGCTCTTATCTTACTCCTTTCAAAAAGTACAAGCGAAGAATGTGTTTTTAGAAGAAGCCTTTGAACAAGGAAGAACAAATATCATAAGCTCTGTTCTTTGTGTTTCTTACCAAATCTGTCAATGCCCTCTGTCAGTTTCTGAGTGTGGAGGAGAAACTGCCCGAGGTAAAAACAGGATTTCACACTCCACAAAGCAAGATGGAAGAATACTAATAATACAGAACCTTTAGATATATTGAGATAACCTCCCAGATATGTCAAGAAATTCCAAAAAAAAGCAGGTACAATGAAAAAAAGTAATATGATACTAGAGGAAAAAGCATCCTATTGTTTTCTGAGATGGATTACACATTGGGTAAAATGCACTAGAAGAAAAAAGAAAAAGGATCGTACCTAGTAAAAATAAACAGCAATAACAAAAAGTTTTAATTTTTGTTTGTTTTCCATCCCATTTCTTGATAATACCATTACTGGCACAGGGCTGATAATGTAGTTGCCAAAAATAAGGGCAAAGCTGTAGTAATAAGAATTAGCAGGAAAAAAAATAAGCTCTGACATTCCCATCAATTATAATCCATGTTTTAAGCAATTATGTGTTTAGAATTTTAAGATACTTGATTTGCTCTTCCTGAGCGAAAACTATTTTTACCTGAAGTATTCTAAAGAAGCTTCCAAATTATGAGGTAAACAGAGTATTTTACCAGTTGTAAATACATATATAAAGTATATACTCCTTAAATAAATGTTGGTAAAAACCTAGTGGTAACTAGATCGTTAGAGTCACGCAGATACTGATTAGGAATCAAAATATTTTAATTCTTTAGTTTTGTTTTCCAAAGTTTAGTCTACCTTTAAACTAAATTTCTTATGTGTAATGAAAATTGTATATTTATTAATTTACGCAGTTTTGATAGGAAATGGAAATAATAATGACAGAGGAGGATGGTTTGAGCAACATCACTTTAGTGACTTTGAAATTTTGGGAGATAAGTAGAACTAGAGCTTACTAGGAGATTCAAAGAACAAAACAAACAGAAAATATGCTGCTGTTGCTATTCTAGATGAAAGAAATGAATTCCGTTAAGACAAAGGAAATTTGGGCTCCTTATTTCTGTTTTAGAGGTGCTTCGTTTCATGAGTACACTGGTAAACCAATGGAAACACTGTAAGTTGAGGTAGACATGACCCTGTGTTGTGGAGAACTTTAGATTTTTCTCTTATTGAGTTAAACTTGTGTTTTAAAGTGGAAAAATTCCAAGTAAAGAGTAACATTTTATCAAAGTATTAATTATTCCAGTAAATTCACTATATATTTCTCTAAACAATATGTTTCTCTAAACATTAATTTTTCAGTCAAATATTTTACTCTTTTCCCCCAAAGACAATTTGTCTATTTTCTTAAAGTGAGCTTGGATTAGCAGAATCACCTCTGCCGACTCTGCCAGTGGCCACTCTGCCTGGACAGTGTTTCCACTGGGGTGGAGGTCAAGGCTAGAGACAACTGGGCGCTCCTCCTGAAGGCTGCCTTGCCTTTTTAGGTTATGAGGGTCTCTCTGTGTTTAGGATA
Source organism: Monodon monoceros (assembly GCF_005190385.1). NCBI lineage: Eukaryota > Metazoa > Chordata > Mammalia > Artiodactyla > Monodontidae > Monodon > Monodon monoceros. Next base: position 45,971,781 of record NW_021703771.1, on the reverse strand, counting down.
ACATGATTGACAGCTCTGCTCCAGCTCCAATTAGCACCCTATAATTTATTAGCTTCTGCTTTCAGATTGTGCGTTAACTTCACAAATATTTCAACCACGGAAACAGCAGCTATCAAGTGTCTCGTTCCTGATCCAGCCCTCTGTGGCTGGAATGAAATACAAGGAAAGAGCGGTACACTTGGTCTGTCAAGTGAGAATAATCATTTGTGTCTGTGCCTGTCTGAGGGCATGGGGTCTCTGATTTCTCTTTAGGCATGCATTAGTAGTGTGTGTGTGTGGTATCTGTAGATAAATAGATTCTATTGCATGGATCCTGTATTTGTATTGTGAGTTTCATTTATTCATGGGAGATGAGGGAGAGCTGATATTGAGGAAATACGAAATTTACATTTGCTTAATCCTGTTGTTTGTGTAAATGTCAAAACTTCAGTTATGTGCAAACAGCAACTATAACAATGATATTGCCTTTAGGACATTTTTTTCCTTTACTTCAGAATTTAGAAATATGCAACAAATAATGAAGAACAACAAATCTTAAAAATCTTGCAAGGAAGAAGGGACCATAGAGAGCAAAGACCTTCACAAGTACAATCAAAATGTGAATTATTTGCATGCAAATTATCCATAGACTGTTAAAGCAATTTTATAAAGGAATCTTATGTTTTTTGGTTTCATTTATTTTTAAAGTCTTTTCAAATATCTTTCAACTTTTCTTCCATGCTTTGACTCCTAGTGAATTATGTTCAAAAATGCAATTTATGGAAACGGCATTTATATGGAAAGCAGTTTAAGTTTTATTTTAAAAAATCCCCAACTCTGAAGTAACCAATCACTAAGTGTTTAAGAAAAGGTTTCTTGTTTATTTTGATAGAAGGTGTATAGGTGCCTGCACATAAGCACAGGATTTACGATTCTAAGCAAATGGGAGGTTAAAATTACAAGTTGTTTCCCCCTATTCGAAAGGGCACAGAAAATGCAGTATTTACCCAGAAAGAGTGGCAAGAGAAGCTTCCAGTCAGGGAGTCTACATCCCAACACTCACCACCTCTGCCCTCCCTCCCATCCAGGCCTGAATCAATCTTAAGTCATTGCTAGAATTTGCCACGCATGGAAATAGAACTTCAAAGGGTAAATGAGACAGGATGGCAACTCTTACTAAACTAAGGGAGTAGAATAGAGTTCCCTGCAGTTGGGTGACTGAGTTCTCAGCCAGAGGGCAATCGGCAACAGGATTATTTGGTGGCGGGGAGCTGTCTCTCCCCTTTTCCTCACCTCCCTCAGTAGAGGCCAAGTGCAAAGGGAAAACCGTGGATGAGGAGGACACCAGTGCCAACCGGGATGATTAGAGGAGAATCTAATCTTTCTCTCAGCCCCCAACCAGGTATAATATATGCAAAAACATCATGTTTACCTTTTCTCATGTCATCCCTCCTTTCTTTGAATGTCCTTTTTTCAACTACTAGGGCCTTCTCTACTCTGCATGGTTTCACGAATATTAGCAAGACAAGCATGAGAATTCATCCTTTACATGACTTGGTGGGCCTAAAAGAATGTCAAAAAAATGTCAGTTAGAGCTATGAGCTCACCAAAGTTCCCTTCGAAAGTCTTATTACACAGAACCGAACGATGATAGTTCCAGGGCCTCTCGCATTTCTACTTTGGGAATGTGTAACATGGAGGGAAATGCTCTGCTCCTCTGCTCCGTGTGTCCTATGTTGTAGGTCACTGGAGCCCGTTCGGCAGTCTGGACGGTCTGTTCAGGACTGCCCCAAAGGCCAGTTCCAGTGAATGAGTCTCCTCACCAGCAACCTGATATTCAGGTTGGATGCAGCTCAGGAGAGAGGCTTCAGTAATCAGAACCTTGTGGCAGGGAAAAGGCCCCCTGTGGGTTCTGATCAGAGAGTGCTAACGTAGGCTGAGCACAGGGAAAGCTTCTTGGGGAGGGGGACTACTTGGAAAAGATGTCCAGTAGAGAATGCACTTGCTGTGCTTTCTTCTTCATCTGTACACTCAGTGGCAAAGTTTTAAAAGGGCGCTGGAACCAAATGCGTTTTATTTACGCTTGTATACGCCAGCGATCCATGCCAATGGAACATGGATTTAAAAAAATCACAGAGAATCCAAATTTAATTTTAGTTATTGCTTCAATGTCCAAACCTCAGACTAACATGCTTAACACGACTTGGTTAGGTTGGGTGTGAAGAGCTTCAGAGCAGAGAAGGCTATAAATACTGAAATGAATTAATAAGAGAAGCGATAATAATTCCTTCCTAGAGATGGATTGAAAAATGCATCTGGCTGAATGGTCTACAGGTAGTGCCATTTGACGAAGGAGTCTGGACAATGTCCTGATACTTCCTTTGAGACCTGGGATTCTATAAGTTCTACAGCATGTCAGTCTTTGCTGGCCTGTCTCTTTTCCCTTCTTTATTCATCTATTGTGGAGGAGAAAGTAAGCCCAAAGGTGAGCATTTCAAGACAGATCAGAAGTTGGCCAGTAGTTACTGCAGTGGATAATAGTGCAGTCTCTGCCCCGGGCTGCCTGGGTTGGCATCCTGGCTCTGCCCAGTTATGTGACTGGGCAGATTACTTCTCCTCTGTGAGCCTCTGTGGTAATAAGTACCACACAGAATTGTTGTGAGGTTTAAATGAGTTAACCTATATATAAAGCCCTCAGACCAGTGCCTGATAATTAACATTAGTTATTGCTATATGCAATGCAATCAGTTATTACTAATTACTATCACATCTGGGACAATATAATCATATAGTATCTTCCATCTGAGCAAAAACAGTAATAGGTTCTTGTAATGATCATAGTCTACTTAACATGTACCAAAATGATAGAAAGAGGGGATGGGTAACTCTGCTAAGCCATGTTCTGAGTAAGGTCCCTTAACTGCACCCAACTCTTGAGACAATTACCCCAAGAGACACTGTATTTGCCTCTTGTGTTATAATGAAGATCAAGATTTGAATTAATATTTTATGCTTTAACAACTTTCAAGGGCAGTTTGGGCATAACACTAAATCTCTCTCTTCAGAGAAAGAACACAAATAACTTTGGCATCAAGGGAAAATAAAACCATTAATTTAATAATTTCTTTTTTTTGGCCTAGCTGTAGGTTTGGTTTCCTAGCCTAGCTGATTAAAATATAAAATAACCAGTATTTCCAAAACATTTTTAAATCGAGGACTCTACTATCTGAAGAGTCTAGAATTTAAGAAGTAACAATAATTCTCTTTTGGAGAAAAATGTGTGTATCTGACTCAATGGTATACAAGTAGTGTTTTCTATACATCTCTGCTTTTACTTGATGATGAAGGCCATCAGAAAACCTGGCCTTCCGTGGGCTACCATTTTCTTATCTGTAAAAAGGAGGGGGGATACCCAACTTCTCATCTCCAGGGTTGACATAAGGTGGAAAGGAGTTCACAGGTTTCACAGCATGACAATCACTTTGGAAAACCAGAAATATATATACGAAGTAATTTTACTTCCTGACATCAGATCATACTACTATAAATTATTTTATGCTATTAGAGAGAAACTAAGGTATTTGTTTTCCTTTTAAGAAATAACACAGCGACCTAGTGGTAAACAAACATCTTTAATGTTCGTTTCTTCTTCCTCATCCCCTTCAGTTTTGCCCACATGTGTACCCCTTCCCCTGTCCCAACACTAAAGTGACCAAACCATGACCACAGAGACTGAGAAGAATATTCGAGGTACCAGAGACTCCATGGGCATCTCTTCCCCTTCTGGTGACTCCTAGTTCTTCTTCTTGGAGACAACTGGGGCCTCTTGATGCTTACTTTTTTTCATCCAAAGGAGGATAGAGGGAGGGACAGAATTTGTGGGAGAGAAGGCAGAGAGAGTTTCTTCTTTCATCATAAAATGTTCTTTGTAAAAAATATGATATACACACACACACACACACACACACACGTATAAAACATATCCAGTGCAACTGCAATTGCTGTGCCAAACACTGGGAAGTGCCCCCTTTGGTCGATGTATTTCTGGAGTTTTAAACAGTTGTCCTACAACAGCTGCATTTCAGTAAGACTCAGGCAGGTGGCTCCAGATAAGCCACTTGCTGCTCACATTCAGGCTGAGGCTTCCACGTTCACAGTCCGAAGGAAAAAGTGTGTCTTTGTGTCTGGAGTGGGTGTTGTAGGGAGGGAGCGGGCAGGAAAGGAGCTGGAGGCTACAGGTGAGGAAGAAGGAATTGGCTTCTTTTGACTTCTCTACCACAGTCTTTGATGCAAATACAAATACATTTCAGTCTGAGGATATTGACGTCGGCAGTGCTATGATCACACTACTTAATGAAATAATTCACATCAGCATAAAAAATATTCACACCAAAACATCTCTTTTTCTTTCCCTCTTTCCAAGAAAACTATGATATCATGTCACCTAAGTGATCACCATGGATATTTCCAGTGATTTGCCCAAAAGTCATTAAGCATCATTCAGAGTCTTTGGATTTCCTCTTTGGCAGAAGGAATTATTTTTAGATGAACATTCTGTCGATGTGTGTTCTGGTTTTCCCAATACACGGAGAAGTTTGAAGTCTCTGCATTCCCCCATGTCCTCATCCATGAAGTGAGAGGCACAGATGCCAGCCTCCATGGCTGGTCAGAAGGGAAAGGGAAGGGGAAACCCTGGGTCAGCAGATCAGCTCAGAAGGGATGCACCACAGAGGGAATAACGACGAGCTGCAAACCAAGATCAGAAGCTGTTACAAACCCACTTGATTTCAGCTCTGAGTGTCACCAATTGCGCTATGCAGAGACCTACAGGGAAGAAGGTGGGTTGTCTAAAACCAGTACAGATCCTTGCTTTTGTCCTGAGGCTGCAAATCTGAAAACAGAGAGAAAATAAAAGGGAGAGAGAGAGGGAGAAGAGGAAGAGAGAGGGAGAGAGAAGGGGGTGGGGGAGGGAAGGCACAAGATATTTAAAGAAAGAGAAAGACAAACAGCACTGTTTCATTGTGAAAGTCACAGAATTCATCTAAAGGGCATGAATGAAAGTAAAAGCAAAGCAAACAAGTGTCAAATTTGCACCTGAGGGAAGGGAGAGCCGGCAAGACTACGAGCCAACGATTGCATTTATTAACTATTTTTTTCATTTGCCCTAAAAATAAAGCAAACAAAAAAGTAAACCCTTATTTGACTGTACCTTTCAAATTCAACTCTTCAAGCTAGGGACTTAATATTATCACTAAAATCGTATTCTTGTTAAGTTTTATGTTTTCCAGAGACCTATTGAATTTGACAATTAAGTTGATATCAGAGTCATGAGTCATATTTGTATGACTTTTAACTACCACAAGAGGTGACAAGACCCCCCCCCACCCCGGGCCACCATTTAAACTACCCTCTTAGCAGGCACTCTAGATCAGCTCTGTCCAACAGAAACACAATGGGAGCCATGGGCATGATTCTAAATTTTCCGGCAGCCACATTGAAAAAAAGTAAAAAACAAACAGGTGAGACTTAGTAATATATTTTATTTAACCCAATATATTCAGTATGCAATGTGTTGAAAATATTTCAACATGCAATCAATGTAAAACATCAGTGAGATGAATTTTACATTCTTTTTGGGACAAAGTCCTGAAATCCAGTGTATATTATACACTTACAGCACATCCCAATTCGGCCTGGCCACGTTTCACGTGCTCAACCGACACATGTGGCCGGTGGCTACAGTGCTGAACAGCACAGAGCTAGAACCTTTCCAACAAATTTTATTTTTAAAAAATCCTCTGTAATATTAACCAGCTACTTTCTCATTCTGCCCACACCGATAACACAGGGTCATCTGTCTGATGAAACACAACCCCGCCATGCAGACCTTCGGGCCTCAGGGTCACTGGGGTCTCCAAGAACTAAGTAGGGTCCCGGCCTCAGCCCAGGTTTGGGCACAGGGCAGGGGGGGCCCGGGGATGCCACGTTCCCTCTCCCGCTTACCTGAGTCCACGCTGAGGCCCAGACCCCCGGCCACGTCCCCCGTGGGGCTCGCGAAGGGTCCCCCAGGCGCGGCCCACGTGGCGCCGGCCGGCTCGCCCTTGGCCGAGAGCTCGCAGGACGGGCTGCCGGGCGCGGGGGCCGGCGCGGGAGCGAGGCGGGCCGGGCGCCCCGAGGCGGCCGGCATCAGCAGCGGCCCGTAGCGCGGGTCGAAGTGCGGCGCGTAGACCTCGTGCACGGCGGCGGGCCGCGGGTAGGCGGCGGCCTGGGCGCCGAGGGCGCCGCCCAGCGCGTAAGGGTGGTGCGGATGCGCGTGGTGGGGATGCGCGTGGTGCCAGGGCTCTGCCGCGCCCTGGTGCAGGTGGCCGTGCAGCGCGGCCGGCGAGTAGGGGTCGGCTGCGGCGAAGGGCAGCTCCGAGTGAGCGGCAGCCAGCGGGCTGCCCAGCGGCGCGGGCACTGGCGTCTGGTAAGCGCTGTTCCAGAAGGAGGCGGGGAAGCTGCGCTGGCTCATCGGGAAGGAGCCGTCTTTGGGCCGGCGAGGCGGAGGGGAGGAGAGGGAGAGAGGAACGCATCACCGCCGGAAGCACGGTTGCCGACGCCGCTCGGCCGCCGCAGAACTGAACGGCCGGGGCGGGCAAAGGGCGGGAAAGACGCCGTGCTGGGCGCACGCGCGGCGCCTCTCTCGCGGGGCTGCGGCCCGGGAACGCGAGGTCCGGGCGCCGCACTGGGGAACTCTTTGGGGAGGAGCGCCGCTTCCTCGGGTGTTGCAGGCGCGTCCCAGGCTGCGGGAACCTGGAGACTGGCGGGGAGAGGAAGAGCGGAGAGACTTCCTTCCCCAGCCCCAGTTTCAGGGCGCAGGGAGCTTCTTTCAGACTCCGGGCTGGACGGCCTCGGACCAGAAGCGGCCTCGCCTTCCCGGCCCGCAGCCTCTCCTGAAGCTAAAGGTACCTCTTCCCGCTCTTGGTCGGCCGCCTAGCGATCTCACTACCCGCTCTCGCGTTTCAGCCTCCCTTGCTCCAGAAAATGTGCCCCTCCAAGGCCTCCGATGGACTGGAAGTCCATCGACATATTTCGGAGTCTTGCTATTGTTAGCCTCCTTTCTAGAAACTTTATTTAAAAAAATTTTTTTTGCAAAGAGTAAACGACCTATTAAAAGGGCAGCTGTATTATTTGCAGAGGGGGACACGAAGGGACAGGTCTTTTCAGTTTTAATTAAAACATTTTCTGCATCGAAATGTGGACGCCAGGAATAATAATAATAACAACAATAATAATTATTATTGTTTGTATCATTGTTGACCCCTAGTGTCTGGAAGCATTTTAAGAGAACAGCATTTAGCTCAAATTTGTTGCCTTTAGTTGGGAGGAAAGGAAAGAAAGACATTTAATTAAAAGAACCGTAGAGAAAGCATCTGCATTTCATAGTAGATAATTTAAAATGCTTTGAAAATGCATTCTAAGTAGTGAACAATCTTCCTGTTAAAAGTATTTAGGCAACTGGAGAATAAAAAGAATGTTTTGTATTTAAAACTAATGTTTTTGGATCTTGTCTAGGCAAGGTTTGTACAAACTGTCACACTCTTAAGAAAAAAAAGGAAGGGCGACAGTTGTCATTTCCCCCAAAATGAAATATTTGTTTTCCTTTGTTACAACAAAGTCCTCATTTCTCAGCTTGGTACACATCAAAAGCAAAGATTAGTGAGAAAGTTACCAAAGTTACCAAATAGTTACTTCCACCCTTGTTTTGGTAATAAAGGGAGGTCAAGATTTCAGAATAGAAGGGAGAGTTCGTTAACTCATCCAAGAAATCATTGTCCCAGGCTAGGTAAAGCAGTGCTTGGTGAGGAGGGTAAACCAATAAAGAAGGGATGTGTTTGGGGAAATCCCTTAGAGATGTTTTGGCTACCCTTAAATTCTTATTTCTTTATTATTTTACTCGCGTATTGAAAGACATTCTCTGCTTCAAGATTTCCCAAGTAATCAAAATCTGGCAAAAGGCATAAGTAGGTTTTAGGAGACATTCTTCAGCAGGTTTTGCTTGCACTGCATTCTAGGACTTTTTTCTCTGGAAAGATTTTCAGAAATGGGGTAAGGACCCTGTAAGCTGTTGTTTGTGAAGATCCCCCTCCCCCCTCCCCCCCCACCTGCCTTGGGAGGCTGCTGGAAACCTCACATTTCCACAGCACATTTACATACATTTTCTGTTACCCTTACAGCCACCTCCAGGGATAGTTAAGTGGGCAAATATTATTCTAATTTTAGACACCAGTAAATAGAGTGACCTCCAAGAGGTTAAGAGACTTGCCCAAGGTCATATTGCTAGGAAGTGGTGGAGCCAACACACAAACGTAGGCCTCCCAATTCCAAGGCCTTTGGTTTTTCCTAGGTCACTGCTCTGCTCTGCCTCTTCAAGGAGAGATCTTAGGCCTGTGCCTACTCCTCCTTCGATTTCCTTATCCTCTCCCAATGGCCCTTCTCACCTCTTCTCTAACACCTAGCATTCTTTCAGCTGCATCTCTTTGAACCCCTGTAGGTGGACCCCAGGCTATGAGGGCTCTCTATCCTCCCTTGCCAGTTGGGGCCCCATACTTACCCCGCCAGGGCCCGGAGCTCCGCGGGGCTTTGCTGCTCGTACAGCTTGGGGAGTAGCTGCTAGGCTGGCTCAGGGCCCGGCTGAAGTGTTCGTCCACCACAGAGCTGATGTCTCCCTGGAAATAGGTGAAAAGGACGCAGCGGGAGTTGATGTACTCCGCCTCTGGTGGGCGCTCTTTCTCCGGGCTGCCTTCTTCTTCTTTTATACTAGCCGGAGTTTGGCTGGAGAAGGAGGAGCTGCCACTGCCACTGCTGTTGCTGGGGCTGGCGTTGCACTCCTGTGCTTCCTGCATTTTGGAGTAACAGGCTAGTTTCTGCTCAAAGGAGAAAGAATAGAGAAGTCAATTTCAAAAGAGCGAGCAGATTGTGTTCAGACTGCACTCCCTCATCCGGATCCCAAAGGTATCCAGGAGCAACTGACATGGGTGCCCGTGCCCGGTGCTCAGTAACGTGGGCTGCAGTCAACAGGCCTCCCAACCTGCGGCTCAACAAAGGTGGGGCTCCTGAGAGGCCGACTGCCCTTCTTGGAGTCTCTGTCTCCTTGGAATTGCTGCCAGGCCACAGAGAGAACTCTCTGAAGGTGTCAGGGTGAAGGTCCAGGAAGACGCCTAAGCAGTTTGACCACAGAGCCAGGCTCAAGGCAGATATAGTTTTAAAATCAGGCTCCAAGGGTAAAAGGCACCCAAGTCCAGTTAGGGCCTGACTCTTCCCTGCCTGAGAACTCAGGGCAGACGTGCAAGATGTAGGATTAAAGCATCCTCATGATAGAACATGAAAATAACAAAATCCACTCTACACAACAAGGATGTAAAGGAAGAACTGCTGCAGGATAAAAACATGGAATAACATCGTGACATGGATCATTTTAATTAATGCAAGTTGATATTTGGTCATTCATAAACTGGCCATTAGAAAGTCTCAGCTTTTAAAGAGATCTTTTGAGTAAGGAAAAACCAGTGGGCTATGAGAATTTCTACCTCACCATCTGTGTATATTGAGGGAAAAAGTAATAAAAAGGAGCAGAGGATGATCTTGGCTGTAAGGTTGGGTAAATCATGACTGTCTGATAGTGATTTACAAAACCAAGTGTGGCCGCTGAAAACATTTTCTTAGAAACGAGCAATGGACTGAATGCAGTGTTAAAGCAGTATGCAGGCAGGGATGCCCTTCAAGGGAGACCCTGATCATACAAAAATGAACAGAGATCTTGGGTCAATAGATTGGTCCAGGGTCAGGGAGGAGAAAGGACCAAACGGACAGAAAACCAGCCCTCCTTTCCTCTTTGTAATACTTCCAGCCTGGGAAGGAGCTCATCTTGGACACCGAAGCCAAAAGACTGGAGTTATTTAGCAATATCACCATTTCTACCACATTCCCACTTGGCTTACAGTGAGAGACTCTGGTGATTCCTAAAATTAACATTGAGACTAAACAAACTTCTGGTTGGAAAGTTTTAAAAAGGAGAGGAGGAGGGAGAAAAGCAAAAACAAAAGGCAAAGTCTACCCATTCCATCATTAATTCATCCGGAAATTTTCAAATAGATATTCTGCAAGCAAAATTGGCAAAAGCATGGACTCGGACACTGGGGTGTATTTCAATTTTCCCAAAGCAGGAGGTCCAGGCCCTCACTTTCCAACCTCGTCCGGACTCCTAGGGGATCCCCCCCTCTGCCCACTGGAGTGCGATCTTATTCATTTCCTGGACTACTGTCCTCAGTTTCGATTACAGCAGCTGAGGAATGAAAAGAAAAACTTCGACCAGATATAGCCCGGAGAATAGAAATATTGTAAAAATTAAACGAAACTTGAAGAGTTTGCAGAACCGGGGCTAGTGCTCTTCTCAAAAGTGGGTTTGTTGATGGCAGGGCAGCCGGACTCAGCTAGCGAAAGGCGAAGTATTATCTATGAAGCTTGCCTCTGCCGGGTCAATAATATTTCCCAGAACTTTGCAAAGCAAAGATTATAAAGCCAGTGAGTTTCGTGCAGTTCTCTTTGTAACGAATTCGCTGGTTCTGGAATTAATTGGCCTGATCGCCTGAGAATTGAAACTGAAAAAAAAAAGCCTTTGATAAAATAAGCTTGCAGAGATGAGAACGCGAGTCTTTGATTCTCAGACATAAAGACAGAGACAGGCCTTTGCTTTTGTTTTGTTGTCACTCTCACCTTTGGGACCAAAGTTTGGTTTTCCCTGCGTGAGCTTTGCTTGCATCTCCCCGCGCCAGCACCGGGCTTGGAAGAAATCTGGAGTCCGACATACCCTAAGAAATCAATGCAGCTCGCGCGATCCTCGTCTAATTATTCCCGGGAAGTCCGGGGCACGCACTAGCAGGACTTAGCTGCCTTCCCGAGAGAGCAAACGGGCAAGCTAAAGGGGTTAGCTCAACCTACTGGGTGGCAGCGCGGGCAACCCCGCATCCGGGAGGCGCCCGCCGCTGTTCGGACGCCCAGTACCCGCGCGGAGGCACCGGGAACCTCGGAGTACTGGCAGTGCTCGGAGAAGCCAGGGCGCGCCACCTGTCTACGAGGCCCGGCCGAGAAGAGACACGTACCTGGTGGTAAGGGGTGTAGGCGGCTGCGAAGTAAGGCTGGGGAGGACCATAGACTTGGTACATAACATCCAGACAGCTCATGGCTTCCCGCAGCGGAGACGGTTAAGTGTTTTATCATCAACTCTCGGGCGGCGGAGGGCAGGGATGCTGCATGGGCGGCACTTGGACCCGAGCTCCCAAGTCATCCGCGGCGGAGCGAGGGGCAGCGTGCTCCGCGGCTCGGGATCCCGCTCGCACGCTCCCTTCCCACCCCTGCAGTTCCAGCCGCCACCGCGCTCCGAGATGGAAGCGCCCGGCCTCCAGCTAGTGGGCATTTAAACCCCACGCGGGGCCGGCGTGCTGACGCCATTCCCGGGCCGCGGAGGAGGAGGGGTTGGGGGCGGGGCCGGGAGGCCAATGGGGTGCGTGGGACGAGGGACCGAGGGGCTTGCCGGTGCGTTTCCCTGGGCTACCCGGCGGCGAACCTGTGGCCGAAGGGTGCGGTGAACTGCGCAGCCCGGAACTTGAGCCCTGAGACTTCGCACTGTGAGGAGCAAGGATTTTCCAGGCTAAAGCAGAAGGGGGCGGGAGGACGGAGAGGAGAGGGCAGAAATGGGGGCTTTTACGTTTGGAGAGAGAGAGAAAGAAAGTTGTTGAGTAGTGGGGAAAGGTCTTGTGGGAAGTCCCGACCTCACACTGGAGAGTTGAGTGTGTGCGTCCGGGGTGGCGAGGTGGGGAAGATTCTTTGCTCTCGGCTCCTCGGCGGGAGGAACGGCGCTATCCCTAGGAATACCCCAGGAAATCCGGATCTTCGCAGACAGGATGTAGGAGTCCGGGAACTCCTCTCTGCGCGGAGGAGCTCCCTCTGCGGGGAAGCGGCAGCGGCTGAAGCCTGTAACCGCTGCCCTGCGGCACCTCCTTTGCGCCCCCTCTGAGCCAATCCGTACGCCGTCAGCTACCACACCTTTTAATTCCGCTCACTGGGGCGGGTCCCTATTGCCCCTCTAGATTATGATCCCGCCCCTTCTCTTTGACGCCCTCCATCCGAGCCCTCTAGGTCCGCGTTATTCGCTCCCCGCCTCCAGCTCGTCCGGGTACCAGCTGCTTTCGAGGAGTCCAGGCGGCTTTACCCAGACCCCGGCCGCCCCGAGTCTCCTCGGCCGTCATCCTTTACAGTTTCGGTAACTTTTTGGAACGAGAACTCATTGGCTGCAAGAGGAATTATCCTAGGCACTGCAGGGAGGTCAGAGAGGACTTTTGCTGACTCTTCAGTCAGTAATACAGCAGCTGCGACTTTGTTTGCTTGTTTCATTTCAGAGGTGAAAGAGAATACACTCCAGTTGTGAAACACGCATTTCGCATCGCCGTTCTGTTTCCTTCCCTGAGACCTCTCCTGGTTCGGACCTGCTTCCTGCAACGCTTTCCGCCTTCCCAGGCACCCCTCCCCCAGCCCTGTAGTTCTCTGTCGTTAAAGTTTAGGAACGAATTGAGACAAGGCTTTCTGTACGTCGGGACAGGTGGGGGAAAGAACGTTACAAGAATACCTGTGGGGCATACTTGGGGGTAGGGAGGGTAGAGGTTGGGAGCATTGAGAGCCCAGACCCAAGAAAGAAGCAGCGTGGATTACTGATAGAAGTGAATGAACTCTAGTGAATAACTAGAGTTTATAAATAGAGTATAAATACAACAAAAAGTCCGACATCGATTCACAGGCTATAAAACTGCGAACAAATGCACCCTTAAAAGATATATTTGTCTTAGTGACTTCCCTGGTGACACAGTGGTTAAGAATCTGCCTGCCAATGCAGGGGACAGGGGTTCAAGCCCTGGTCGAGGAAGATCCCACAGCCGCAGGGCAGCTAAGCCGGTGCACCACAACTACTGAGCCTGCGCTCTAGAGCCCACGCGTCTAGAGCCCACGCTCGGAGCCAGCGCACTGCAACGAAGAGTAGACCCCGCTTACCACAACTAGAGAAAAGCCCACGTGCAGCAACGAAGACCCAACGCAGCCAAAAATGAATGAATTAAATTAAATTTTAAAAAAAGATATATTTGTCTTTAAAACGTGAATATTTTAAGCCAAATGGTTTCAGGGTTGAATTTTGGTTTTGTTCAATTTATAAGTGGGTAGTGGCTCCATGTCTCCAGTTCGGTTTATAAATGGTGAGAAGTCGTGAGTGGCTGAAGTGTTTTTTTAATTAACTACAGTGCAATCTATTTTAAAGCAAGTTAAAAAAAAAAAAAGACACCCCTGTGGTACAGTTTTACGCAAGTCTCTTTTTAGGGGCCAGGCTGCCTTGTGGCTGAGCTGGGTGGTTTCTGGAGCCTACCATGATCCTGGCGCACAGGTGAAGCAGAACATCCCTCCCACCACTACTCCAACCCTCCCTCCCCAGGAGTTTTGGAGGAGGGCAACAATCGCTTTACCCGTATCTCCTCTGGGGGCAAAGAAGCGAACGGTCATGGGAAGAGCCACCCTTGCTGCTGGGAACCACTTCGTCTCTCACCAAGCCAGGTCCTGGGTGGGCCCGGTCCGCAAGCCCCGGGTCAAGTGTAAGGACACCGCAGCGCCCGGGACAGATCGCCGCCGGTAGACGCGGCCTCCGTGGGTCGGTCACACTCCCGCTTTTCGCGCAGGTCCCTCTGTCCATCCTTGGACGTAGAGTTTCTACTCTGGCTTCCTTGGGGTAGGGCATCTCCAGGCCTGAGCATCCGTCGCCTGAGCGCCCTTCCTCCCGAGCAGCGCAGGCTCTGCAGCGTGGCCAGAGGCTGGCAGTACTGCGCGGGAAAAGCGGTGGGAGGCAAGCGCCGAATCGCATGTCTAGCCAATGCGCTCGGCAGCTCGAAACCTGTCCTCGCTCACCTCCAAGTAGACATCGCCTATCCTCTGTACCCAGTCACGCTGACATTTTAATTTTACTTTGGCCCTGAACTTTACTTTTCCTACAAATGCAGGAGAAAATAACGACAACCTTTCTGAACCAACAAGGTCCAACAAATTGTTATTTTTGAAAAGGATTACAGGAGCAGCGATTTCCCACATTTGAACGAAGAAAATGAAGAGAGTGTGATGCCAGTTGCCTAAGGCTTCTTTCTGTTCACATTTCTCAATCCTCTCTTATTTGAAACAGTTTTTAAAAATATCATTGAACCTAACTAAGGGTACTGACCGCACAGGAGCTTAAAGGAACACAGGCAATTGGGCCAGTGAGCATCAATCCTGAATTTAGGCAGGAAAGCAGTCTCCTCCCCCCAAATCCAAAGTACAGAGAGGAAAACAAACTACGCAGTTTTAAAATACATCCAAAGATTGAAGCATGTTCAGTCTTTTCTGTATATCTGAAAAGCTGTCATTTACACATGGGTGGTATTTATCAATCTGATGCGGTTGCCTCTTGTTTCTAAGTTGAGGCAGAAAGTAAAACACAACTAAATTTAGCCCCTCTACTCTCCCAGCCATTCAAACTGCCAGGACATTAGTAGAGTCAAAGGAGTCAAGTTTTGATTTAGAACCTTGGGATGGGGTACAGGTTGAAGGAGAAAACTGGGAGGAAAGTCTCTCTCCTCTTCCCTGTTTCTCTCTTCCTCTTTCACAGTTATTTTAGGAGAAGAGATTGCAAAGCAAACAGTTAAATGTCCCATAACTTGGGTCCCGAGGAAAAATGTACTAACATCCCCAGAAAAATCAGCTATTGTGAATTGCATCTAATCTAATTGCCTTTTAACTTCCTAATTGGGCTGAGCTAATATAAAACTTCTTTTAGAAAGGAATTCCACTTTATGATAGCTTCATGGCAATTTACCGAGCTGCCAAGGTGGGGGAGGGGGTGCCATATGAAAATAAAATCAATTACACCAAAATTCTCTTTCAGTACCCTAGTTCTAGTGTGCAATTCTAGCAATATCTATAACTGTGAAAATAAAAAGTGCCTTTACTCTCAAAGTTAATGAATGAAGCCAAATTACTTTTGAATGATACATGTTTCAAGGTAGCATCACAATGAAATTATTTTCTTTTCAGAAGAACTGCCTCTCGTTTTTTAATAAGCTGACTTCATTACCTTCTGAATTTTTTCTGTCCACCTGTGTCATCTTATTCTGAAAACTGCAAAGAAGCTGCTTTATAGGAAGGATGTAAGGAGTAGAACTAATTTGGATCGCTGACCTGAGCCAGTCCAGCCCCTCCCTCAGCCATGGTTTGTTTGAATCATTGAGTCTTGGCGTTTTATGCTGCCTTGTTTTGCCAGCCAGAGGATGAACATGATGGTAATCTCACAGACTTTTTTTTTTAAACCCCTAAACCCATCATTGCCTGTTTTACAGAGCAGAGATGTGTTTGGAATTTGGAGAGTAGCTGACAAGATTTTGTGGATTCAGCCTATTAATAGTATTAGTTGAAAACATGTCTGCAGAAGCCAGCTTTTTCAGTGTTAGTAATGATACTCTAGTGATTAATGGATGGTCTGAATGGTGATTTTATTTTAAAGAAATAAAGAAAAAAGGAGAAATTCCTGTTCTCCGAAATCTCACTGAAATGTTAAGTGGAGGAATTCCAGTTTACTTCGTGAAAAACCAAGAGAAAGAGGGTTCAATTATTTTCATGCAAATTAGAGTAGTTTTTAACAGTGTTTTCAAGTAAAAATCCTCCATGGTCTATCCTGATGAATAGATGAGACTACTTTGTAATTATTAACATATATTTGGTTATTATAAGAATGTTAAACTTTTTTCCTTTATATTTTAATGACTATTTTCATGTTAGGTATAAGACAACTTCCTGAATTTAGTTTTCTCTTGAATTCATGTTGACAGTAATGTCCAGTTCTAGGATTGAGAAATATATTTAATACCAGATTCATCTTTCAGAAATGAGTTCTTTTTAATGAGTCTCTATGAGATGCTTAGTATAAAAATATTATACAAATACAATTCACAAGAGCTAAACCTTAAAAACGATAACAAATGACAAAAAGGGAGATTTGGAATAGATGTGTGGAAAATATTTTGGCTTGTTACATTTTTACAAGAGTGGAAATGTTAGAAGAAAATTTACATCCTCTGATTATTTACTTGGACACAAAGAGTTAATTCAGAGAACGTGTATAAATTATTTCTTAATGGGAAGAAGTTTTTCATCTTTACTTGGCTGGAAAAGTCACTCTACTTGCCTTAGATTTCTGACCATAGTGGATTTTTTTTCTTTAAAGACATACAGTCTGGAGATAGCAGCCTAGAAACAAACATATGCTAGAAACTAACATATGTGTGAAACTCCTTTTGTAAGATGCAGGAACATAGAGGATTTTGCAGATTCAGAAGGTAGAAATAGACTGAAGGATTTAAACTGTTGACTTAGATATTTGACAGTATTGGTGTTGATCCATTCCCAAACTTCTGTTTATAAACTTCATTTCAGCAGGATGCTAAAGGGATTAAAAGGAGACCACAGTAATAACAGACAGAAAGTGAAGATATCCATGTGGGTGTGATGTCCTGTCACATGCTTCAAGAAACAGCTTCTTAGAAACTCACTCGTAGGAAGTTCCTTTTGGCACGTGTGGAAGAATTTTTAGCACTGACTCCTAGACTGGCATTGTTTGTCTTTAATGTATTTGGTTATAATGACTGATTTTGAAGCCTATTTCATGGTGACATAAGTAAATTAGGTTTAACTATGCTTTAAGTATAACATGTAGGAAGAAGTTTGATGGTGCATCAAGACACTTAGCTTAGCAGACCCCAAAGCAGACTACACCTTTTATTTTTGATCTTAACTTTATGCTATAAATACTGTGCATCATATTTTAAGGTAGAAGTCCAGTTGTTGACTATGAAATTTAAACTTCGTCAGCTGCTATTGTTTTTCATCTTTCTTTAAGAGAGGAATGAATCAATCAATTTGTAAAGTAATCCAACCCGTGACATTACAGGGGTAATTAAAAAATAAAAGTTTAAAAATTTGAAATGTAAAATTTAAGAACAGTATATCATTTTATATGCCTCATGCAAGATATTGCCGCCCAGTGAATCAAAGTGGAAATTTGTCAGTTGTCCAGCTAATTTGGAATGAAAACCAGCTGAATATGACCATGTAAGAAATCAAACTGAAAAATTCAGGTCTCAAAATGGGCTTCCACCAAGGAAGCTTCTTTACATATTAGTAGATTAATGCTTATACTCCTGAGCATAGCTAATTCTTTCTCCAAACAAATCATGTACTCAGAATGTGGCCATGACCTTAGTAGTGTCTGTTGGTGTTTGTAAATAGTTTAAGAAGCCAGTGATTCTGAAATGGTTCAAAATGAACACGTATTTTTACCCCTTAGCGTTCTTTTTCTCTGTGGGAATTCAGTGGAAAAATAAATTTGAAACCCTAATCTGCATCAATGTATATGGCTTTGTTCCTGGGTATATGAGGAAGTAGCTAATTCCAGGGCACTACCCTTTATTATTTTTGGTAATGGATGTGGTAAAACAGCCTTTCAGTGATGCAGTAGGATAACTCTATTAGTAAACAACTATTGCTGTTAGAAAAATAGGCCGTGTCTGTGCATTTCAAATAAAGTGCTAAATTAAAGCAACCCTCCCAACAAGTTAAACAGAAACAAAGGTCCTTTTTTTTTCTTTTACCTTGGGTAGTAGACCTGAAAACTACAGAGAATTATTTCAGTAGAAAGAAAATTCCAATAGTAGATGTCAAAAGGAAGACATTTCAGAGCACTTGTCAAATAGTTAGGTGAGCAAGTAGTTAAAGAACCAGAGAGCACCCCTAGCTCTTAAAAGGGGCGGGGAAAGGTGGAAGGGTGTGTTGCTGATTGCCACCTTTGAAGCACTGGAGGTGGCCGACTCAAGCCCTGGCTGCCTGTAACTGTAGAGGTCACATACTTTGGGATCTCAGCCCAGTGGCTGCATTTCATGGGACATTGCCCTGTCTCTTCTCTAAAAGTAATACACCCTCAACCTGATGACATTATCTTAGTTACTTTCTTAAGAATGGAAGGGGCTGATGAGTAGCATTGAAGGAGTGATGGACTGGATATCAAGACACTGTATACTGACCTGTGGTGTGGAATGTTGTCACTCCTTAAGCCCTCAGTTTGCTCATGTATACAAAGAAGAAACTGGACTAGGTTATCTCTGTCTCAGGGTGTTTATGATTCCAAACTCTGAAATTGGAATAAACTCACATTTGATTTGAAAAGAGCGTAATGTTTCTAAAGATTTCTGCTATGCGTGTTATTTCCAACGAAAGATCCTTCTTGAAGAATTGTACATGATCACCTTTACTTGAAAATGTCCTGTGTTCCCCAGATCTCATCAAGCAGGGGCCTACTCTTAAATGTTGGACAGAATTAGTTAGCCAGAGATCCTTTAGAATTCCGGGGAGATGTAATACAAAAGGGAGCTGTGTCTTCCAAGCATCGGTGAGTGAAGCTGAGATCTCTGGTATGCAGTATCAGAAGCAAAGCTGCCCATTATGTTTGCTTTCTGTGGGCCTGAGTACATGTATGTACATACAGTGTCTGCTCCTTGGGAAATAAAAGTACAGCCTTTCTGAACTTTCATGAGACTAGGAACAGAAGATAACCATTCTTTTATCTGGTAAAGTTGGGGCTTTGAAACGAGAACTTTTTCATTTTTATCACAATATGTAATTACTGTATATTTCAATGTACAGTAATATATAGCATATTTAATGGAGGAAATAAATTACTAGAATTATTAGCCATAATATCCTGCTTAGTGATTAGTACATACAAATCCCCCTGCCCAGGAGAGGTGAATGATTAAGTAGATTTCTGGAAGAAGACAGGCAACAACACACACTATGTTAGGAGTCTTACTTTAGATAGAAATTTTGTTATTTATTTTTTCCTAAAGAATATGTGAAAACTGCTTTCTGTAGAGATGAGAGTGAATTAACCATTAGATTCACTCCTTTTGCTCAAACACATATAAATAATAAAGAAAATGTAAAAAGAGGTAACCAGAAAACACAACTGGAACCCAAAACAAACATTCTAAGGCAAAAATAAAAAAGAACTCAAAGCTATGAGCAGGGCTAATGCCCTGGGCGCATCCTGGTTCTCAACCTGGTCTTAAAAGTGTATTTTTCAGAGCTTCTGCTCCTTTGTGATAACAAAGACAATGCAGATCTAGGCACTGAGTCAAAAGCCATCTAGCCCAGTTCTTGGTCATGAGGCTGTTTTTCCCCCTCTACCTAGCCAGGATGTTTTGTATGTTTGGTTTGGTTTTCAGATTCCACATGTAAATGAGATCATGTAGTATTTGTCTTTCTCTGTTTGTTTCACTTACTTCGTTTAGAATAATACTTTTTTTTTTTTTTTTTTTTGCGGTACGCGGGCCTCTCACTGTTGTGGCCTCTCCCGTTGTGGAGCACAGGCTCCGGACGCGCAGGCTCAGCGGCCATGGCTCACGGGCCCAGCCGCTCCGAGGCATGTGGGATATTCCTAGACCGAGGCACGAACCCGTGTCCCCCGCATCGGCAGGCGGACTCTCAACCACTGTGCCACCAGGGAAGACCCTAGAATAATACTTTTTGATTCCATCCATGTTGTCACAAAATGCAAGATTTATTTTTTTTGTGGCTGAGTGATGTTCCATTGTGTGTGTTTACATATATATATGAATGAATTAGTGTTTTTGTTTTCTTCGGGTAAATACCCAGAAGTGGAATTGCTCGATCATATGTCAGTCCTATTTTTAATTTTTTGAGGAAACTTTGTACCATTTATCATAGTGGCACACTAATTCTCAATCCCACCAACAGTGTATGAGGGTTCCCTTTTCTCCACATCCTTTCCAAAACTTGGTGTTTGTTGTTTTTTGATAATAGCCATTCTAACAGTTGTGAGCATGTGCGATCACTAATAATTAGTGATACTGAGCATCTTTTCATGTGTCTTTTGGCCATTTGTATGTCTTCTTAAGAAAAATGTTCAGGTCATCTGGCTATTTTTTAATCAGGTTGTTTGTTTTTTTGATGTTAAGCCATATGAGTTCTTTGCATATTTTGTATATTAACTCCTTATCAGGTATCAGGTATATAGTTTGCAAATATCTCCTCCCATTTGATAGGCTGCCGTTTCATTTTGTTGGAAGTTTCCTTTGCTGTGCAAAGGCATCTTAGTTTGATGTAGTCCCATTTGTTTATTTTTGCTTTTGTTTCCCTTGCCTGAGGTGACATATCCAAACAAATATTGTTAAGACTGATGTCAAAGTGCATACTGCCTATGTTTTCTTCTAGGACTTTTATGGTTTCAGGTCTTACATTAAGTCTTTAGTCCATTTTGAGTTGTGTATGGATGAGAAAGTAGCTCTGCTTGATTCGTTTGCAGGCAGCCATCCAGTTTCCCCTGCACCATTTATTGAAGAGACTGTCTTTTCTCCATTGTATATTCTTGCTTCCCTTGTTGGAGATTAATTGACCGTATAAGTGTGAATTAATTTCTTTTCTTTTTAACATCTTTATTAGAGTATAACTGCTTTACAATGGTGTGTTAGTTTCTGCCTTATAACAAAGTGAATCAGTTATACATATACATATAACCCCATATCTCTTCCCACTTGCATCTCTCTCCCTCCCACCCTCCTTATCCCACCCCGTTCAGTGGTCACAAAGCACCAAGCCGATCTCTCTGTGCTATGCGGCTGTTTCCCACTAGCTATCTATTTTACATTTGGTAGTGTATATATGTCCATGCCACCCTCTCACTTTGTCCCAGCTTACGCTTCCTCCTCCCCATATCCTCAAGTCCATTCTCTAGTAGCTCTGCGTCTTTATTCCCATCTTGCCCCTAGGTTCTTCATGACCTTTTTTTTTTTTTAGGTTCCATATATATGTGTTAGCATATGGTATTTGTTTTTCTCTTTCTGACTTCACTCAGTTATGAAAGACTCTAGGTCCATCCAACTCACTACAAGTAACTCAATTTCATTTCTTTTTATGGCTGAGTAATATTCCATTGTATACATGTGCCACATCTTCTTTATCCATTCATCTGTCGATGGACACTTAGGTTGCTTCCATGTCCTGGCTATTGTAAATAGAGCTGCAGTGAACATTGTGGTACATGTATCTTTTTGAATTATGGTTTTCTCAGGGTATATGCCCAGTAGTGGGATTGCTGGGTCCTATGGTAGTTCTATTTGTAGTTTTTTAAGGAACCTCCATACTGTTCTCCATAGTGGCTGTATCAATTTACATTCCCACCAACAGTGCAAGAGGGTTCCCTTTTCTCCACACCTTCTCCAGCATTTCTTGTTTGTAGATTTTTTGATGATGGCCATTCTGACTGGTGTGAGATGATATCTCATTGTAGTTTTGATTTGCATTTCTCTAATGATTAATGATGTTGAGAAGAATTTCAACATCACATAAAGAATTTTCATGTGTTTGTTGGCAACCTGTATATCTTCTTTGGAGAAATGTCTATTTAGGTCTTCTGCTCATTTTTGGACTGGGTTGTTTGTTTTTCTGATATTGAACTGCAGGAGCTGCTTGTAAATTTTGGAGATTAATCCTTTGTCAGTTGCTTCATTTGCAAATATTTTCTCCTATTCTGAGGGATGTCTTTTCGTCTTGTTTATGGTTTCCTTTGCTGTGCAAAAGTTTTTAAGTTTCATTAGGTCCCATTTGTTTAGTTTTGTTTTTATTTCCATTTCTCTAGGATGTGGATCGAAAAGGATCTTGCTGTGATTTATGTCATGAAGTGTTCTGCCTATGTTTTCCTCTAAGAGTTTAATAGTTTCTGGCCTTACATTTAGGTCTTTAATCCATTTTGAGTTTATTTTTGTGTATGGTGTTAGGGAGTGTTCTAATTTCATTCTTTTACATGTAGCTGTGCAGTTTTCCCAGCACCACTTATTGAAGAGGCTGTCTTTTCTCTACTGTGTATTCTTGCCTCCTTTATCAAAGATAAGGTGACCATATGTGTGTGAGTTTATCTCTGGGCTTCCTATCCGGTTCCATTGATCTATATTTCTGTTTTTCTGCCAGTACCATACTGTCTTGATTACCGTAGCTTTGTAGTATAGTCTGAAGTCAGGGAGCCTGATTCCTCCAGCTCCGTTTTTCTTTCTCAAGATTGCTTTGGCTATCCGGGGTCTTTTGTGTTTCCATACAAATTGTGAAATTTTTTGTTCTAGTTCTGTGAAAAATGCCAGTGGTAGTTTGATAGGGATTGCATTGAATCTGTAGATTGCTTTGGGCAGTGTAGTCATTTTCACAATGTTGATTCTTCCAGTCCAAGAACTTGGTATATCTCTCCATCTGTTTGTATCATCTTTAATTTCTTTCATCAGTGTCTTATAATTTTCTGCATACACGTCTTTTGTCTCCTTAGGTAGGTTTATTCCTAGATATTTTATTCTTTTTGTTGCAATGGTAAATGGGAGTCTTTTCTTAATTTCACTTTCAGATTTTTCATCATTAGTGTATAGGAATGCAAGAGATTTCTGTGCATTAATTTTGTATCCTGCTACTTTACCAGATTCATTGATTAGCTCTAGTAGTTTTATGGTAGCATCTTTAGGATTCTGTATGTATAGTATCATGTCATCTGCAAATAATGACAGCTTTACTTCTCCTTTTCCGATTTGGATTCCTTTTATTTCTTTTTCTTCTCTGATTGCTGTGGCTAAAACTTCCAAAACTATGTTGAATAATAGTGGTGAGAGTGGGCAACCTTGTCTTGTTCCTGATCTTAGTGGAAATGGTTTCAGTTTTTCACCATTGAGGATGATGTTGACTGTTGGTTTGTCATATATGGCCTTTATTGTGTTGAGGTAAGTTCCCTCTATGCCTACTTTCTGGAGGGTTTTTTTTTTTATCATAAATGGGTGTTGAATTTTGTCGAAAGCTTTTTCTGCATCTATTGAGATGATCCTATGGTTTTTCTCCTTCAATTTGTTAATATGGTGTATCATGTTGATTGATTTGCATATATTGAAGAATCATTGCATTCCTGGGATAATCCCCACTTGATCATGGTGTATGATCCTTTTAATGTGCCGATGGATTCTGTTTGCTAGTATTTTGTTGAGGATTTTTGCATCTACGTTCATCAGTGATGTTGGCCTGCAGTTTTCTTTCTTTGTGACATCTTCGTCTGGTTTTGGTATCAGGGTGATGGTGGCCTCGTAGAATGAGTTTGGGAGTGTTCCTCCCTCTGCTATATTTTGGAAGAGTTTGAGAAGGATAGGTGTTAGCTCTTCTTTAAATGTTTGACAGAATTCGCCTGTGAAGCCATCTGGTTCTGGGCTTTTGTTTGTTGGAAGATTTTAAATCACAGTTTCAAATTCAGTGCTTGTGATTCATCAACTTTAAAAGATTCACGTTTGGGAAAATGAAAGCAGTAGAGAAAGTATATCCAGTTGGGTCTAGTACTGTTTATCTTTTCCTTGCTTCTGCTATCTAGATTCTTCTTTATGGTGGAAGGAATTCACATCTGTTCTATGGGGTAATTCATATTTGTATATGAAGTCTAATAAAAGTTAGATACAGGAAAAAGAGGAGATACTAATTCACCATCTCCTAACTGGTCAGTAACCTTAGAAAGTATACAGCAATTTGAGTAAAAAAATATCTGCTTGTTAAAATTTGGGATTTCCTTGCAGGGGAGGGTAGACTGGCAAGCTCTTTGGGAAGTGGCCTGGGGAAATCACAATTGCACCTCACATCTTATGATTGTCAGCTGCTGGAAAAGGAAGAAAATCTACTTTAGCTTAGGTAATCAAATACACTTTACTCTGAAAGTCAGAGTATAATTATCTTCAGGAACAAGTGTTCTTTGTTTTACTGTTGCATGGTTGAAGCCCATGTTTGTTAAATTGGGTCACCATACCAATTTATTCCAAAGGATTATCATGGCAACCAATTCCAGACAATTTTCACCTAAACATTTATTGTAAAAGTTCAGCTCCTTTACAACTGCCAGAAGATTAGGTTACTGCTTATCGTAACTTCTCATTTATGTTCTTTAGTCTCATAAGGACTTTCAAAACATTTTACTTAACACATTCCATTTCTACATAAAAAGATAGGCTTCAAGTGAGATGCCTTTTTAGTCTGGGTTAAATTTGAGACATAAGTATACATCAGAATTTAAATGGAGTGGAATAAATAAGTGAACTGTGCATTTGCATTTCCAGTGTAATTGCTGAGGTCTGTCAAGACAGTTTGAAGAGTCATCAATTACTTGTACTTACTCTTAACTTCCAACTTGCAGTTATGATCTACGTTTCGCAGGTAGTGAGTGGGGTGTCAAAAACTGAAGATGCAAGAATTTAGAGAAGAATCACCAACCAAGTTATAGCATTGTAACATTTCAACATTTCCTTATAGTTTTTCTTTCTCTTTTTCTTTGGGTACATTGAAGTGATATTTAAAAATTAAGGTAAATTTGCATACAGAAAAGTTCACCCTTGGCAATGCATAGTCATATGAGTTTTGACAAATGCAAACAAGAATATAACCCCCATCAAAATTAAGATACAGAAGTTTTATCATAAAAATATAATTCCCTCAAGTGTCTTTGTAGTCAACTCCTGACCCCTCTCACTCCTAGACTCTGGCAGCCACTGATACCTTTTCTGTGCCTGTAGCTTTGCTGTATCGAGACTAGAATGCCATATAAATGGAATCATGCAGTATGTAGCCTTTCTTGGTGTGGCTCTTTTCACTTAGCAATATGCATCTGAGATTCATCCAAGTTTTTATGTGAATTAATAGTTTGTTCCTTTTTATTGCTGAGTAGTATTCCATTGTATTGGTGTATCACAATTTGCTTACCCATTCACCTATTGAAGAACATTTGAGTTGTTTCTACTTTTTGAATATTCCCTTTTTACTTCCTTTTTTTTTTAAGATCAAGAAGTAAGCCATGATTTATACAAAGAATAAAGCCGTCAGACAGGTTATTTCCTAGTCACAGAGTGGGTCTCTTTCCTACTCTGAGCTGCCTGACTCTGAGGCACCTGAGATGTGAGCGACCTTCACTTCTGAGCCTTATTCTCTTTCATGCTTTCCTTTAGTTTGCCACCTAAGTTCCAGAATTGCTGTAATATGCTGCACTTAAGACTACCTTTTCGAACCTTTCCATACATTCTCAAAATCACTAACCCTCTTACAATGGAAGCATGATTTTATCTCAGAACTTAGGTTGAAATAAAATATTCAGTGGCATGAATATTTGATCGATTTCTATGCTTCCCACTTGCTTTTAAACCCCATGAGAGGGGGATAATGTCTCCCTTTGCTTGCCATTATTACCACAGGAGCTAGCATAATACAGAACCCACAGTGACTTAAATTTGGCAAAAAAACATCACAACCGGATTTAATTATTATTGCACATATTTAGGTATTCTTTTGACGGGTTGGGGATGTTTGGATGAGTAACAACATAGCAAAATATGACAAAACATGCATTTTCTTGCCTTCATTTCAGCAAAATTGCTAATTATGTTATTATCATGAAGAGTTTAACAATATTTGTTTTCTATTAGCAATAATGTCAAACCAAATAACTCTCTTTGAGTCACTGTAGTTCTTTGATAGGTTTTATCAATTTCAATTTGGAGAAACATTGCTCTACTGAGACAGTACCAACTGGAATTCTCAATAGGTTCTTAAAGAAATAATTATATTTGGAAATGAACCATGAATTTTACAGATCAGGTTCAAACATTGCTATGGTTTAGCATATGAGAAATTACCATTTTTACAGAAAATATTACAAGATATTTTAATTTCATCTTCTATATTGCTCTGATTTATATAATGATATTCACCATCTCTAAAGGTAATATCTAAATCAAATGCTGTATATCTTTTCTTTCAAAAAATTTAATATCAATATATTCCAAAAAAATAGCAGTATATCAATCAACTATAACTTGATCAATAATGGTCAGAAAATAGTATAAATGGAAATTCATTTATTATTTATATGTGAATTAACTTCACAGTCAGGTGAACTTCCCCTCATGTTTTAATTTCCTTATAATTTATTGGAATGTTACATTTATAGCATTTTATGTATCTTTAAATACTGTCTTTAAATTTTTTTTAAGTTAAAAAAACCTTTACAAAGTGAAATTGCTACAGTTATATCTATTTTGGTAAGTTTTGCTAACATTAATAGCAAGCAAGTGTTTATACCAATAACTGTGGCTACTACAAATTTAAAATTAATTTCATATCCTGCCAATGTCCATGATTCACTCCTGGAGGATATTCTGTGATTTGGCCTAAGACTCTTTGTGCATCTCATATCTCAACTAAATTAAATTTAATTGTCTTAACAATGTAGTCAGATATTCTGTTATGTGGCCAAAAATACTTTTCAAAGTCACAATTGATATGTTTCATCAAGTTGTTCTATTTTTGAGCAGATCTAGAATATATTATAAATAATTGTTAAATTGTTCCCCCAAAGTCACTACTACCTGCACAGTTGAGCCCGTGTCTTTTAGTGACAAACTCAAAATATACATTGTACTTGGCACAAAGAACACTTCCTGGTTTTCAGCTAAAACTCTGGCTTGTACACCCTTTTCTTCACCAACAATGTTAATGTCATTTTCTTAGTCTCCCTCTCTAGACTTTTAAAATTAATGTCTAAAATTTAAAGTTGTTGTTTCTTTCTTCACAGAGTTAAAACCTTAAGTTTTTTATTAGGTG
This sequence comes from Monodon monoceros, assembly GCF_005190385.1. Taxonomy (NCBI): domain Eukaryota; kingdom Metazoa; phylum Chordata; class Mammalia; order Artiodactyla; family Monodontidae; genus Monodon; species Monodon monoceros. Next base: position 45,944,976 of record NW_021703771.1, on the reverse strand, counting down.
TAAAACCAAGGAAATACTAATTACTTGTGTTGTTCTTGTTTTTTTCTCTGGTAGATCAACGATACATAAACCCAACGTTAATCTTTCAACATGACTTTTACCTCTGGTACAGTTTAGCTGAACTGAGTAAAACTTGTTTTTTCAAATTTTATCTATGATAATTTCTTTCATTTTATTACTCATTAAATTAATCATCCCACTTTGAATTCTCCACACTAGACAGTAATCCTTTGCTTTATTATTAGTATTTTTCATCTACCTTAAATGTTTGGTTATTCTAGCGTCAAATTTTGAAATCCTTTCTATTAAATCAAGGAAATTTTCAGTTGTCTGTATATATCATACTGACGATGCTGACTTTGGCTAAATACTGTTCACATGATACTATTCTTTCAATATTATTACACTAATATTCTATACTGACATTTAATTTCTTTGTTGAATCCATTCTTTGGCAGTTTATTCAATTCCTTTTTCAGTTCTGGAACTTGCATGAGTGCTTTTTAGTGTATGCAGGTGAAGTTTTAAGAACATGAGCGTTTCCTGTCAAAAATACCTTCATTGGCCAAAGCTGATCTTGAAGATGGGCTGTGAAAATAGGTAACAGCAATAGTAAAACACTTTGTCTTTGAGCTTTGTTACTCCCCTGCCTAGAACGCTCCGGCAGTCTTTCTCGATCTCATCTTGTTGCCTTGCTGAATTCAAGCCTCTGCACAAATGGCCCCTCAAAGAGTCTCTTCCCCAATATCAGGTTTCATAGGACCCCACCTCTGTCATTTTTCTATCCCCTCATTCATTTCTCTTTCTAGCACTCAATGATGACTTGCTTATCATGCATCTTCCCAAGAGAACCTAAGCCCAATGAGGACAGGGACCCTGCCTGTTTTGGTCACCACTGTATCTCCAGTATCTAGAACAGTTACCGACCTATAGTGAGCACTTATATAGTTGTTGAATGAATGTAGTTTCCATTCTGAAATTTCTTTCTTTATTTCATCAATGAATTTACTCAGCCCAAAGCCAAAGGCCCTTTGTTATTTCCTATTAAATTAATTCCTCTATAGCAGTGATTCTCAAAGAGTGGTTCCCAGACAAGCAGCATCAGCATCACCTGGAAATATATTGCAAATGCAGATTCTCAGACCCCACCCCAGACCTACGGAATCAGACGCTCTCGGGGGCAAGACCAGCAATCTGTTTTCGTAAATTCTCTAGGTGATTTTGATGCATGATAAAGTTTGAGAATCACTGCTCTATATATTATAGGAGTTGGCATTGTGAATTACTTTTTAAATATTACAGTCCCACTGTGATTTGTATTAAAGGCACATTGAATGCTAGAATTCTTTTTCTTTTTTTGGTGTGGACAATCTGGATGACATTGATCATACATTATTCTAGAACTCCCACTTAAGCTTATTCAAGAATCGATTATGAAGACAACCTTTCATTATACTTTAAGAAATACCTTAATAAGAGAGTAAATGATGCAATTGATTCAATACCCTTTATAGTTTATTTGTGCTGGCAGGAGGTGACTACTGCTTGAGGGCTATGGGTTTTAACTTTTTCCTACTTTTTTTCCTACTCTTTGCTCTTTTTTTGTTTCAGTTCCTAAAACTTGAGAGGAGAATGGATTTGAGGGTAGAAGACAAGTCTGTCTTGGGATCAAGTTTGGGAAAAATTGAAGCTTTCATTGTTCTTTTAGTAGAGAGAATAATTAGGATATTAGTGGTATTTCCATTCTTATATATTCATAATGGTCTTATCCCATATCCCTAATCTTTCTGGCAGTTATCTAAAAGAGATCAAGGATTGTTATTTTTCTTTCTTAACTGATGTGCTTTGTGGATGTTTTTTGTTGGGTGTCATGCACTCTAGAGTTTATGAATTTAAGTTTGCTAAGTGTTACTGTGAAAGACTCTCCAAGTTTCATTGCCTAATCCAAATCTCTTAATTGGTGTGGAAAGTCAAATCAGCAAAAAGATTGTCCTCAACATCATGAGATACTTGTTGGTCATGCTGTTTTATTTTATTTGGTTTAAGCTAGTGGTAGAATCCTTTCTTATGTATTTTTTGAGAGGATAAGGAAAAATATTTTATTGCATTATGCTCATTTTTATGAAAAGAGGAAACGGACAAAGAAAGGGACATTTAAAAACATTGATCCCGAGGAAGGGAAAAATGAAACATGTCATTTATTGGAAGTTGACCATAGTTTAAGGACAGCTAACTTTCTGCACAGTGTCTGCACTTCCATATCTAAATGTTTTCCTGCATGAATCCTCCTCTTAAATGTTAAGAATTGTTTTCTATAGGCTAAAAAAGTGAATCACACTGCCTTTTAAAACACCCACACACATATGCACACACGAACAGAACTCTACCTTTCAGATCTCAGCTGACTGACTTTGTCAATTACTTTGTCCCTTTTTCAGTTCCCAAGGATTTGAGAAAACGACACCAAATCCCAAATGAGAGGGAATAAAGGAGTTCATAAAAAAACTGAGATTCCTTCAACGACTCCATTTCAGCAGTCATTGATCTGGTGAGTGGAAAGATTACAATTTTATTACACATACACACACATATACACTGGTGGCGTGGATGTAACTTCCTTCAGGGCAATGACATCATGGCAGAAACGTACTCCATTGCCCCCTACTTCTGGATCATAGCTGACTGGTGTTACTTGAGTTGTGGACAGTGCTGATGTCATGTGAGCCATGAGTGTGGAAAGAAACCTGGACTTAGAAACGTAACATCTGAGGTCAAGTTCCACCTTGACTCTTATCAGGTCTTCTACCTGGGGCTGCTCACATCTTTTTTGACCTTTCTGGCTTTTGTCTCTAAAACGGGCACAATACCACATGTCTTTCTTTCCTAGGGTTTCAGGTGAAGTCATGAATGTGAACAATCTTTGTAAATGCTGTGCATGGTTCAAGAGGAAGATATTATTAGTGTTATTATCGCTATTAACAACTATAAGGCTTTTGAGAAATAGAACATGAAAATAGTGATGAAGGACAACCATGAAAGACATACACATCCTGAGTACAGAGAGAATTGGGTCAAACTGAGAGCATTTGAAGGAGCACTGAAAGATTGCTTGTCTCATCATTTCTTTCTCACTTTCCCTAAGTGAGATTCATGGCTCCTGGGAACCCACGGCTCCTCGTGGAGCTTCCTGAGTTAATCACAAAACAATGAGAAAACTTTGAATCTCTTTTTGGGTTGCCACATTACTTTCTCTTTCTCAAGACATTCCTATCCCTCTCTTAAAGACTGAATTATGCAGGGATGTTGAAACCTTGAACTCCCCCCAGTGAAGGGATGGGGAAAGAGGCTGCACACTGAAAAATGCAAGGCATCTGGAAAGAGTACCCAGAGGCTGTAATGTGCCCTGGTGACCAACTGGCTGCCTGTATCCTGTTCTCTCATTCTTTTATTCCCTCCAGACATCCTTGGTTTCTTTTCCAGCCCTGAGTAGTAATGACTTCTTCATCTGGCACAGCCACTGGAGAGGGAGAGTGAAGGCCTTCCCAGGCCACGGGGACCATGCCCTGCTTCTATTGGCCGGAAGAGATGATGGACGAGCAGCAGATGCTGCTGTCAGCCCAGCCCAATCGCTTAGCCTCTGGAGATTATTGATACACAGTAGAGGCCGGTCAGCTGTTCAATGGAAGAGTCGCAGGGTCAATATGGGTCCCAAATCCAGGAATATCGGAGTTCTTACATAGAATGCTAGTATCCAGAGAGCACCACCTCAGAAGCTGAGACTAAGTATACCCCCCAAATGTGCACTCTCAGAAAAACAGCCAAATAAAATTCATCCAGGGTCCCTGAGAGGTCCTAGCACCCATTGGATGTTGCCTCTTTCTTGTCCCTCCTTATCACCTTACTTTATTTCCAGATTTAGTGACAGTGGCGTTCCAGAGACACACCTGACAGTTCTGCAAGCCCCACTCTGTGAAACACTCTCCACCGATTAGTGCTGACCCAGCATTAGGCTCCAGAATGCCTGTTCAAACCCTTTTCCTTTTGCCTAGTGTTCTCTCAGGAACTGAGGTTGGCCTGTTAATTGGCAGTTTGCACACCAATCCCTGATATGCCTGCAGCACTAGTCCCTAGTTCGTGCCCTGTGTTTGTAAAGGGAAAAGGAGATGGGGCTGGACACTTTTTTTCTATGAACTAGACCTCCTAGATTCAGTTCACATGTAAGCGCTCAGCATGCCGGCCCTCTTTGTGGGCTCCTTAATGAACCGCTGAGCGGTCTCTGATGCATTCCAGTCAGTGATCTCTGTAGGGTGGAGGTGGAGCCTAGCGCTGAGCCAGCCAGCAGCTGCTGCCTTCCATCCCTCTCTCTGGCCAATAGAAAGAGTGAAGGACCTGCCCGTAGGCAGGATAGGCTGACTGCTGACCGACAAATGAAGGATCATTACTCAGGCTTGTAAGAGAAACCCGGCAATGTCGTGATGGGAAGTATGACTCTGACAGTGGACCTTTGCTCCAGTGCTCCTTTGATAGGTCAAATGCTTTTCAGATTCAGAAATATTATGTCTGTTTACAATGTCTCATTGATAGTAATTCCTTATTATCAGATTGTATGGTTTAGGGTCAGGATGTTATTTTGGGAAAAATGACATAGCTCCTAGGGCTACCTAAATATATCCTTAATGTTGAAGACTTGAGATAGGAAACATAAGTTATTACAAAGTAAGCCTGACTGGCAAAGTAGTACAGAATTAACTTACACTTCAATGGATTACAAATAGGTTAAAGCAAATATTTTTTAAAATGGCACAGAAATAAAACATTTCATTTTTTCTTTCTAACAGTGACCTCTCTGATATTCATCTTTCCTGGAATAAACTCATATTCTGGGTATGAGTTTGCTTTTCCTGCTCATGGGACCTCAGCTAGCCCCACTATCCATAACGACAGCACCCTCTCCCTGGGACAGCGCAAAGTCAGTGACTTGTCAGTGGGATGTATAGTGCCTCATGCCTTTGCTGAGTAAGGTCTTGTGAAGGCATCACAGTTTAACTTCCCTCTCTGCCCTATCCTGCCTCCTTCCTTTCCCTTCCCTTCCCTTTCCATCAACAGGTATTGATCTAGCGAACACTCCTCAATAAATTCCTCATACAAATCTCCATATCAGAATCTGCTTCTTCTTCTTGAGGAACCCAATAAATGACAAGGAAAGAGTTTTTAAAAGTTAAAATATGAAATTCCTGAAGTGGAAAGAATTAAATAGAAAGGCTGATAGATAATGTCCAGAAAATTTCCCAGAACTTAGAACAGCTAGATGAGATGTGAGAAAAAAAATCTGATGTTCCTCCAGAAGGAGTTTTGAAAAAGGGAACAGAGAAAAGAAAAAGTAATAATAAAAAAAAAAAACTAGAAAAATATTCCCAGACTTAAAGGGCACAAGTCTTCAGATTGGAAGCATTCCACTGAGTATTCAGCTAGATGGATGGAATAAAGATTCACCTTTAGACATATCATCATTCAGTTTTAAAACATTGAAAATAAAGAGAAATAAAAACAAGGAAGGTTTAACTACCACTTATAGGGAGTAAGTCTGGGGAGTAGGGGAGGAGGGTACAGAAGTCTTCTATTTTTCATTTAATATCACTCATATACTACTTGCAGGAATTACTTTATGACAAACATACAAACTAGTAAATAAAATCTTCTTAGTCTTTGATTCTGTGTAATTTAATCTTCTAAGAAGTTACAGCTGACTTTGAGTTCAGGCTCCAGGTAAAACTGTCTGCATTTGAACCCTGACTCCCCTGTTTTCTTCTAGTGTGAGCTTGGACAGCTTCCTTAACCTCTCTATGTCATCCATCCCCTGTAAAATGGGGATAACAGTAGAACCTACCTTATAGACTTTTGTGAAAATTAAATGAATATGCATAAAGCTATATGCATAAAGCATTTAGCTCAGGGTCAGGCACATAGTAAGAAATCAGTGAACATTAGCTGTTATTATTTTATGAAAATAAACAAATATACAGATAAATTTATATACAAGATGTTTATTACAGTATATTTTGATAATAAAAACCTGAAACAACTCAAATGTCTAACAATAGGTAAATGTTTAAATGTTATGTTGTATTTATAACATGACAGCCAGTTGTTAAGAAAAGTCTTGTTTCCTAAGAATATTTATTTATTTTTATTTTTATTTTTTGCGGTACGCGGGACTCTCACTGTTGTGGCCTCTCCCGCCGCGGAGCACAGGCTCCGGACACGCAGGCTCAGCGGCCATGCCTCAGGGGCTCAGCCGCTCCGCGGCATGTGGGATCTTCCCGGACTGGGGCATGAACCCGTATCCCCTGCATCGGCAGGCGGACCCTCAGCCACTGCACCACCAGGGAAGCCCCTAAGAATATTAATTGACATGAAAAACACTGATTATATAACTTAAGTGAAAGACAGGCATGAAACTACCTATATCTGCATACAATACACACACACACACACACACACACACACACACACACACACATATACAGATATTCCAATTTTGTAAAAGAAAAATTCTAGGTGTATAGTAAAAGCCTGGAAGAAAATAACGAAAATGCTAATGGTGGTTGTCTCTTTAGGTGATGGGATTACAGGTAATGTTTACTGTCTTCTTCATGGAGTTCCCACCGTGGTGGGAGGGGAGGTCATTTGTCTCGTTTGAGGAGAGTACCTCCCTAAGGTGGAGGCTCACCCACGCAGCCTGTGGTCACCTCTCGAACGCTGCCAGAGCCCTGCTGCTGTCAACCGTGTCTGTGTCTCAGGGAAGCACCTGAGAGCTGAGAGGCAGGAGGAGGATGGGCAGAGTGGGAAAGACGGCGACTGACTCCCTTCAGGGCCCTGACAGATCAGCAGGCATAATTATGGTCCCCTGAGCTTTGGGATCCAGTATGTAAGGAAATGATCTCTAGAGAGATTACACAGGTTTGGTGAACAATGAGAAGGGAGTAGAGGGTATGCACCTAGATGAGTGGCTTAAGGGTCCGATTATCTCCCACAACCTCCCGTCCTCCTTTCAAAAGGTCAACCAGGTGTCCTTTGGCTCGGCTTCGTCCTTCAGATCCTTGTGCGGCCCAGCCCTCCTCCCTGCACAGGACACACACACACACGTCTTTCAGTGCTGCCCTCTCCTTCCAGCCCACGCTTGCCAGTCCTCCTTTAATCTCCCCCCTTCCAGCACCCTGCACACCCAGTGCTCCACACATTCCATCGGGTCAGGACTTAGCTCCCAGGGCTCTTTCATCATTGGAAGACGTGACGGTTGTTGCTAAGCAGAGTATACAGGGCACGACTGTAGCAACTGTTTAACTCAAACTAATTCACGGTATTTCTCAGTTTGCCTGGATTATCACTGGGGAAGCAATGACTTCCCAGTTTACTACAAAAGCTGATGTACTTTGATGACCTGTTATGCAAATGATATTTATGTTCTATGGCTTGAACTTCACTCAAACCCCAGGAAGCGAACATTTATTACGTTTACATTACTTGCAGCATAGTGATGAGTTCTGCAGGAAAATAAGAAGTCGCAAAAGAAATAGATGACATTGAACCTGGGTTGGATAGCAAGACCACATTTTTGGATCGGGACAGACTGGCACTTATGTGCTTGCTTTTTATTCCACTTAATCAAGTGACTTGGAGTAAATTGTGTATGCCTGCACAAGGTCTGAACTCTAACCCATGGAGGTCACTTGAAATTAAAGAGAACTAACATCAGATTCTGGCTCCACCTTGTGCTAGTGCCGTGATAGGTGGCCAATTGCTTCACTTTTCTGAGTCTCAGTTTCCTCATCTGTAAAATGGAGGTGATAGCAGTCACTGTGAAAGTAAATGAGGACATGTATGTAAAGGGGCTTCTAGGTGTGTGCCTATGAGGTCATCGTTCAGCAAATATGGGCGCCCCTCCCCCCCCACCGATAAATGGCTGTTCTATGGACTTGAGTGTAAAGTCGAACTATGTTTTAATCCTGAAAAATGGCTAAGATAGTTGATATTCATTTCTTAAGGAATAATGAATACTACGAGGATTGGTACAATGGGAAATGGAATGATCATTTGGAACTTTCTGTTCTAAAATAATTTCTGACTTAAACTGAATGTCATTGGTTGTGAAGACCTGGCCCAAGACCTGATGAAATAACTCAATGGGCCTCATTCTCCTGGTTTTTACATATATGATGAAATATAATATAGCCCAACATTATCAGATTCCGAGATCTTATTGGCTAAATGGATGGGAACTATCAAGCCTGTTGTCTTTGTCATAGTCGATGAACATTTTTGTTGAACAACAAAGGCATAGTGATTTTCAGACTGGAGGCTGTGACTGATTCCATGTGTGCAGCCCAGGGATGTTCACTGTGGGAAGGCTCTCACCTGCTCTGTGGTAGGTAATAGAAGAGCGCTTTAAACATCCTTCTCTTGTGGCTGACGGGCTGTTGACATTTATTGTATGCTGCCTGGGTGCTAATCACCTCACTCACTTACATGCTTATCGCTTTCATTTCTCCCAACCATGCCTTCCCATGGACTATTTATGAACCAAATGAGGGCAATGTCTCCACAGCATGGAAAATTCACACATTTCCCATGGCCCTTTGGGCAAGTTTACAATCAGTGACACAAGGGGGAAAGTTAGGTGGGGTACCAGCTTAGGGGAAAAAACAGGAAAATCTAAACCAAACTAAATCAAACTTGAGCACAGTGAGACCATGACTAGAGAAGTAGTAAGGAAAGGAAAGGAGTACTTACAGAATACCAACTATGTGTTTGGCACTATGCACACATGGCCTTGAAAGAATCTACTGCAGTGTTTTCCCTTTTAGACCTCAGTCCTCTTTATGGCATAGGATCTTTTGAAATACACCTGAAATAAACATGGACAATCTGGAGAACTTTGGAGGGTGTAGGATAGGGAAGGGAAAATGTTAAGGGAATCTTTGACTGTTTCCTCTCCCTGAAGTTTTGTGTAGATCTGTCACCATATTCTGGGGTGTCCTCCTTGAGCTTAGAAGAAGTGATGCCTGATGGGGAGAGCATGAGCTCAGGGCTTAATGGTGGCTCTGCTCCACTTACTGTATGACTTTGGGAAACTAGACTCTGAGGGTTTCAGCAGCCTCAGGTACAAAATGGGGATAATATGTACCTCAGAGGGTTATTTGAGTATTAGAAATAATGTTTGTAAACTGCCTAGCACATATTTAGTACTCAAGATACTATGGCTATGACTTGCATCTGTTATTGTCCCTAGATCCAGTGCCCCAAAATCATTTGCTTAGGTTATATAAATTTTTTAGTTGACCTACTAGTGTTGTTACCTGATTCGACACCAGAGTGATCTTTTTAAAGTACAAATTTAATATCCCTTTCATACTTCAAAATCTTGAGTGCCTAAATCTTTTTTTTTTTTTTTTTTTTGCGGTACGCGGGCCTCTCACTGTTGTGGCCTCTCCCGTTGTGGAGCACAGGCTCCGGATGCACAGGCTCAGCGGCCATGGCTCAGCAGCCATGGCGCTCTGCGGCATGTGGGATCTTCCCGGACCGGGGCACGAACCCGTGTCCCCTGCATTGGCAGGCGGACCCTCAACCACTGTGCCACCAGGGAAGCCCGTCCCCATACTATCTGAGAAGATCCTCTATCCTTCTTCGCATCCTCCAGTCCCAAGGCACGCTTCTCAGGCAAGCGGTTTATGCAGTCACACAGGGCCTTGCTTTCAAAAGGGACTCCATCCTAAGGCTCCATCCTAAGGCTCTGGTATGGATTTCTTGAAATTCTTGATGATTTTATCTTTGAACTTGTGTTTTGTGAGCTACCACACAAGTAACAATAGAACATGGGCATAAGCAGCGCTGACATATTAGACTGTAGCTTACACGAGCATGAGCTCAGCTCTGCTGCAGCTAATGTCTGAGCCACTGGCCTGGCCCCCTGGCATGTACCTGGGACAGTCTGGGGTGACATGGGTCCCCAAGGGGGCATCCAGGGTTAGAACCTGGACCCAAATTGGCAGTGGTCATGGCAGCGGTAGAAGCCAAAGCTGCAGCAGTGGCGGCAATGATGGCCCTGGGAGAGAGGTGTTGTATGGGGTCAGTACCTGCACGGTGGTGGGAGATGGGCTTCTTGTCCATCCCTGGAGCCCATCCCTGTGCATTTGCACAAGTATGAACTCTCCAGACTGAGGGCAGGGTCAGGAACTCTGGCGATGGGACAGTAAACTTTGTCAGTAAATTATTACAAAGTCAAAACGTACACACAGATATTGCAATAAAAAGTATCAGGGAGTTACTAGAATTTTTCAAGGAGTTTTGAATTTCTGGTTTTGAAAACTGCTGCAACATTACAAAGCAAATATCCATAGGCTTAGAAACGGAAATTAAATTTAAGGATGATCACATTTGACAGAAAAGAATGCTATTTTCATATGACACTTCACATGAACCATTAAAAGGAGACAATTACAAAATTAAGTTTTCCTTGTAATTGAAGGCACAGAGATGGAATGCATAAACAGGTATTTTGAATTATATGCAAATCACGAAGCTACTTTTAGCTTCTTATATAACCTCCACAAGTTTTAGGAAATGTCATAGGAAACATTAAAATGTCGTTGTATAAATTTACATTTAAAATTAAATTCAGATCTACATGAAATTGATTTGTAGAAAAAGTCAAATCTTTTAAAGAAGTTGTTCTGAAAGAGTTATCAGCTCTAGATGTACTAAAATTTATATTATAAAATAATTTATCAGAAATGTTTCTCAGTGTTGTCACTGCCTAGAGAACAATTCCAGTAAATTTGCATCAGCGGAAAGGCCACTAGAAATTATCAAAAAGTATTTGTGATCTTGTGTTAGCAACTGTCATTGCTTTTAATTATATTGTTTGGAAATTTAGTTCCTAAGAGTACAAATTCTTTTTTCGTTTTAAGTGAATTTGTAGAAAAATGAGCCAGAAACTAAGATATCACATTAGTAAATACTGTTATTCATTATAGTACATAAAATTATGACACCAAAAATATTTAATCTTCTTTACAATTTTCAAGTATGCATTAGTCATATATCACTATTATGATTCTATTACTTTCTTTTTTAAAGGTAAAAGCTTTTTTTTTAGTACCATTCACTGCACTTTTCCCCCTGCTTTTTGAACTAAAAGCCTCACATTTTTCATTGTGTAGGGCTCCACACAATATATAGCTGACCCTGCCCATCCCCCCTACCATTGCTCACCTCCTATTAGGCACCGAACACACTTCTGTCTAATAGTTGAACCCACAATGTCCTTCCATTTTGGCATTCCTTTGGTTATGTTGTTTCTTCTGCTTAGAATGACCTTCCTGCCCTCTTACCTGTATAAATCCTACTCATCCTTGCATAGACATATTCTTGTAGCACTTTGCACATACATTGGTTATAGCCTTACTATTTTGTGCTATCATTAGCTGTTTGTATGTTTCTTGCTTTTGCTAGATTCTGATCTCCTTGAAAGCAAAGACTCTATTTCTTTAATGGATACCATTTCTCAGTACCTAATAACTGTGCTTTTCATGTTTTAGGAGTTTAATGAATATGATTAAACAGAGTATTGAGCAGAACAGCAGTCAAAAAATTAATAATAAGGAGATGCTGATCATTTGGCTGAAGCATTGATGAGGGTTTGTCCAGCTTATCAGCAAGCATCCTTGCCCGATCAGTGCTATATTCCTGGAGATGTTACATAAAATCTAAGATCTAAGGGATCAGTAGATGTTAGGCAGACAAAAGGGAACAGGGCAGAAGAGGGCAGCATCAAAGCAGAAGGGTTGCCAGGTGCAAAGGCCCAGAGGACATGGTGAGTCCCAGGAACTGAAGATGTCTTCCTCCTCAAGAAGCATCCTTGTTCTGAGAGGGATAGCTTTCATGAAGAGCGAAGGAGTGTTTTTTGACCAAAAATTATAGAAATATCGTATCATGCTCCATCCCCAGGACCCCCAAATAAACTTTCAGGATTCATCTCTAGGTCAATAATAATGACAGTCAAAATATTTAAGAAAATATTTAATGGGTAGAACTTTCCTTATCACTGAAGCTTAAATCATTAGATATGTCCCTGGATCCTCTGCACCTACCAGCTCATTAGCTAATCAGTGATGTTATTGGTCCAATTGGATGGTTTCCTGAATTAATTAGCCGGTGTTACAGAGGTTCACTTCTGGGTATGGGATAGATGGGGATGACTTAGGTCTATAGTTAGATATGGTGTCCCTACCTTCGGTGTCTAGGTCACAATGAGAAACAGGTAAGAAGGAAGGATCATGGCAAACCCATTTCTATCGGCACAAGTAAAAAATTTCTTAAAGCCTGTGACCTTTGCATACAAAGGGGAACCCAAATCTGGTTTTCTAAATCCAATGTGAATGTCATCTATCTCCCTGAGTGGGACACAGTTAACATGCCTTAAGAGTTTCCCTATGGTAAAATGTTTTTCTTTCTTTCTTTTTGTTCAGAACTTTAATTATATCTTAAAATATTATAGTTGGTTGTAATGTATGTTGATCCCTTGATTTTAGCAACTATAGGTAGCTAACAACTACAAAAAAAATCTTCTGAAAAAGGCCTAAGGATTTTATGCTGAATGAGGTCACAGGCCTTCTCTGTCTTTTATGATCCTTGAGACTGTTTTGTTTTTATGTGTTGTTTCTTAAGTTGTCTAGGGAATCAGTCCTAGAAAAAGAATTTACAAACATGCTATTTTTACCTTTGCTCTGTAGTGTCTTAACATATGGCAAAGTTTCTGTGAAAGGGGTATGAAAGCTCCAGAAAGTAAAGGAGACATGAGTATACAACTAAATTTAGATATTTATAAAGTACAAGTTATGTTTATAAGTTTATAAATAATTTTTTGGTAAATATGCTTCTACTAATAATAATCAGGAGAAGGAAAGAGAAGAGTGAGTATGAGAGTTCATATTTCACCTACCAAAAAAAGAAAAAAAAAGAAAGTCCAGATGAAAGGGAGTGAGTGAAAGAGGAAGAATAAGGAGTTTATTTCCTATAGTAAAAAATGTACTACTATGTGTTATAAGCTGAGGATGTCTTAGGAATTTAAAGATGTACCCTGTGAAATTTAAGAAGTTATTGATGAAATAGTATATGAACTATATTAAATATAGGTGAACTATATTAAAATACTTTTCAAACCTTTCCAGACGTCGTGGTCCAAGTTGGCATGTCAAGCCTGGTAGGTCACCCACTTCTGACTGTAGCTTAGATTGCTGGGAGACACATCTTCCTCATTAGCTTCAGGTGATAGCTCAGCTCACTGTACAGGAGAGATCTACTTGTAGAGAAAGAGAGAAGAGGGAGAGGAAAATTTAGCACTGCATTTTCACAGGACAAGAAATTCCACCCCATCTCCAATGTTGGCCCATTGCCTGGGATCTCCTTAAACACATGACTATCACTCTTCTCCCTATTTCTGGCCTGGATTTGGAGCTTGGTGGCTAAGCAAACCCTAGTTAGAGCTAAAATTAGGCAGCCAAATTGTGACAAAACATACTTGTCTTCAACAAAGGAGAGATGTGTTTAAGGAAAATTGGATCTATCCATGGGTTAATGCCAGTTGCATGCATCTTAGCAGTCTGCTTCTATTAGGCAAAATCTGAACTAAAATAGACCAACTAACTAAACTGCATTCTGGCTTCCAACCCTCTAGTACTGCCACAGCAGCCCAGTTCTGTTGTAAACGGACTGGTCTAGCTGGAGGAGAGTTTAAGGAGTTCAGCAATGTAAAAAACTATTGACACAGATGGGGTAAAGCAGTGGGAATAAATATAACCATATCCTTTGGATTAACGTAAGTTTATGATTTCAAAGATGTCAAAATTTGGAAGTCTTTTGCATCATGGGAGGAATGTATTTAAAGTCTGAGAGTTACAGCATTCTCTTTAACTTGACAAGTATCTGATAGAAGAGGGATTGTCATCAAAACTAAAGCAAAGTGTAGTAACAATAACAGCTTATTTCAAAATCTTTTTTTTTTTTTCCTTTTTTGCGGTACGCGGGCCTCTCACTGTTGTGGCCTCTCCCGCCGCAGAGCACAGGCTCCGGACGCGCAGGCTCAGCGGCCATGGCTCACGGGCCCAGCCGCTCCGCGGCATGTGGGATCCTCCCGGACCAGGGCATGAACCCGTGTCCCCTGCATCAGCAGGGGGACTCTCAACCACTGCACCACCAGGGAAGCCCCCTCTGTCAATATCTTTTGACCATCCACCTTATGGCTGTGGTGTTAAAGGGGATTCAGAGATGAATCATAGATTTTACTCTTCCTTCAAGGAGTGTAGGATCTATTTAGAGGCAAGAAAAAAATTCAGGGAAAATGAAACAACAAGAAAGAATTCAATAGCAGTTTGAGGTAATATAGAAGAGATAGTTGTTTTTACCTAGGAGGTACATAGCTGCACACTTATTTGAGAGATGAAGCAAGCCATTGTAAGTCCAGAGGAAGTCTGAAGACACAGAGCTCTTTAGCACCTGTGCAGGGACATAAGCTCAGGGAACCAGACAGTTAGGCAATTAGGTTGCTACTCTTTACAATACACAATACTTAATACCAGGGCCAAAACACAAACAAACAAAAAAATGAACCAAACCAAATCAACTAAATAACATATGTCCTCCCCTCCAACTATAACCACTTCAGGGTTAAGGAACCCATTCTCCCTGGTAATGCTAGGTTGTTCTTTCGTCTCAGTCATTCCTGTGATCCATCCCACTTCTCTCTTTTTTTTAAAAAAAATATTTATTTATTTATTTATTTTTGGCTGCGTTGGGTCTTCATTGCTGTGTGCAGGCTTTCTCTAGTTGCGGCGAGCGGGGGTTACTCTTCCTTGCGGTGCACGTGCTTCTCATTGCGGTGGCTTCTCTTGTTGTGGAGCACGGGCTCTAGGTGCGCGGGCTTCAGTAGTTGTGGCTCCCCGACCCTGGAGCTCAGGCTCAGTAGTTTGGCGCACAGACTTAGTTGCTCCGCAGCATGTGGGATCTTCCTGGACAAGGGCTTGAATCCGTGTCCCCTGTGTTGGCAGGTGGATTCTTAACCACTGTGCCACCAGGGAAGTCCCATCCCATTTCTCTTGAGACAGCTGTTGTGTACTTCATTATGACCATGCTCCCATCTCTGTTTTTCTTGCAGAGTATCTTAGCTCTGTGAATTGTATTAACATCCATCCAGTCACCTAAGCCCTTGTATCAGGATGGAGCTTTTGTCTTGTTGGCTCCTTGTCACTTCTAGTCCTTATATCTACTGGGGAAGAGGGATTTAGCAGAATAACACCAAAGTTCTACTCTAGGGGGATCAAATTAGGAAGGGAGATGTGTGCTTGTATAGTGGGTACTGTACTCTGAGAAATACCAGAATCCCATGCTGCTCTCCCAGGATGGAGGCAGAACTGGGTTTTGCCAGACTCAGACAAAAAGGGTTGGAATCCTTCCGGCCTCACAAGGAGCATGCAGTTGCAGGGTGGAGCCTGCACTGTCAGGGTAGTAAGATAAAGGAAGGAGGTTCTGGGCATCCTTCTGAGGCCAACTTTGTTTGAATTGAAATAGCAAAACATTGTTTTGCACCCTGCCTAGAGCTCTAATCAGATAACTAACTCAAGTAGAGCTAGTTTCTTTTTGGTAATGGATGAAGCCAGCTTACCTTCCCAAGCACCATGGAGCCTGTAAGAGCCAGCTTATGGGCCCAGCCGCCCCGCGGCATGTGGGATCCTCCCAGACCGGTGCACGAACCCGTGTCCCCTGCATCGGCAGGCGGACTCTCAACCACTGCGCCACCAGGGAAGCCCCTAGAGTTAATATTTTAAGTAGTCTTCCCCACTAGCCTATAAGCTTTGTGAAGTCAGGGACCATGATATCTTGTTCACTGCAGTAGGACCTGACTCATAGTTAATCAATGGAAACTTGTTCTATTAAATCCAAGGGAGACCCCTCTAGTTACACTGTCAACAAAACACAAGCATTTTGGATGAGTTTGAGATAACCTTATAATGACTTCTATACAGTATTTTAAGCAACTGCACAATAATTAAAATAATCAACTCAAAGCACCCAAGGAAGGTATAAACTTCTGCTGATCTGCCTATTTCATGTCACGCTGAACAACTGTGTTCATTTAATTCAGATTCTCTAATGAGCACCTACGTATGCCAGGTTTTGTTCTAGGTATTGGGGAACAGAAGTGAACTCAGCAAGATTTTTCAGATGGCTATTATCTGTGCTTTCGTGGGCCTTCCATTCTAGTGGAGGTAGACAGAGAATAAAATAATAAATATCAGTGAGATCATTTTATTAAATAAGTGCTAAAATAGAGCAGGGAATGGAAGGCTGTTACCCAAGGAGATGGTATTGGAGTTGAGACCTGGATGAATACCAAATATATGTATTTCTTATTATAAATCACAATATCACAGAATCCCAAAGAACTTTTGTTTATATAGTCCTATCTATTGATATTTATTATATTAGAAAGTAAAACTGAGAAATTAATATTCACTTCTTAATTTACTAAAAAAATCCATTACATGTTAACATAACATATTTTTATAAAATATAGCCATACTTTCCAAAACAAAATAACTTTAGTGAGAAGAGTGGCATTGTTCTATATTTTTTCAAGTCTCTTTAATATGTGGCTTAACAAAAGACAGTTGGATTCTCATGTCTGCTTCTGTATTTAATCTGTTGCAATATCACATGTCCTATACCCTCTGGAAAACTCCACTGTTTATTCATACAAGAGCAAGAGGGAAAAAGACAAATAATATCATAGTAATATTATGAAAATAGTTTTAATTTCATAGACTTCCCCTGAAATGGTTTGAGAGCCCTAAGGTTCCCAGAAGCACATCTTGAAAACCATTTCCTTATACTTCTCTTATTTTTCTCAGAGTGCTGGCCCCAAAGTAGCTGTTCAATATATATTTACGAATAAAAATTGAAATGTAGGTTAACTTTTTTCTGCTTGCAATTTTGTTTAATTATTCTTGCACATGAAAAGATACAGCAATCCACCAGTTTTTAGCCAATGCAGTATTATAATGGTTTATTTGGTGAAGTGCTGCAATGGATGCATATGGAGGAGTGGGGAGAATACGGAACACACACACTGCCCTGTGTCACCTGAGAATGGCAATGCGCACGTGGGCAGGAGAAAGCTGGGACTGCAGGGGTTTCAGGAGAAAGAGCAGGGAGGGATGGATATGGAGCCAGCACTTGGTGCTGTAATACAAGAGGTGCTTAGTTAGCGTGATTTTAGTGCTCAAGAGCATGGATCATGAGGGATCTACTTGCCGGGCTAGGATGAAACCTTGTAGACAGTAATTCTCTCTAACCATTCATAAGTCTCAAATGACTGGACTTGTTATTAAAGTACTTTCAGACTTTATATGGCACCAACTGTAGTATCTAATAAGGTTTAGTAAAAGACATACAAGGATACCAGGAAATGGGCACCCCTCAACCTCCATGAGACGACATCACATAACCAGAGGGTAATGACAGTTTTGATGGTGTGAGCTGTGTCCTGGAGGAGGCCTCTCAGCATGGACATTTAACAAGCCAGATGAGAGATTGCTAACTGGATAGGTTGTTTTGAGGGCTCTTTCTCTAAATTCCTATAAATAGGAATGAAAAACTCCATAATATTTTATGGAGTATGTGATAGCTCTAAGTCATGGAGGGTTTTAGTTACACTGTTTGTACTGAGACACGTGAACGTAAACACCCTTCTTAAGCTTTCAAAAAAATGTATGAAATTACCAATTTACTCCCCAGAACCCCAGGACTGTTACCTTAGAAAACCATCAGAGAAGAATAGAGGGAAAACTAAGGCACCAAAAATTGGTGGCCAGCCCTTGTACAGGGTCACAGGAGTGACGATAATTCTTTGGTTAAAATTCAGACATCAGTAGTGGGAAGGAGAGGAGTGTTAGACACTGAAGGAATCTTAAGGATTTATGTATCAAGGATTTTTCTAGTAAGGATGCATGTTTGGCCTTTTATAAGGGAACTATTATAGAATGCAGGTGAGCTTCCCCCCTGAGGCACACTCTTGTGTTGCTCAATTCAGGCATGACCTTGACACTTGAGAAGCCAAACCATTCTGCTTCTTTTCTGAAGCCATCTGTTAACACCAGAAGTGTCCTGACTAAGGGGAAATGAGATTTACGGTGGGCCAAGAAGATGGAGGAAGAGGGAAAAGGTTTGATGAACATCTTATGACTTAATTTTACATTGCTTTCCCTGGACTGGAAGTTCAATTGGAAAATAAAGGATGTTTAATGGACTCCAAGACACTGTTGGAAAGTACAAAATTTATGGATCATACAATCATTCTAATGTGACTGACGTTTTCATATTGACCTTTTTCCCCATTTCATTGCATTAACCTAATTATGTATGTTAGCTGGAGGTAACCTTAGGTTATTAAGTATCCCAGCTCATTTTTTACAGAATTTCTTAAAAGAATTTAAATTTGGTACTCCACAGCAGGATGAAGACCAATATTTTATTGGCATTGTACAGAATAGAAATTTCACTGTTGTTCTTTAAAGACATAACAGACAAGACTCTTTTCTGGTTTGGGGTCTCAAGGAATTTCTGCAATGTGTTCCTTCAGTCATTAAAAAATTGAAAATATAGAAAATGTCTGTAGAAAATGAAACAACATTTCCCCCCCTCCCCCAAACCAATGAAGGACAGCTGCTGACAGGGAGATTGGATTAACAAAGGAGCAAGTGTATGAAATGCAGCAGTATTTGCCCAGACACTGAGTTTCTTTCAGCCTCTCGGGCTGGCAGTGGTGACAGAGCCATCTGTCCTATCGTCTTGCCCTCTGTAGTCAGCCATCAATTTTCCACAAGGGCTATCAGTGACAGCTCCCTCATAGTGACCATACTTGGACACGGCGTGTGTGACACGCTTTACGAGAGTAGCTTCAAGGATTTAGGACTTAAGATGCTGAGTCTGTGGAATAGGAGAAACAGAAAAACATATAGACAGGCCAAAGGTAGATGAAAAGTTAGAGAGACATTTACTTATCTGAGGAAACGGCTATACTTATTTTTGTTATGTTTGATCTTGAAATCCCACGCCGTATGGGTTTGACTCCTAATTCACATGTAGCGGGGCTTGTAAACAATGCTGTTGTCTGAGTAAATAGAAAGAAGCCAATAGGCTGTTCCTGAAAGTCAGAGAAAAGACGAAACACAAACTTTCCTGCATCTCATTTTGCGATGATTTTCCTTTTTTATAACGAGGTCCACAAAATTCTCTTCTGTCTGCTTCCCAGTTCCCTCTCCCTCTCTTGCAGCTGTTCTACCCTCACTAGAAATAATATGCATAAAAAGAGTATTCTACAAATATGCATCGAAATTGCCATGCTACTTTCCCCCTGCTTGCACTGATGCTAGAGAGTATTCAAGCTTGGTTTTTAGAGATCTAGGTTTCATGAAGAAAGATTTCAAGGATACATTTAAAATAATCTCCTTAAAATGTTATTTTGATAAAAGAGCATGAGGTCATTGTGAACATTCCTGGAAAACCAACATTCCATTTCAGGGAGAATTCAGTAACCTGCTTGGAATTGCTTTTGGTTGTTCTGAAATTTTATCATCTCCAACACTGCTCATAATAAGTGAGCTATTTTTCTGGGCAGAGAAGCCTTTTTGTGATTTTGGGGGGGATGCAAAATGTAGAAATTTGGGCTAGGAATTTTAATTCTGTTTTTCTCTGTGTGTCTCCTATAGAAGGTAAAACTTTGTATGCCTAAGATCATTTGCAGAATGTCTTCTTAAGACTCAGGCTAAATATTAGGCTAAACTCCAATCTGGAGAAGAAGTTTACTAATCAATATGCTTGATTCTAGCTGGTGAGAAAACAATTTTCAGAGTGAAGAGTTTCAGATGACTGTTTAATATAATATCAGCAAACTTCAGAGGTCATAGAGGAGAAGATTGAAAGACACATGGAAATTAAGAAGTTATAAAAACAAAAAGCAGATTAGGAGAAAATACAGTGAAACAAAATTAAGAAAAATTCTCTGAATATAAGGAGCTCCTACAAAAACGTAAGATGATGTAAACAAAAAAATGAGCAAAGAATATGGTCAGGCAATTCCCAAAAGAATATTAAAGGGCAAATAGGTAGATGAAAATATGTTTGGTCTGATTAGTAATTGGGGGAATTCTAATAGAAAACAAAAAGGTAATTTTGCCCATTGCTCAGAAAGTATTAAACATATATCCAGTGTTGGAGAGGATGTAGAAAAATTACAAAATGTATTATGAGGAACTTTGACCTAACTTTACAAAGACACACCAACTGTAAAAAAAAATCTTTGAAACAATTGAGGAAATTAAAACTATGGGTTGGGGGCTTCCCTGGTGGCGCAGTGGTTGAGAGTCTGCCTGCCGATGCAGGGAACACGGGTTCGTGCCCCGGTCTGGGAAGATCCCACATGCCACGGAGCGGCTGGGCCTGTGAGCCATGGCCGCTGAGCCTGTGAGTCTGGAGCCTGTGCGCTGCAACGGGAGAGGCCACAACAGTGAGAGGCCCACGTACCGCAAAAAAAAAAAAAAAAAAATGGGCTGGGCATTAGAAGGCAAGAGGGGATCGCGGTTAATTTTGTTAGGTGTGATATAGCTTATAAATACGTAAAAAGAAGTTCTTATTAGTTAGAGATGCAAAGTAAAATACCTATCGGTGAAATTGCATGATGGCCTAAGATTTACTTTAGAAACACTCTAGAATAAAAAATATGTGGGTGTGGGATAGATGAAACCAGACTGACAAAATGTTGCTAATTGTTAGAGGTGGGTGTATTAGTTTACTAGGGCTGCCATAACAAATACCACAGGCAGAGTGGTTTAAATAACAGAAATCTATTTTCTCACAGTTCTGGAGCCTACAAGTGCAAGAGTAAGGTGTCAACAGGTATGGTTTCTTCTGAAGCCTCTCTCCTTAGCTTGTAGATGGCCACTGTGCCGCCGTGTCCTCACGTGGTCTTTCCTCTAATGTACACATCCCTGGTGTCTCTTCTGTGTGTCTAAATTTCCTCTTCTTATAAGGACACTAGTCAGATTGCATTAGGGTTTACCCTAATGACCTCATTTTAACATAAACACCTCTTTAAAACCACTATCTCTAAATACAACCATATTGTGATGTATTGGGGGTTAGGGCTTCAACATATGAATTTGGGGGGGGGCACAATTCAGCCCATAACAACAATAGAAAATGGGTATATATGGGTTTATTATGCTATTCTCTCTACTTCTGGTAGATAATGGGTGAACATTTCCATAACACATACTTTTAAAAAGCACATTTGATGGTGCTATTTAGAAAAAAAAGAGAAAGATGGAGAAAAACATATTTATCTATCTATCTATCTATCTTCTACTCTATTTAAAAAAATGAATGGAAGTATGCAGACCAAACTGTTAACAGCTGTTACTTTTGCAGAGGGTAGTGGAATAAGAAGAGGTAAAGGGATCTTTTTAGGTTTACTTTATATTCATCTATATGTTTACCATATGTTTTTTGTTCTTTGCTCTCTCTCCCTCTCTCCCTCTCTGTTGGATTGATGGTTTTCTTTGTTTCTTTTTTAAACACAAAAAGAAAAATTTAATCTTTTATTAGAATTTAGTGGTTTGAAGGTGATTTTTTAATAATACATGCCTATTTTAGCTAAATATATTGAAGTCTTCCAAACAATAACAGATATTATTTTTATTATTTCATTTACTACTATATAATTTTTTAAAATATACTTTACTTTTTAGTGTAGTTTTAGGTCCATAGCAAAATTGAGCAGAAGGCAGAGAGATTCCTCATATACTACCAGGCCCTACATGCACACAGCCTACCCCAATATCAAAATCCTGCACCAAAGTGGTACATCTGTTACAATTGACAAACTTACGTTGACTCATCATTATCACTCAAGGTCCTTAGTTTACATTAGAGTGTCCATACTGTGGACTTTGACAAATGTATAATGACATGCACGTGCAGGTTTTTGTGTAGACATAGGTTTTTATCTCCTTCGCATAAATACCAAGGAGTGCAATTGCTGGATCATGTGGTAAGAGTATGTTTAGTTTTGTAAGAAACTGCCCACTGTCTTCCAAACTGTTTGTACCATTTTGCATTCCCATCGTGACTGAGAATTCCTGGTCCTCCACATTCTTGTCAGCATTTGGTGTTGCAGTGTTCTGGATTTTGGCCATTCTATTAAGTATGTAGTGGTATCTAACTGTTTTTTTGTTTTGTATTTCCCTGACAACATATGACATGGTGGATCTTTCCATATGCTTATTTGCCATCCGTATAGCTTCTTTAGTGTGCTGTCTGTTCAGGTCTTTAGTTCATATTTTTTTGTTGCTCAGGTTGTTCATTTTCATATTGTTGAGTTTTATCTTTGCTTCTTTTTTTCTCTAGTGCTTTGGATCTTATTATCCCTGATTTTAGATATTTTTTTTTGTTCTTCTGATGATTACCTTTAAAATTTTAATATGTATTTTAAAAATTGTTGTCTAATAATATGTATCTACATTTTCTCAATGAACAAACAAAATATTTTAGCATAGTTTTACTTGTCTATATGCACCATGATTTTTTGTCTCACATTTTGCAGCCATTAGGATTTTAGATTTAGCTTGTTAATGATTTTTTTAAACATTGTTAATCAACCTTGATTATATGATTGATTTATGTCTTTGTTCACTACGGTTTTTTAATTCCATATCATTCCTTTCTTTGGATTTTTTTCTTCAGGAAAAGGTTTGTGATGAATAAATATTCTCAATTCTTGCATATCTAAAATGATTTTTGCCCTTGAACTTAATGCTAGTTTTGCTGGGTATAGAATTGTAGGTTCAAGATATTTTCCCTTAGGGCTTCAAAATATTGCTGTATTGTCTTCTAGATTCCATTTTTGCTTGTTTAGAAGTCTCACACCAGTTGGAATCTTTTTCCTTTTTAAATAACTGTCCCCTTCTTTCTGGAAACTTTTAGAATTTTCTATTTATCTTTGGTATTTTGAAATTTCACAATGATATGTTCATCTATAAATTTTTAAATTTATTATGACCGGAATTGATGGAAACTTTCAAACTGAAGGCTAATACTTTTCTACATTTCTAGGAGATTTTTTTTTTTTTTCTAGGAGATTTTCTTTGATTAACTCTGTATTTTTCTTCTTTTCTTTATAAAACTTCTATAAAAATGTATGCAGAGAATGGAACTTCTGGATCTATCCTTTTATCTCCTAATTTTATTCCAGAACATCTTTGTGGGGTTTTTTTTTTTTGCATAATATTCTGGAACAATTACCTGACTTGATGGGCCAGCTTACTGATTTGCTTTACTTTTTGGTTGCTTTGCTAGTTAATTCATGTACTGAGTGTTTTAAAAGGCAACATATTTGAAATTTCCAAGCTCTTTAGTAGTTTCTTTTTCAGGGAGGCTCTACCATTTCAAATCTCTCTGAGGATGTCAATAATACTTATTTTAAATTATTGTTGTTTGTCCTGTTTTTTTTAAAATGTATGTTTATTATAATATCTTTTCCCTAGATTATTAGTCATTTCTGTTTTCTTCAGACACTTGGTACTTCCTGGTTGTATACTCAAGTTTGTATTTGATAATTCTCATTCATGTGTTCATAGAGCCTAGTTCTGTGTAAAAAAACAATTTGTGGATTTGGCTAGATGTGGTATCAGATGTTCATATCTTCCTTGAGTGAGGGCTCCCTGTTCTTCTGGATGTCACTGCTAGTTGGAGCTTCACCTCTTTGGACTAAGTTCTCATACTACTTTTATTTGACAATGGATCTATATTACTTTGTGACTTGAAAAAAAAATTTTTTAAGCATTAAAATATTAAAAAATGATTTCTCACTGCCTGAATCTGGCCAAATGCACCTTTAAGCTTATATTTCAAAAAAAATGGTTAGGGTGTGATTACCTCTCAAGAAACAGTGTGGCAATTGAGAATGCTCATCTTCTGATAAAATCTTTTAGTGAGAAATATATTATATATAATATTAAATATATATTTATGTTTATTATATTATGTTAGATATGTATTTATATAGCTATACATTTATTTATTTATATAATATATAATATATTATATATATATAAGTGAACATTTGCATATGCCAGAAAAAAGAAGGTAGATTTGTAAGTATGTGTTAGTATTGTTACTATTCTTCGATGTTGCCCTAGGGAAGATTCTTACTAACTCAAGTTTTATTCATCAAGGCAGGAACTAAATCTACTATACTATTTGAACAGGCACCACTCTGAAAGGTTAACCACGCAAGGGTTATTAAAAGTAAGCCACTCAGAATATTTTGTAAGCATGATTTTGGGAGGAAGGTGAAGAGACTAAGATAGGCACTGTAATTATTTTCCTTACCAAAAATCAGTAATAGATATATAATCATTTCTATATCATCTCTGTAATGGCAGTTTTAAATGATGACAGGAAAAAATATAAACTGTTGCAAAATAGGTTGTCCTTAATACCATTTCTTCCAGTTAATTTGAAGATTATCTGAAATATGTCACTATTGATATGCTTAACCGATAACTACTACAGCAGAGATGATCAAATTCATTTTATAGCTAGAGGACTTGAGGCTCAGACTGAAATATCCTTCTTATTAAAAACACATGCAATCAATTAGAAATATCTGAAAAGTAACTTGGATTCTAGATAAGTAGTTTTTGTTATTCTCTGCACTAGATTGATTGATTGATTGATTCTTTTATTCATTTAACCAAACTCCACTCAACTGACTACCTGATATTTAACAGTAAATACTCACTAAGCAATGTAGTTCTACATTTGTGAGATGGCTGTCACAATGCAAGTCATTTATAATGTTTTGAATAAATTTTAAAAATCTACTAGAATTGAAAGCTTTGATTCACCATGTCCTAAAATGAGTTTTCTACTAGAATTGAAAGCTTTGATTCACCGTCCTAAAATGAGTTATGTCAAACAGTACTTTCACAGAAGTTTCCTTTTACAGAGTAATGTTAAGTGAAAAAGGGTTAAACAGATTTTTTAATAAAGGACTTTTCAGAGCCTTTACTAAGCTAATGGTCACTGTTAATATCCTCTGGGGATAGTATGCCAAATTTCTCAAACTTATTTCACCAAGAAGTACTTTTTTTCTCTCCCACAAAACATCTTGTGCATTGATGTTCTGTGGGACACACTTGGCATTGCTCGTTTGAGAGTTACTTTCTTGTTTTCTGTCTTGTGTAACACACTTTTTTTTTCTTCTTGGTTACTCCAATAATAAACTGTGAGGAGAATCAAGAACTTTCCCTTTAGTTTTTTTCTGTAAATATGCCATTCTATGACCTAGCAAATAAATGTAGAATGATACTGATATATGGGAATCCCAGTGTAGACACGTTGTGAAGGTTATTTATCTCTAATCAGAAACAATACTTGCCTTTTTCTTTGGTGGCCACATGAGGGAGCTAAAAAGAGTCAAAGATTTCCTTCTTTTTTTCTTTAATAGGGAATTTTATCCACTTTAAAATACCTATCAATGTGCGTGACTAAATGTCAGATTTTACTTTTTTCAAGTTCATTTTTTGAAAGTCTGTTAACAATATTATCTCAGGGAAAAGAAAAGCATCAACAGAGGATGAACTCTATATTGCCATAAAAATTCAGGGGAGTGTGTATGTGTATGTGTGATTCTCTCTCAGTGCACCAGAGGCTAAGGGGGTATAAACTTTCAGAAAGAAGACTGTACATTTATTTATCTGAGAATTGTTAAGATTGTATTTTAATATGATAGGAGAAACAGAGGTAATATATATTATATATATATTATATATATATATATGAATGTAACATACATATATTATTAGCCAGGTTGGTAATAAAATTAGCTTTTTTGATTCAAATTCCTAATGTATGGAAGACATTTCCAGGACCCTTGAATGTACAAGTGTGCCTTTTCCAAATGCCTTCTCCCTGCCTCCTCTCCTTAAACCAGAGGTAAACACCATCATGGATTGTGTATTTATCATGCTATGCATGATATTTAGCACATATGTATACCTTCCTAAAAATACATTTTTAAAACCCTTTTCTTGAGCTTTAAATTGCTTACAGTTAGTCTTCTGAGCCTTTTTTCCACCATACAATATCATATATAAAATTCATTCAAGTTGTGCATGGGGGTGTATTTCACTTATTTTTACTGCTATATAACCTTCCATGTTTTTGTCCCTGCCACAAATTATTCACCAGTTCTATTTATGTGTACTCGGATTTTATTTTTATTTTTGTCCTTATGGAGACTGTATACATTTTCATAGTATGTCTCATGGTGCAAATTTAAAGGAGTTTTTCTAGTACAGTCCGAATCCCTTGGAATAGAGTTATGCACATGTTTGTATTAAAAAGGTAATCCCAGTTTTATTTCAAAGTTTGTACCAGAAATGAATAAGAATTCCTATTGCTCTATAACTTTGCCAACACTTGTTTTTTTCATAATTAAGAAATATTACCAATTGATTATGTTTAAAACGTTATATTATTATTGAGGTCTTATGAACATTTGTTTAATTTTTATTGAGGTTTTTTTGACAGGCTCATTGGGCATTTATGTTTCCTCTTTTTTCTTTGGCCGTGCTGCGTGGCTTGCTGGATCTTAGTTCCCTGACCAGGGACTAAATGGGCCACGGCAGTGAAAGTGCCGAGTCCTAACCACTGGACCGCCAGGGAGCTCCCTGTGTTTCCTCTTTTGTGAAATGCTGATTTATGACTTTTGTCCATTTTCCTTTTGAAGTGTTTTTGTTCTCGTTGAATTTTAAATGCAGTTTTTACATTCTAGATATGAATCTTTTATTGGTTATATGTACATCCTGCCTTCTCATTCTCTTTATGGTATGTTTTGATTAAAGGATCTTAATTTTCATTTTTGAATTTATCAGTTTTTCTTGATGGTTTCTGCTTTTTGTGCCCTGTTTAAAAATCATTCTCTGTTTGTTGGTCATTAAGATAAGATATTAGCCTATATTTACATCAAAATATTTACATATTTTGATTTTCACATTTTCACTTTTTAAAAAATCTGGAATTGATTTTTGTGTAGAAGATGAGGAAGGGATCCAGTTTGATTCTTTTTATTTGTTAATCAATTGTAACAGCCTCACTTATTGCATAGCCCATCCTTTCTTATAACCAGCTTCCTATGTTAAATTCTCATTAATTCTAATAATTTGTAGGTTATTTTGGAGTTTTCTGTGTTGTTAATCTGAATATTGTGATATTTCTGTTTCTTTTTTTCCCCAATAATAGTACCTTTTGGTTCTTCTTATCTTTGCATATTTCACACAGAATCTCTGGTACCCTAGTGAATAAAAGCAATCATTTCAGATATCTTGTCTCATTCCTTATTTTGAAAAGAATATTTCCAATATTTCACCATTAAAATAATTTGATTTTTGGAGGTTAACCCTTTGCCAGGTTAAAGTATTTCCTTTCTATCCCCAGTTTGGTTAGAGTATTTATCAAAAATGGGTGCTGAATTTTATGAAATCTAGTCTCTGCATCTATTGGGATCATCATAGGTTTTCTCCCTAAACAGTTAACATGATAAATGACATCAGTGGATTTGCTAGATTTGATTTACTAATATTCTAAATATTTTATTCAGGATTTTGCATTCATGTTTATGAATGACCTAGAAAAGTAATTTTCTTTACTTGTGCTTTCCTTGTCTGGTCTTTTTTTGTTTGTTTGTTTGTGTTTGTTTTTGTTTTTTTGGTATCAAGCTATACTAGCAACTTAGAATTAGTTGGGATGTGTTTCCTCTTTTGCTATTTCTGGTAGAGGTTGCATAAGGTTGGAGTGGTCTATTCCTTGAAAGTTTGACAAAACTTGTCTGTAAATTGCCTAAAAGTTTGATAGAATCTGATTGTTTCCTTTGTAGAATAACCTTCAAATGTGATACAATTGCTTTAGTAGGGCTTTCTTTTAAAGACTATACAGGTTTTCTATTTCTTTTGGCGTTGATTTTGGTAAGTTTTTAAAATAAGAGTTTAACAATTTTATCTTAGTTTTCCAATTTATAAGAAATAATTTGGTTGTAGTAGTTTCTTATCTTTTTAATCACTACTGTATCTGTGGCTATATCTTTTTCTTTTTTTATCTGGTATTTTAGCTACTAGTAATTTTGATTTTTTCCCCTCTTGCTCAAACTTGCCAGAGATTTGTCAATTTTATTAGTCTTTTTAAACACCCAAAATCTGGCTTTATTTGTCCTCTCGTATTTTTATTTCCTTCCTTTAAAAATAAAATTTTGCTTTATCAAAATTTTCTGAGCACACAGAAACATCTGAACATAAAGATGTTCAAAAAATAGTAGGCTCTTGCCTACTCTCTCCCATTTCTTCCTTCTTGGACACATCACTTTCATTTCTTTTATTATTTTTTTAACATCTTTATTGGAGTATAACTGCTTTACAATGGTGTGTTAGTTTCTGCTTTATAACAAGGTGTATCAGCTTTTCTTTTAGTTGATTATTTTGATATTTATTAAGACTCTAAATGACAGGTTTTTACTGCTACTTCCTAATTTTTAAGTTTTAGGCATTTTCCAATGAACTCCATATTAGGTTAAAACTCTTCTTTCCTACCACAATATATTTTATTTCATAGCACAAATCACAATCACAGTTTTACATTTCTTTGCATAATTATTTTATTAATTTTTTTTTCCCTTTTAGAAGGTTTGTATGGTCAAGGACCTTACATGCTTTTGGTTTCCATTGATTCTCTAATGTCTAGAACAGGGTGGACATTCAACTATTCATTGAGTGAGTGAATGAATGAATGAACTGCATAAATGTGAAAAGGAGAACTGTCAGGAATTGAAAGAGATGGGGCTTCTTTGAGGGACAACTTGAACAGGATGAGTGAGGCAAGGCATTGTCAGTTATACCAGGTCATCTGTAGCTAGATTGCAGTACCTAAGAATGTGAATTCCTGTTTTGCACAAGGCAGTATTGGTGCCTTTTTTGGTTTTTCTTTTATTTTCTTTTGTTTCCCTTAGGTTCATAATAAAGAGCATTAAAAAATGTTCTGTTTCTACAGAGCTAAAGGTAAAGAAATATGGAGATGAGTTTCATTCCATGGGCTTAGATGGTGAGGGTGGGAGTGGATTTGTCCTGGAAGGCTGGGTTACTGTTTAAGTGCCAGGGGAGCAAGTAAGTAGAGAAGCATAGTGCATGGGTAATAGTGGTCCTTTCTGATTTCCATTTTTTTTTTTAATGTACTCATTTAAAATTTTAAAACTACATAAATTTTCCAACAGGCACACAATAGTAAACAGAAAGTGAATCCTTTCTCTGTATCAACATTTTAATTTTTCCAATCTTATTTTATTTATCCCTACTGTATTAGGGTTTTCCAGAGAAGCAGAACAAACAGTATATATGTATATACACACACATATATAATAAATCATATATACATATGATTTATTGTAAAGAACTGGCTTACACGATTATGGAGGCTGAGAAGTCCCAAGATCTGCATTCTGCAAGTTGGAGACCCAGAAAAATTGGTTCAGTTCCAATCAGAGTCCGAAGGCCTAAGAACCAGGAGAGCCAATGGTGTCTTGGCAGGTCCAAGACCCAAGAAGGGCTGATGTTTCAGTTGGAGTCTGAAGGCAAGGAAAAACTGATGTTACAGCTCAAGTAGCCAGGCAGGAGGAGTTCCCTCTAACTCAGCCTTTTTGTTCTGTGCAGCTCTTCAATTGATTGGAGGCCCAACCATGCATTAGGGAGGGCAAACTGCTTTACTCAGATAGAGCTGCTGATTCAGATGTTAATCTCATCCAGAAACACCCTCAGAGACACACCCAGAATAATGTTTGACCAAATGTATGGGTACCCTGTGGCCCAGTCAAGTTGACAAAATTTAACCATCACATTCACCCATATTATGTTTTAAGCAAATTCAAAGTATCATATTTTAAATGAAAATGCTTCAGTATTTCCTGCTACATCATAAGAATTTTCTAAAAAGTAAACTTTATTTATTTATTTTTTTAAAATTTTCTTCTTTCTTTTTATTGTCCAATAGGTTTAATGAAATATATCTTTTTTTTTTTACATCTTTATTGGGGTATAATTGCTTTACAGTGGTGTGTTAGTTTCTGCTTTATAATAAACTTTATTTTTTAAATCGATTTTAGATTCACAGCAAAATTGCAAAATAGTACATAGAGTTCCTATATACCTCATACCCAGTATCTCTTATTATTAACATGTTACACTAGTATGGTATACATTTGTTATAATTAATGAACCAGTATTGATACATTATTGTTAACCAAGGTCCATCATTATTTACATTCTCTTAGTTTTTACTTAATGTCCTTTTTCTATTGCAGAATCCCATCCAAGATATTATATTACATTAGTAGTTATGCTCCTACAGCTTCTCTTGGCTGTGTTAGTTTCTCAGACTTCCCTTGTTTTTGATGATCTTGACAATTTTGAGGACTACTGGTCAGGTGATGTCAGAATGCTCCTAATATTGAAATTTGTTTGACGTTTTTCTCATGATTACACTGACGTGATAGGTTTTGGGGTTGAAGACTACAGAGGTAAAGTATCATTCTCATCACATCATAACAAGTACACACACTACCAAAAGGACTTATCACTGTTGGTGTTGACCTTGACCACCTGGCTGAGATAGTTTGTCAGATTTCTCCACTGTAAAGTTACTCTTTTTCCCTCCTTTCCATACTGTACTTTTGGGAAGAAACACACTATGAGGAACTCACACTTAAGGGCTAGGGAGTTATGCTCTCTTCCTTGAGTGCAAAGTGTCTACATATATTATTTGGAATTCTTCTTCATGGGGGATTTATCTTTCCTCATTAAAAAAATTTTATTTATTTATTTATTTACTCATAGATATTTATTTTATGGTTTGGGTTATAATCCAATACTGTTTTATTTTCTTGCTCAAATTTTTTCATCTTTGATCATTTGGAGCTTGACTACTTGGAGTTCTTTTAGTTGTCTTTTGTGTCCCTCCCTTTAACATACTCCCATCTATATAGGTTTACAATTTTCTAATTAAGTTTAAAAATTTTTGAGCACTTTCCTCCTGGCATTATAGGATGCTCCATGCTTATCTTGTATATTTTATGCCCCAGTCTTAGGATCAGCCTTTTCTTAAAGAGATCTGTTTCCTTTCATTGGAAAATGGTGTTAGACACCAAGATCTGGACACTAGGTGTGCTCATTACTACCTAGTTGTCGTTACTTCTAGGCATTTTCAGCTGACAGAGCAAGGGAATCTATGTGTGTGCAAACTTACGTATATATACAGATATACAAGTATTTCTATATGTAATCATTTGTATATATATTAAATTAAAAATGAGTTCAGATGGATGTCTCCAATTCTAATCCACTACAAAATAGATCATTCTAGCCTCGCACCCTTGCTTATTTGTAAATTACCAGTCCAAGAGTAAGAAATCTGGCTCTCACCTTTCACTGTTTATTTATTTAATTGTTTAATTCTAATATATATATGATACTGATAACAATATATATATATAGGATCAGAATTCTTCATTTGTACGTTCTTTGGAAATCACTTTATTAACTAGAGTATACTGCTATGTTCTGTTTCTTTTGCCTTTAGTTTCACAGACTCCACTCATTTCTAAAGCTACTAAGGGCAGCACACCCCCATCCCCCAACTCTCTTCAGAGTGTTGTTTCATACATTTGTAACAGATTGTTTTGTCACATTCTGCATTCCATTCTGTGATTCCCCTCAACTTTCTAAATAATTTCTAAAAATTTGTGTCCATTAAGATTCACTCTTTGTACCGTAAAGTTCTATGGGTTTGACAAATGCATACTGTTATGTATCTATAAATACAGTATCATATAGAATAGTTTCAGTGCTCTAAAAGTCACCTGTGCTTCTCATAGTCAACTCCTCCCTACCCTGAATCCTCTGGCAACCACTAATGTTTTTACTTTTGCCTTTATTCAGAATGTCATAGAGCTGGAATCATACAGTACGTAGTCTTTCAGATGCTTCTTTTAACTTAGCACCATGCATTTAAGGTTCATGTATGCTTTTTGTGGGTTGATAGCTAATTTCTTTTTAATACCACATGATGTTCCATTGTGTGAGTGTGACATAGTTTTTTTTAATCCTTTTGCCCATTGAAGGGCTTCTTGGTTGCCTCCAGTTTTTGGAGATAATGAATAAAGCTATTACAAATGTTTGTGTGCAGGATTTTGTGAAAACATAAGTTTTCAGATTAACTGGGGAAATATCCAGAAGTGCAATTGCTGGATCGTGTGGTAAAGCTATGTTTAGTTTTCTTTTTTTAATTAATTAATTTATTTGTTTTTGGCTGTGTTAGGTCTT
The DNA here is from genome assembly GCF_005190385.1 of Monodon monoceros. NCBI lineage: Eukaryota > Metazoa > Chordata > Mammalia > Artiodactyla > Monodontidae > Monodon > Monodon monoceros. Next base: position 45,912,442 of record NW_021703771.1, on the reverse strand, counting down.
CGTTTCTGTGCGAGGGCTTTCTCTAGTTGTGGCAAGCGGGGGCCACTCTTCATCGCGATGCGCGGGCCTCTCACTATCGCGGCCTCTCTTGTTGCGGAGCACAGGCCCCAGACGCGCAGGCTCAGTAGCTGTGGCTCACAGGCCTAGTTGCTCCGCGGCATGTGGGATCTTCCCAGACCAGGGCTCGAACCCGTGTCCCCTGCATTAGCAGGGAGATTCTCAACCACTGCATCACCAGGGAAGCCCTATGTTTAGTTTTATAAGAAACTACCAAACTGTCTTACAAAATGGCTATATCATTTTGCATTCCCAACAGCACTGAATGAAAATTCCTGTTGCTCTACACCCTTGCCATCATTTGGCGTTGTCAGTTTTTTGTATGTTAGTCATTCTGATAGGTGTGTGGTGGTATCTCATTATTGTCCTAAGATAGTTTTTAAATGAAGAACTAAATCAAACAGCCATTTATATTAGTTAATTAGCGATTTGGACTAGCTAATATATCTGATTATTTTGATTGTTTTTGAAATAACTTGACTGAATTTTTTTAAAAATCCTACTTATCTCATTTTGAAGATCTGCACATATACCTCATATATTTAATGAAATGTAAACACTCATGATAACTATAGTAGAGAAAAGAACATGATTCTTCTATATAAATGTATTTAGATCATTTGCCTCCTGTAAAATGCAAGATTAATGCAAAGATTGATTTTTAATTTTCTTATATGGTATGTTAAAAGTTCAGTTTATTTAAGGACAATTTGAATTATTATTATTTTTCATTTTTATATTAACAAGTTTAATGTTTTAAAAAGACCAAACTTATGGGGGAAGAGGCCAAGGTATTTACATATCCCCCAAAAGGAAAATCTTATAGAAGTGAAATTGCACAATAACAAGGGAACAGAAGAAAGCAGAAGAATGGAAGAGCCTGTGACAACATTATTTATTCGACGTTTGCTGAATTATGAATGAATTCAGTTCAACAAATTTTTTTTCAGTTGTTCCTATGTAGTAAACAGCTGAAGGCGCAGCAGTGAATAAAGACAGACAATATCCCCACTCTTATGCAACTTCTATGCTAGTAAATGAATTTGGATGATGAGTTAATGAGTAAATACTACAACATTCTTTTATGGTCATGTCATAAACTCTTGCGATCTTAAATTATTTGAATGAAATATTTGAAATTTCATCTCACCAGATGCTACTTGTGCTATGACTCCTTATTTTTTGTCCATTTTTAGGTTGATTTTGCCCTAGAAATCCCCATGCTTGGTCATGTACATGACTGCTGTCTGCAAGGTAACACCCGGAGAGCTTATTACATCCATACGCTGGGGGAATGGGGAACATGTTTCAGGGATGGGTGAATGGTTTTTCATTCTGTCAGAGAGATCAAATTATCAGCAGGGCTGCTAATCTGCCTATCTGCAAAAATAGCCAGGAATATGCACAAATGTAAACATAAAAGGAGACGCTCATAATTTGCATAGCTCTCGTGTTTGTCCATCAGTCAGCGTAAATGCTTGTAAGCTGTTAGGCTGGACACACATATGCTGTAGCTTGAGGAGTTGTCATTTTATCTTCTAATGAGATGCTTTATTATCACCATTAATTGATTAAACATTTTCAACACTCTCTGAGTAAACCAGTCACGCAATCTATTTCTACCTTGGGCTTCTGTTTATGGTTGGAGTGTGCCAAACATCCAGACTAAATGAAAATATACCCTCCAGGAACCACGCGTGGCATCTCTCATAAAAAGCTGCAGCACCTCTCTGAAGCACGGCCGCTATGTTGTGGGGAATCCCGGGAATCTTTAGCTTAGCTCACTGTGCTAGGAGGGCTGGAAAGTGAGTGGTGAGGGAGGCTTCATGCGCGGATGATTGGCATACATACGTCTCTCCTTTTGAGGGCAAAGGAGCAGTGTCAAGGAACAGATTAGGTATCCCTGGGATAACTGGGGTTTGTGGCAATCCCAGTTGACAATGTGAATTCCAGCCAGATCTCTGAGGCCGCCCCCAGTGCTGAGCTTCTGTGGTTTTGTGGATCAGGGGAGGATGCTGATCCCCTGTTGCTTGTGCCTTGCCCATTTAAAATTCTCTATCAAATCCAAATAAAAAGAAATGATCCCTGCTTGCCGCTCCATTTCGAAGATGACTCTAAAGGCTGGGAAGGCCAGTGGGGGGTGGGGAAGGGGAAGAGCTTGGCTAAATGGAAAGTGTTGAGATGATTCAAAGGGCTCATGCTGACAGAGCAGGGTTGGCTTGACCTTCTGTGGGGGCCATGTATGCAGCCTCCTACTGGTGGTTATTTTGGGTGCTGGAAAGCCTGCCGGCCCTGAAATATCTCTCCGTGCCATCTTGCCAGGTTCTGAAATTCCCACAAGAGCCATCCTCCACTTAAAGGCATTGTGCCTACGGAAGGCGTGGTTCGAGCACAGCCACCCATAGGCAAGAGCACATATTTAACCCGTAATCGCCCATAAGCCTGGAACCTGGCTGCACAGAACAGCTAGCAGCTGTTGGTAACCCAACACTGTCTTGCTAAGAGAAGCTTTTCGACAGCCTCTTCACATAAGTGGGGGAAATGGGTGCTGCAAAGCTCTGGATCAGGAGTGTAATGGCTTCTATGGGAGCAGCCAAATTGCTGCAGTGATGGTGTCTCCATTCCATCCTCCCAGGGTATGGGAAGGCTAGACTTTGGATACTGAGAGGAATGTGGAAAGGCAAATACCATCAAGGCAGTGCAGATAAGTTCATGGATGATGGATCCAATGTGGAATCAGGGAGTGCTTGGGTCACACCCTTAACTAAGGGAAGAAGACAACTTTATTTGATGCTCCCCCCCTCCCCCAATATCCTGCTTCTGGTCAGTAAAGGTGTCTGATGGTTTCACCATAATTATTTCTTTGGGCATAAGAGGCACCTGTTAAAAGGTAAACATGTTCTCAGAGAGGGATAACCAGGCATTTTTCAGAATTGAGAGCATTCATGAGAATTAAATCATCTCATAGTATAGCCTGAAAGAAAGCTTGGAAGCTTGGTATGCTGCAGCTGTGTGTGAGAAAAACATTCTTCACAAAGTGTTGGAACCCGACAGCCTGCTCTGGGGAGTTAGCCCACTTCCTAGTAAGTGTGGTTAGAGGGTCACATGTTCTTTTCATAAAACTAAATTCTTAGGATGGTATTTAGGGCTGCTTTTCTCTTCTGGCTTTGCTTCTCTTCTTTCTTTGCCTTGGTTTCTCTCTCTGAATTCCCTGCAGGGTGTGGAAAGCTGCATCCCTATAACCCCCTCTATTTTCCTCACTTCCTCTGGGCACGCATTGCATGGCTCAGAACCTGGCTAGACAGATGGACGCCACCGCAGGTACAAGCAGCCCTCTCTTCCTTTGAACATGCTTCTGGGAGCTGGTCATATACCTGTGCTTCCCAGGCAGCCTACTGACAGTGTGGCAATTTAAGAGCAGACTCCCTGAAGCTGTTCTGCTGGTGAATCTGCCCTAAAAGCAACAGCTATGGGTCACCAACAGAGAAAGGGTAGAGAGCACGCTCCCCCAGAGGACAAACAGGAGCCTGCAAAACAGCAAAGAAACAGAATAGGGGCTTTGAACTCGGGGAGTATTAGGAAGTGCCAAAGAGAGAGCAAGTAGAATTGGATGTGAAAAAAGTCAGATGGACTCGGGTTTAAAACTCAGTAGCTGTGCCACCTGGAAGTTACTTAGTGTCTTTGAGCCATAATTTTCTTTTACAAGTGATAGATTAATAGTAATATCTGCTTCATGAGGTGTAATGCAAAGCACATGGTTGATCAGCACTATGATTCTGGCTCATAAGAGGCATTTAAAATATTCATTATCATGATTATTATTAAGAGCATTTTCAGTAGAGTGGTGGACTGAGTTTGAACAGGCAGTTAGGAAGTGAAGTCCAGTTAGGAAAGGAGATAGAGTTACACAGTTTTAACTTTTGGCTCAGGTGGGGTTGAATTAACGATTTTTTTTAAGATGAAGGAAACTTGAGCATGGGTGTAGATTCAAAGAGAAGTTAGAGACATGATATTCAAGAAAAGAGGGATAATTTATAAATCAAGTTGCTGAATAACTTAATAGGAAGTAGACATGATCTCAAGAGCAATGATTATCATCCGAAAAGAGCAGGGACACATTTTACTTTGAAAGAAAGGGAAGCTTTGTAAGGATGGATAAATATTTCATGAGCTTGGGAGTGGTAGAAACAGAGGGAATTTGAGAGATTCATGCCTAGTGGATTCTGATCTATGGAAAGCATTAGTAGTGACCACAGGATCATGGCCTTTGGAAGAATAATAAAGCATGGAAAAGCCACAAATCTACAAGCCAATGCTCTTCACGATCCAGGGACCAGTATTGGTCTTCAGTCTGAGACATCATAAGGAGATTATACCAGAATGTAAATCAGTTGTTCCACTAAGGGCACTAGTGAATTCAGCCTTTTTTTTTTTTTTTTTTTCCTTAGCAAGACTTTCTCAATGATGGAAAGAGCGTGTTCTTTTACATTCTGGTGCAAGCTCGTCTTGTCACAGAATGGCAACATATAGTTACGACATAGCCATGTAGACTGGCTACTTAGAGTTACATTGCTCTAAACCACTGAATTTTGGGGGGTTGTTGGTTGTGGCAGTTGAGCTGACCCAGCCAACTGCTATGTTCTGGATGTTTGCATCGTCCCAAAATTCATACTTTGAAATCTCAACCCCCAAAGATGATGGTATTAGGAGGCAAGGTCTTTGGGAGGTGCTTAAGTCATGAGAGTGGAGCCCTCAATGAATGTAATTAGTGCCTTATAAAAGAGGGTCCAGAGAGAGATCACTAGCCGCTTCAACCATGTGAGAACACAGTGAGAAGGCACCTGTATGAACCAGAATACCACCATGCTGGTGTCTTGATCATGGACTTTCCAGCCTCCAGAACTGTGAGCAAAAGCCACCCAGTCTGTGGTATTTTGTTATAACAGTCCTAACAGACTAAGACGACAATACAGTAGGTTTGGGGAAACAGAAAAAAACGCAGGGTAGCAAATTGTAGTCAGAGAAGGAACATTCAGGATTCCAAATGTCAGGGGATTGTGGAATGCTCTTTGTGCTGTAGGTTTGGGAGGCAGAAAGATAGGTGCTAGAGAGAAAGCCCAGAAGTGGTGAGTAACGGCTTTGGAATTCCAGCTGGAAATTTGGTGTAACATTCTGTCATCATTTAAAAACATTCTCTTTCCAGGTGTGGTGAGGATAGTTGTCTATGTCTATGGGAGGTTTGGGAGTTAAAATTGCCATGACTTTTATCTCAGCACCGTCACTGTCTGGTTGTTGTCCTTGAGCAAGACACTTTGCTGAACTTCAGTTTCCTCATCTGTAGACATGTGGACAACACTGTTTACTCTACAGTACTGAGTACAGTTCATGATAACCCAAGGTAAGACATGTAAAGCAAACAGGACATGACTGAGCACTTATTGCCCACCCAATGCAAATTGCTTTCTCTTGTTTCTGTTATAGGCAGAGTGGAGGCCCACCTGAGTTTGCTCTATGACAACCCTCCAATACAACTTGTTGCAGTTATAGGAACGTTCTATAATCTACACTTTCCAATGTGGTAGCTACTTCCTCTGTGTGGCCGAATACTTGAAATGTTGACCAGTGCAACTAAGGACTGATAGTTTAATTTTATGTCATTTTAATTAATTCAAAATTTAATTTAAATAGCTACATATGGCTAGTGGTTATCATATTGGATGGAATGGCCCACAGGCATTATTGTTCTAACTGTTTCAATCTGTCTTTTTCTAGTCCATCTTCTGTATTGCTGTCTGAGTTAGCTTACTGAAGTACCACTCTTGTCATATGATTTTTTCATCTCAAACATCTTTAATAGTTCTGTGTTTTCTGTCAAACAAAATGAGGTGGGGTCTGAGCAAGTAAAGAAGAGGCCAAGAGAGGAAAAGTGTTAGTCAGGCTTCTCCAGAGAAACAGAACCAACAGAAAATAGATAGATAGATAGATAGGGATTTATTTTAGGGAATTGGCTCATGTGATTGTGGAGGCTGGCAAGTATAAAATCTGCTGGGTAGACCAGCAGGCTGGAGACCTAGGGGAGAGTAGATTTTGTGGTGCAAAGGCTGCCTCCTGGCAGAATTCCCTCTTCTTCTGGGAAAGATCAGTCTTTTTCTAGAAGGCCTTTAACTGATTGGATAAGGCCCACCCACATTACAAAGAGTAAACTGTTTTACTCAACATCTACCGATTTAAATGTCAATGTCATTGAAAAAACAAACCTTCAAAGTAACATCTAAAATAATGTTTGACCAAATATCTGAGTACCATGGCCTACCCAAGTTGACACATAAAATTAACCATCACACCTGATAATACCTCTGTCTAGACATTCATCACCAATTCTTAGTATCAAAGAAGAAACAAAGTCAGGCTTTCTGTGTGGGGATAGCCATTCTTTCTGCCATGCCATATGGTAGGCATATAAAAACTTTCTTTTTCCTTCAAAACCTCTATCCCCTGGCCCTTTGACTATCTCTTTGGCCCTTTTCTTGTTTGTGAAAACCCAACACTTGTCTATGCTGTCTCCATGTGGATTCTAATCAGGCTGATTCTGAAAATGACCCTGGCACTGGGTGTGCAGGGTCTTGGTCAGCAGCATGTGCAGCTTTGGTCGCTTCTGTGCTGGGCTTGGCCTGATTAAAACCAGGGACTTGGGGACTTCCCTGGTGGTACAGTCGTTAAGAATCCACCTGCCAGTGCAGGGGACATGGGTTTGAGCCCTGGTCCGGGAAGATCCCACATGCTGTGGAGCAACTAAGCCTGTGCGCCACAACTACTGAGCCTGTGCTCTACAGCCCGTGAGCCACAACTACTGAGCCCCCATGCCACAACTACTGAAGCCTGCGTGCCTAGAGCCTGTGCTCCGCAACAAAGAGAAGCCACCGTAATGAGAAGCCCGTGCACAGTGACAAAGTGTAGCCCCCACTCACTGCAACTAGAGAAAGCCCGTTCACAGCAACAAAGACCCAATGCAGCCAAGAAATGAAAATAAATAAATAAAATAAAATTTATTTAAAAAACCCCCCAAAAACAGGGACTTGGAGGGGAAAAGCTTTATATCTTGTTATCAGTTCATTGAGTCATTTAGCCTCTGCCTGACTCTGTAAATGTGACAGTGTTACTAACAGCTTGAGCCCAATTTGATTTATTGGTGAAATTAAATTCTATACTTCTACAATGATGTCAGTACTTCCTGGGTCTTTAAAAAAAAAAAAAGAAAACACCAAGGCAGAGCAGCAACTGCGAGCTTAACTGGTTAATCCATAAGTTGTCCAGGCCAGTTGCTCTCTAGATGTCAGGAGAGCAGTGCACTTCCCATTCTGCTCTGGTGAACACAAAAAGAAACCACTCCTTAAAATTTCCAGTGTAGTCAAACCATTAAAATAAAACATTAAACACTCTCTCAAAATATTTTGGGGAAAGATTGTGATTTGCATTTCTGAGAGTCTTTTAACGACAAGAGTATGATGAAAGCAGGTTTTCTTCTTCACAGAATGTAACAAGATTTTTAAAGAAGGAGATAAATATGTGAAGCACAATTTAGTATTATTATTGGTATTAAGCTGGCAAATTTGGTCTGCTTGACAATATGAAGATGACAATATGTTATAACTATGGAGATCAGTAAATTTACAGGAACATTTCTATACTCTGTAAAATCATTTCTGTCATTCTCACACTCTGAATTAGGAAAACCCAGCTGCGGAAAAAACCATTATGCAGTTAAATAAAACACAGTTGATACAATTGCAACATTCATCTAAAAAATGCTGACATTGGGGGAAGAATTTGGATAGTCCATTTTAATAGGTGACACAGCCCACCTGCCTGGTAAGTGTAACTAATGGAGAAAGAAAGGGTGGTGAAATCTGAGCCTCCAGCATCTCCAGAAAACAAGTTTTTACTCATGAAAGTAAAATGGGACTTATAAAAAGTAAACCTTCATGTAAATCTATTATTTCTTTGTGGACATGTAGAGTGTAACTCTATTAGTCATCCTCCTGTTTGTTTAGATTGAAATTGAGCAGCCTGTTTGGATCAAGGGGCTTTTGGGGGTCCTGGAATATTGGGGTAAATTGACTTCAACCTAGTATAGGCACCACTGTTAAAAAGATGTAACCTCAATATTACAAAATGACTTTGTGTAAAGTGTCTAGTTGCAATTTGGAAAAGACTTCGTGGACCATGAGCACACAATAAGGATGAACAAATCCAATTAGCATTGTATTGATATATACATGACTTTGCTTCTGAGTAAGGAGCTGAATATCACCCAGGGCTCCTTGACTGCCAGTTACCCAGATCTCTAGAGAGAGGCATCTGAGACACAGGAAGACATTTCAGTCCATTGGTGGTTGACCTGAGATGCTGTCGGGCCTCCACGTCAAGCATGTTCTTTAATCCCAGGAAACTATAACTATGACCAAGTGATTTAAATCACCAGTGCTCTACAATACAAAGGAAATCCATTCTTAAGAAATCTGATGGGAATGGTGTGAATGTGAAAGTGCAGATAGTGAGGCAGAAGTTGAAGCCATAACAAATGGGATAAAAACGTTGGATTGTATTCAGATGTGCATTTGTTTGAGGAAATCTGTCCTGTCTGGGTGGTCTGGGCCTTTTGTCTTTCTCTTAGCCTTTGCTATTGTAGAACAATCATTCTTTTAGGTCAGTTTTTTATTTTGCTTTCATCATGTATACATGATTGTACATACCTTGAAAGAAAACTATTTCCATGGTTGTTATGCTACTTCCCTAATATGGAAAAAGAAATAGCCAAGTCCAGGAAGCACAGAGAGTCCCATACAGGATAAATCCAAGGAGAAACACACCAAGACACATATTAATCAGACTATCAAAAATTAAATACAAAGAAAAAATGTTAGAAGCAGCAAGGGAAAAACAACAAATAATATAAAAGGGAATCCCCATAAGGTTAACAGCTGATCTTTCAGCAGAAATTCTGCAAGCCAGAAGGGAGTGACATGACATATTTAAAGTGATGAACGGGAAAAACCTACAACCAAGATTACTCTACCCATCAAGGATCTCATTCAGATTCAACAGAGAAATTAAAACCTTTACAGACAAGCAAAACTAAGAGAATTCAGCACCACCAAACCAGCTTTACAACAAATGATAAAGGAACTTCTCTAGGCAGGAAACACAAGAGAAGGAAAAGACCTATAATAACAAACCCAAAACAGTTAAGAAAATGGTAATAAGAACATACATATTGATAACTACCTTAAATGTAAATGGATTAAATGCTCCAACCAAAAGACATAGACTGGCTGAATGGATACAAAACAAGACCCGTATATATGCTATCTACAAGAGACCCACTTCAGACCTAGGGACATATACAGACTGAAAGTGAGGGGATGGAAAAAGATATTCCATGCAAATGGAAATCAAAAGAAAGCTGGAGTAGCAATTCTCATAACAGATAATGTAGACTTTAAAATAAAGACTATTACAAGAGACAAAGAAGGACACTACATAATGCTCAAGGGATCAATCCAAGAAGAAGATATAACAATTGTAAATATTTATGCACCCAACACAGAAGCACCTCGATACATAAGGCAATTACTAACAGCCATAAAAGGGGAAATTGACAGTAATACAATCATAGTAGGGTACCCACTTTCACCAATGGACAGATCATCCAAACTGAAAATAAATAAGGAAACACAAGCTTTAAATGATACATTAAACAAGATGGACTTAATTGATATTTATAGGACATTCCATCCAAAAACAACAGAATACACCTTCTTCTCAAGTGCTCATGGAACATTCTCCAGGACAGATCATATCTTGAGTCAAAACTCAAGCCTTGGTAAATTTAAGAAAATTGAAATCATATCAAGTATCTTTTCCAACCACAACACTCTGAGACCAGATATCAATTACAGGAAAATATCTGTAAAAATACAAACACATGGAGGCTAAACAATACGCTACTAGATAACCAAGAGATTACTGAAGAAATCAAAGAGGAAATCAGAAAATACCTAGAAACAAGTGACAATGAAAACACGACCACACTAAACCTATGGGAAGCAGCAAAAGCAGTTCTAAGAGGGAACTTTATAGCAATCCAATCCTACCTCAAGAAACAAGAAACATCTCAAATAAACAACCTAAGCTTACACCTAAAGAAATTAGAGAAAGAAGAAGAAAAATACCCCAAAGTTAGCAGAAGGAAAGAAATCATAAAGAACAGATCAGAAGTAAATGAAAAAGAAATGAAAGAAATAATAGCAAAGATCAATAAAACTAAAAGCTGGTTCTTTGAGAAGATAAACAAAATTGATAAACCATTAACCAGACTCATCAAGAAAAAAAGGGGGAAGATTCAAATCAATAGAATTAGAAAATGAAAAAGGAGAAGTAACAACTAACACTGCAGAAATACAAAGGATCATGAGAGATTATTGCAAGCAACTATACGCCAGTAAAATGGACAATTGCGAAGAAATGGACAAATTCTTAAAATAAGCACAACCTTCCGAGACTGAACCAGGAAGAAATAGAAAATATGAACAGACCAATCTCAAGCACTGAAATTGAAACTGTGATTAAAAATCTTCCAACAACAAAAGCCCAGGACCAGATGGCTTCACAGACAAATTCTATCAAACATTTAGAGAAGAGCTAACACCTATCCTTCTCAAACTCTTCCAAAATATAGCAGAGGGAGGAACACTCCCAAACTAATTCTATGAGGCCACCATCACCCTGATACCAAAACCAGACAGGGATGTCACAAAGAAAGAAACCTACAGGCCAATATCACTGATGAAGATAGATGCAAAAGTCCTCAACAAAATACTAGCAAACAGAATCCAACAGCACATTAAAAGGATCATACACCATGATCAAGTGGGGTTTATCCCAACAATGCAAGGATTCTTCAATATACGCAAATCAATCAATGTGATACACCATTTTAACAAATTGAAGGAGAAAAACCATATGATCATCTCAATAGCTGCAAAAAAGCTTTTGACAAAATTCAACACCCATTTATGATAAAACCCCCCAGAAAGTAGGCATAGAGGGAACTTACCTTAACGTAATAAAGGCCATATATGACAAACCCACAGACAACATCAGTCTCAATGGTGAAAAATTGAAACCATTTCCTCTAAGATCAGGAACAAGAGACGGTTGTCCACTCTCACCACTATTATTCAACATAGTTTTGGAAGTTTTAGCCACAGCAATCAGAGAAGAAGAAGAAATAAAAGGAATCCAAATCGGAAAAAAAGAAGTAAAGCTGTCACTGTTTTCAGATGACATAATACTATACATAGAGAATCCTAAAAATGCTACCAGAAAACTACTAGAGCTAATCAACAAATCTGGTAAAGTAGCAGGATACAAAGTTAATGCACAGAAATCTCTTGCATTCCTATACACTAATGATGAAAAACATGAAAGAGAAATTAAGGAAACACTTCCATTTACCATTGCAACAAAAGGAGTAAAATACCTAGGAATAAACCTACCTAAGGAGACAAAAGACCTGTATGCAGAAAACTGTAAGACACTGATGAAAGAAATTAAAGATGATACAAACAGATGGAGAGATATACCATGTTCTTGGACTGGAAGAATCCACATTGTGAAAATGACTATACTACCCAAAGCAATCTACAGATTCAATGCAATCCCTATCAAACTACCAATAGCATTTTTCACAGAACTAGAACAAAAAATTTCACAATTCATATGGAAATACGGAAGACCCAGAATAGCCAAAGCAATCTTGAGAAAGAAAAATGGAGCTGGAGGAATCAGGCTCCCTGAATTCAGACAATACTACAAAGCTACAGTAATTAAGTTGTATGGTACTGGCACAAAAACAGAAATATAGATCACAGGAAAAGGAGAGAAAGCCCAGAGATATACCCACGCACATATGGTCACCTTATCTTTGATAAAGGAGGCAAGAATATACAATGGAGAAAAGACAGCCTCTTCAATAAGTGGTGCTGGGAAAACTGGACAGCTACATGTCAAAGAATGAAATTAGAACACTCCCTAACACCATACACAAAAATAAACTAAAATGGATTAAAGACCTAAATGTAAGGCCAGACACTTTAAAACTCTTAGAGGAAAACATAGGCAGAACACTCATGACATAAATCACAGCGAGATCCTTTTTGACCCACCTCCTAGAGAACTGGAAATAAAAACAAAAATAAACAAATGTGACCTAATGAAACTTAAAAGATTTTGAACAGCAAAGGAAACCATAAACAAGACGAAAAGACAATCCTCAGAATGGGAGAAAATATTTGCAAATGAAGCAACTGACAAAAGATTAACCTCCAAAATTTACCAGCAGCTCCTGCAGCTCAATATCAAAAAAACAAACAACCCAATCCAAAAATGGGCAGAAGACCTAAATAGACATTTCTCCAAAGAAGATATACAGATTGCCAACAAACACATGAATGGATGCTCAACATCACTAATCAGAGGAATGCAAATCAAAACTACAATGAGGTATCACCTCACACTGGTCAGAATGGCCATCATCAAAAAATCTACAAACAAATGCTGGAGGCTTCCCTGGTGGCGCAGCGGTTGAGAGTCCGCCTGCCGATGCAGGGGACGCAGGTTCCTGCCCCGGTCCGGGAGGATCCCACATGCCGTGGAGTGGCTGGGCCCGTGAGCCATGGCCGCTGAGCCTGCCCGTCCGGAGCCTGTGATCTGCAATGGGAGAGGCCACAACATTGAGAGGCCTGTGTACCACAAAATAAATAAATAAATAAAATAAATGCTGGAGAGGGTGTGGAGAAAAGGGAACCCTCTTGTACTGTTGGTGGAATGTAGATTGATACAGCCACTATGGAGAACAGTATGGAGGTTCCTTAAAAAACTAAAAATAGAACTACCATACGACCCAGCAATCCCACTACTGGGCATATACCCTGAGAAAACCATAATTCAAAAAGAGTCATGTACCACAATGTTCATTGCAGCTCTATTTCCAATAGCCAGGACACGGAAGCAACATAAGTGTCCACTGACAGATGAATGGATAAAGAAGAGGTGGCACATATATACAATGGAATATTACTCAGCCATAAAAAGAATTTGAGTTATTTGTAGTGAGGTGGATGGACCTAGAGTCTGTCAAACAGAGTGAAGTAAGTCAGAAAGAGAAAACCAAATACTGTACACTAACACATATATATGGAATCAAAAAAAAATGTTTCTGAGGAACCTAGGGACAGGGCAGGAATAAAGATGGAGATGTAGAGAATGGACTTGAGGACCCAGGGAGGGGGATGGGTAAGCTGGGACAAAGTGAGAGAGTGGCATGGACATATATACACTACCAAATGTAAAATAGATAGCTAGTTGGAAGAAGCCACATAGCACAGGGAGACCAGCTGTGTGCTTTGTGACCACCTAGAGGGGTTGGATAGGGAGAGTGAGAGGGAGATGCAAGAGGTAAGAGATGTGGGGATATTTGTATATGTATAGCTGATTCACTTTCTTATATAGCAGAAACTAACACACCATTGTAAATCAATTATATTCCAATAAAGATGTTAAAAAACTTTTTCACCTAGAAGCTTAGCATTTTACAAAATAAGGAGAATATAGCATACATGTGTCTGCAAAACTACAGATGGTGAGGCCATGCATTATACAAGAGCACTATGCATATGTGTGTATATCACTGAGTACCTGTTTATATTCTGTGAAGTAGCTATACTGGAATCTAGGTCCAGGTACGTAGATTTTCTTATGTCACATCTGTTGGGCTACTACAAACATAGGCATAAATGAAAGGAACTTAGGATAGGTTTTCCTTTATTCTATTTTCTTGCATACATTTTTTTCTGATATTTTCTTTCTAGATGGTAGAAGCTTCATGTTACGTCAGTTTGGACCATGTTTGGATACTAGTAACATAACACTTAATAGAGATTTTTTTTTGCTGTGGTATGAAGGATTCTTGAAGTTAATGGTGAAGGTATACAATCAGCTTCTCAGTGATGTTATTAAAGAGCCAGACTTTTTCCTCTCTTTCCATTCTGCTATCCTCAGTACATTGCCCTTTGTCTTCCTACTTGATTCCTCATGGAATGAAAATGGCTGCTGCAGCACCAGACATCCTGTCACATTAAAGTCAGGAAGAAGGGAGGGAGGATATCAACTTTAAGAGAGTCTGCCCCCAGATATTAGAAAAGCAAAAGATTTCCCTGAAATCCCTTGTAGACTTAAAGTCTGTGTCATGTGAGACTACTCCTGACTTTATGGAATATGAAGCAAGTGAATATTAAACTGAGAAAGTTGCCTCAGTAGCAGAGTTGGAGCTGTGTTAGCAAAGAAGAAAGCAGAAAAACACATGGGGTAGGCAACAGCATCTGCCACGCTAATCATAATAAAATGTCATTACTTGGCCGATCTTAATAACCTTCATTGATAGATTCCAACTCATCTTTGTAATGATCACTGGTTTTCCGAGGGTTGTACAACAACCAATAGCAGGTAATTAGACTCTAGAGCTTCTAATATTTTTCCATTTATTTAGGAATATCTAATATGATCTTGGGAGAAATAATGTTATAAAGAAGATATCCTATGTGATGGTAAGAGAAAAGGAGAAAAGGAGGGATAATATCATTGGCAAGATAATGTAAGTGGAGTTTTTTATGTACCGGATTTTATTTATGTTAGCTTTTCAACTGTGTAGCTTTAGGGTTAGTAGTCCAAGACATCACTTTTCAAAGTGTGTTCCTTAGAACAATAAATTCTAAGAGATTCTGTGTACAGGAAAGTTGGCAAACTAAGTTAAACGGATCAAATATGGTTAATCAGGTTCCTTTACTGCAAGACCTTTCAGAACCTTTGAAATATAATATGAATTGAGAACATCGGCAGGAAATTCCATACCATTATTCCATAGTTCTTCTACTTGTATAGTCATTCATTACACCATTTATTTAATAACAACTTTGGGGGAGGGGGGAAAACCATACCTTAAATATTGACTTCATAATAGCATATGTTTATCCACACAATTACATTCTTATTATTTTCTTCTCCTTTATGCTAGCATATTAGTTTGAAATGTTGCTTGATGTTTACTTTTCCTTTTTAGAAATGCCTTTTTCTTTAAAAACAAACAAACAAAAAAAACCTCGTAGCCCTTCCACCACTAAAAATAGACAAATATTAAGCATCATTGGTTCCAGAGAGGGAATCCCTGAAGGCAACAAAAAGCCAAATTTTTGGCTTTTGAGCGATTAAGTAAACTTTTCTAAATTTATACCAGAGCCAATATGCTTGAAAGATACAGCTTTCAAGTGGAGGAGTCAGTTGGCCCCTAGATAAGGTTATTTTGGAATTCATTTAAAAATATTCCTTGAGTACTTACTATGTGCTGGCTGCTGTAAATATTAATAAACAAAATACCCTACTCTCATAGCACTTGTATTCTAGCCCAAAGTAGAAGACAAGAAATACAATAGTATATAAGCAAACTATTAGGAGGCATTGTGGATACTGTAATGTTCCACTGGAAAACTTCTTCTGGAATGAAGCATTTACTTCTCTTGGCTGCTGATAGAAGTTGACCTTCAGCTGTCAGTCCTCTCTTGGGAGTGCCTTTAAAGAAAACTCACCCAAGGTTAGGTCTCTTTCCAGGGGCAGCCCACGTCCAGGTACAAAGGCCCAACCCTTTCATCCCAACTCAGAACTTCCCAGCTCCAGAAATCCCAGAAGGTCAGCTGAGGCCTTCATTGGGACAGCATTACAGTTCAACCTTTGCCCTCTCTGCCCAGCCCTGCTTCCCTGGCCTCACTTTCACGGATGCCTGGTCCCAGCTACTCCCTAATGAACATCCTGCCCTCTTATCAACATCTGGGAATCTGCAGTCCAAGGAAACTACCTGAGACAACAGGTGATAAACATGATGTTAAGAGAAAAAAAAAGAGGATGGGCAATTCATTTGGTGGGGCAGTGGCAGGGGCAAGGTTGTAGCATTAATTGAAGTATTCAGAGTAGGCAGCATGGAGAAAGTGGGACTTGAGCAGAGATGGGAAGGTGTTGAGGGAGTTATTGAGGAGATTTTTGGGAGCAGAACATTCCAGGAAGAGAGAACAGTTAAAGCAAAGGCCATAAGGCATAACGTGCATGCCTGGCGTGTTCAGGGAGCATCAGGAAGGCCAGTGGGGCTGGAGTTAGGAAGGGCAGGGTTAATGGGGTTAAGGTCATGTGAGGCCTTGGAGGCCATGGTAAGGCCTTCAGCTTTTATTGAGTGAAATAAAGAGCAGGTGCCAGGTTAGAACAGTGTGTCAGAACCTGACATGTTTTAGGCAGATTACTCCAGCTTCTTTGTGTAGAACAGACTATGAGAAAATAAGAGTAGAAGCAAGGAGTTCAGATAGGAAACTTAGTCCATTTGAGCTGCCGTAACAGAATACCGTCAATTGGGTAGCTTAAAAACAGCAGAAATTTATTTCTCACAGTTCTGGAGGCTGGAAGTCCAAGATGAAGGCACCAGAGGATTCAGTGCCTGCTGAGGGCCTGCTTACTGGTTCAGAGACAACATCTTTGTGCTGTGTTCTCACATGATGGAAGGTGGGAGAGAGGAGGGAGCTCTTTGGGTCTGTTTTATAAAGGCAACTAATCCCATGGATGAGGGCTCCACCTTCATGATTTAATCATCCCAAAGGTCCCACATCCTAATACCACCACGTTGGAGATGAGGTTTCAACACATGAATTTTGGGGGGACACAAATATTCAGTCTATGACAGAGACTATTGCAGTAGTGCTGGTGAGAAGTGATAATGGCTTGGAGTAGAGTGGCAGTAGAAGAGACAATATGAACTTGTTGGATTCTGAATACATTGTGAAAGGCCTCAGAGCCAATAGGATTTCCTGATGACTTGGATATAAGGGCTGGATTAGAATTTTAAGTAATTTGGCTTGAAAGATCAATGCCAAAAACTGAATGAAGAAGCCATGGAGTTTATCTCTAAATAATACACTATGAGAAGAATATACCATGAACCCCAAAAGAAATGAAAACCAACTCATGGCAAGGAGGAGATTTGGAGAGGATGTAACCAATTTGCAGTCTGTCTTTGAGAAATGCCCAGCATCCTCACCCTTCCAGCTCTGAAACCCTGGGGGTTGACTGGGCAACGAACACCCTGGATAGGTTGAGGGGAATCCTTACACAGACAGGACCATTGCAAAGCTTCCAAGGTATGGCCTGGAAGATGGAAAGACTAAGGGAGCTGATCCTCATCCAACAGAGCATTTGAGCAGTGGATTATCAGTGAGTGAGGTAGATGGGCCTGAGAGGATCCTTAGTGTCCTCTACATCAGAGTGGTGTGGTGGAGCTTCTAAATAGAGAGGGCCATGGACAGGGTTGCTATAGTAGAGATGTGTATGAATGAAGGAGACCCAGTGCCTGGGACCCCTGTGAGTAGAAGTTGGTGAGACGAGGAACATCAGTGATGGACACCAGTATGTGACAAGAGGGACCAGATAAGCTGAGGTAAGCTGTCCTGTAGAGGTTAGTATGGATGGAGGAGAGCAGTGGAGTCGTAGACCCTACCTGGGTGCCCAGATAATACACAAGAGGCAGAGTTTTATACTGGAAGAGAATGGCTTACCTTGCATTGTCCACTTTGAGTCTTCTACCTTCAGTGGACATGAGAGCTCAAGAGCTAAATTGATTCCAGTTAATAAAAAAGAAGGAAAATTGAATTTTGATACACTGAACTTTTGTAACTTGAAAATTCATACCTAGTAGATATTTATTCATTATCCAGAATTTCAGTTTGAACCTAGATCTTTGGCATTTTAAGTGTCTAAAGATATTTCTGAATTAATTCTGGTGCTAGCAGTCATACCTGTATAGCATCCTGAAGACATGCTGTTTCTCATAACCTACACTGGTTATCCTGATCTATTTAGCATCTTTTGGCTTGACACTATAAATTAGAAATATATCGAAGAATGCTGGTGTCTTTGTCTCCATTTCTTGATTAGTTAAATCTATAGTTATGACCCTGCATTTAATTAAATTACCTACAGATAAAATTAAACTCATTCATTTGAAAAGCAGCCCAAATTATTTTTTTAAAAATTGGGGTATAATTTACAACTAATGAAGTATACACATTAAAGTGAACGTTTAAAGTGTTTTGACAGCATGTACACCCGTGAAACCATCACCACAGTCTAGATGGTGAGCATTTCCAGCACATCCAAAACATTCCTCATGATGCTTTGCTATCTCTCCCTCAGCCACTAGACCCAGGCAAGCATTGATCTGATTTCTGTCACTATATATGTTTGCATTTTCTAGAATTTTACATACATAGAATCATATAGTATAGACTTTGTTGGGTCCAGCCTTTTTCGCTTGGCATCATAATTTTGAGATTCCTCCATGTTGTTTGCTAGGTAGGAATTTCATCATATGGATATAGCACTTGTTATTCATTCACCTGTTGTTGGACATCCTCCCCACCCAGCATAGTGGGTTAAATTGCGTTCCCTAAATATATATATATATATATATATATATATATATATATATATCTTCATCCTACTATCCTATGGTTTGCCTTTTTATTTATTTATTTTTAAATAAATTTATTTATTTATTTTTGGCTGCATTGTATCTTCGCTGCTGTGCGCGGGCTTTCTCTAGTTGCGGCGAGCGGGGGCTACTCTTCTTTGCGGTGCCCCGACTTCTTATCGCGGTGGCTTCTCTTGTTGTGGTTGTGGAGCACGGGCTTTAGGCACACGGGCTCAGTAGCCGTGGCTCTCGGGCTCTAGAGCGCAGGCTCAGTAGTTGTGAGGCTTAGTTGTGAGGCACACGGGCTTAGCTGCTCTGCAGCATGTGGGATCTTCCCAGACCAGGGCTCGATCCCGTGTCCCCTGCACTGGCAGGTGGATTCTTAACCACTGTGCCACCAGGGAAGCCCTGCCTTTTTATTTTTTAATGGTGCCTTTTGAAAAGAAAAAGTTCTAAATTTTGGTGAAGTCCAACATCAATGTTTCGTTTGTGTTTTCTATCTTTTGGGCCTTTCTAAGAAAACATGAAGTTCACTTGCATCCCCAGTGACAAATACTTGCTGTGATTTCCATAGATTTATGTTCCATAACCCTACTTCTGTGGTTTGGCATGCACATTGCTTTTGTTTCAGTGTTATATCACATCATAATATTGAGATAGTTTAAGCACAGTTAAAGACCCAGATTTGAGTTAAATTCAAATAACCAAAGTGGCAATTGAATGAACTGACTCATTTGGCAAATCCATCACTGTGTTCACATGTGCCTTGCATCCTCCTACTGGTGGGTGGTACCCTGGAGGTGCTGCCATTCATCCACTCATCCACATCCCTTCACTGCTGTGTATGGACATTGACATTGCAGCCCTAGCCTCTGCCTGTGGAAGAAGAAAGGAAGGCAGAGGCAGGGAAGGTGGGTGAGTAGCCGCAGAGTGTAGTGTAGGACTTTTTGCCCAAACCACAGCCATGGTGAAAGCCAGCTGCAAGTTTAATATAACTTTGTCTGCTGTGGTCAGGGCAAAGCACTTTCCCTTTAAAGAAACTTCTTTTGACTGCAACAGTTGCTAACTCGGGATAAGGAAAACATTTAAGAAAACTGAGTTGTGTGGTGGTGTGAGGATGAAGGGAGGGTTTAATTTCAGACTATGAGAGAGGAAAAAATATAACATTAAAAAGCTAAAGATGTTTCCTAAAAGGAGTTTCCATCTGACTTATGTTGATGTGCAGTTAGACTCTAATTAAAACACCCTAATTCTGTAATGTGGCAAGCCTATAGGAATGATCAGAATCTAAAGTGAGCATAAAACTAAATTAAGGACATATGATATAGCCATCCATAATAGGTGCTTTAAGTTTATATCATAAACATAACATTTTCATTAATTGTTTTACAATTTCATTTCAATATGATGCAGCTCATTTCTCTTTCCTTTTTCACACTCCTTGGCACCCCTTGAGTTGGACTGAAGGACTGAGTGACAGAATGGGAGGAGGTGTTAAAGAGTTTACATTCTGCAGCCATAAAAGACAGCAAATGTGATAGAGCTGGGAGTTAGGGAAATTGCTGCCTTGTGGAATTCCAGAAGGATTTAGTTGATTTGATTTTGTGTTTGACTCCCAGTAATGGGAGACATTCCAAACCCACTGCTTTTTGTGGATCAAATGTGTTGTTTTTTGGCCACCCAGCTGGGTGATGGGACTTAGCAAGAGTAAGAAACCATCTCCTGCAGAGTTGTGAGCGCCTGGAGGAGGGTTGAGTGCTCCCACTGGTATCTGAGCTATAAAGGCGTTGCAGAGAAACGTTAGAGGAGAGCAGAGACACCTGCTCTGCGTTCTCTGCAGGAGTGTCATGCTCCGAGTGAGAGGATGCCTTATGTGACTGAGGATTTAAAATGTTCTAAAGCAACTGAAATGGGAATCACATTGGGAACAAGGAATCAACTTGGGCTTCAGCGACGCCATAACTCACAGTCTACAAATGCAGCAGCGGCCACCAAGGAAAAGCTTATGTATACTTGATTGCTCATCTTTCATGGTCCCCATGCTCCTCTCAAATTTCTACCCATTCATTCAACCAGTATTCACTGAGAACACACTGTGCAGCCAGGCGCTGTTGCAGGCACCAAGGGTACAGCTGGGAACCAAACAAAACCTCCCCTCCAGGAGCTAACATTCTAGGTGGGGGAGACGGACCATAAACAAATAAATATTCTATGCCAAATAGTTAGAAATACTATGGGGAAAAAATACCAGGTTAAATACAGAAGCAGTTTTAGGGTAGTACATTTCGGAAGGTAAACAAGTTTTCCTCTTCATTAAATTTATACTGCTCACAACTTGTGAAGGCAAAGCAAGATGCCTAAGACAGACACACTCCTTGGACGCCATGTTTATATAAAAATATCTATGATTATTATGTTTTCACATATATTTCCTTTATGGCTGTCACGACCACCTGACGTGGGAAGCAGGACAGGTGTGCTCCTGCTGGGATACTGAGACTTGGAGAGGTTAATGATCTGCTCATTGATAGGCAACTGGTTAGAAGCAGACTTTAGATTTAAGTAATGTCGTATACCATGCTTATATCACACTTAATTTTTCATTCACTCAGCAAATATTTATTTAGTGCCTGGAATGTGTTGGGTCTGGATATGACTTTGGTGTCAATGGCAAATAAACAGACACTGACCCAGACTCAGGGAGTTCAGAGTGTTGTGGAGGAGACAGATATTAAGCAAATGTTTAGGTGTGACATAAATGTTAGGAAGACGTGTTTCAAGCTGGGGAATTTAGACGAGGGGACCTCACCTTGTCTGGCCTAAGAAATACGAAAGAATGAGTCATTTGAACAATCTAGATATAGTTGGGCAAATGTAATGAAACGTTATTGCATTAAAAATTCCTAAATGTAGCATATTTAAAGTTAACTGGTTGATCAAATTTGTAATTTATGTGTGCACCATTTAAAAAATTGAACTTCCGTCCTCATATATTTGTGTATGTATGCAGTTCTCCCTTAGCCATGACTGAATAGTTCTAGGTTCACAGCACCTCGGAGATAACATCTAGGTCTTTTCTTGGTGTATCATGAAGAAAGGACCACTGCTTATTTATCAACTTTTTAGGCATGATAATTACCCTTTGTATATGTTTCTAAAATGGTAAAGATCTACTCATAATATTTTGTCATTATTCTGATTTATGCAAAATTTTTAAGACTTGAAATTTATCTATTTAAGAGCAAGAACAAGCTAGACAGGACAGTTGCCCACGGGGTGGTACAGAAAGAGGATTGTGAATCTTATACAACCTGAGAGGTGCCTTCCTAGTGTGGCCCAAGGGAGAAACAAAGGGTTCTAACTGGGAAGACAACATTGTGGTGGAATGTGAAAGGAGGTGATGGTGATAAAAATGGAAAACAAGTAGTGAAGTTGGAAACAGGAGTTCCAAGAGGAGATCAAATAAGCAACCCATGAGAGAGTTCACCAACGGCGAACAAACATGTTTCTATATTGCCAAGCATGGGAAATTATGGTAGCTTAAAACAGTCACTCTTTTAAGATAAAACAGGTAAAAATGTAGACAATTTGATAATTTTGTTCCATATTCCAAGTGGGCCCATTAGCAGTTACTCTGGGCAGTTTTGATGCTCATAAATGTTGATTGATCTGAATTATGGAACTACTTTTGGAAACAGCTCTAATTTATAAGCCACTCTAACTTTCTTCAGTTTCTTCAGTCGAGTAGAATTTTGCTTCCCCACTTCTCAGTACTGCCCTCAGAAAGTACATGTAATAAGTCTACTTCTCCTTTAAATTATGGATCTTTAAATTTTGGAAAATGGTTCTTTCCAAAGTAATCCTTTCTTCAGCATCAAGAGAAGTTTTGCTCCTTCAATCATTTCTCAGATGACCTAGTTCTCAAGTCTTATTGTCCCTGTTGTCTTTTTCTAGATACTGTCTAGTTTCTTAAGTGCCTCTTAATACATGCTCACAATTGCCTGTGGTCTGATGGAGGATGAAGCCAATCTTTCAAACTGAGCTTACAGTCACACAAAAAAATCTTTCTGCATTGAAAGATTACTCAAAAGTAATAGAAGGCCATGTGTGGGCCTTTAAACATCTAAATATAAACAAATATTTATTGAGCACTTATTATGTGCTAGGTCCTGTTGTGGTGCTGGAGATAGAAGAATGAACACAATTGCCATATTTCTTGTTCTCACTGAGATGACATCATAGCAGAGTGTTAAAAGATAAACTATGACATACTAAAAATTTTAAGTTTTTTTTTTGTTTGTTTTGTTTTTAGCAAAAATCTATTTGAATTAGGCAGTGCCAAACTGAAAGTGGTTAGGAAACTCCACCAACAGGAGTTCCAGGACAGACTTTTATAGAGAAAAGGCAGAAGCAAAGCAAGGGAATGATTGATTGGCTACAGCTTAAATCCTAGTTGGCTGTTTGTGATTGGTTGTCCTTAGGTTTCCATTTTGTGATCTTGAGGCATTTACAGGCTTAGAGTTTGGTTTGCTTACCTAGGCTGCCATGGCATTAGAGCCACCTTAGTCTGATGGCCTCCTTGTTTAAGGGATTTAAAAGAGGGTCAGGGACAGGGGGCAAGGGACTGATGGATTGGGAGTTTGGGATTAGCAGATGCAAACTAGTATATGTAGGATGGATAAACAACAAGGTCCTACTGTATAGCACAGAGAACTATATTCAATATCCTGTACTAAACCATAATGGAAAAAAAATAAAGAGTGGCTGGACAAGAAATAAATAAACCAATAATTCCCATGCAATTCTGACAGTAGCCAGTATTTTAGAGGAAACAAAATGGGGCAATGTGATGGGAGCAGGACAACGTTGCCTAGGGGATGGGATGTCAGGAAGTTCTGCCAGGGATGATAAATGGATGGACACATGACTGGAAGGTATTAGCCATGGCAAGATCTGGACCACGTGCAAATCAGCTTGCTCCTCCTCGGTGACCCACCCCATTACCCCTTTTCCACAGGCATACTGAAATAGATTTACCCTTCCTTCTCTCAGATGAGTCATTTGAGATTCTCCTCTTTTTACTTCCCTATTTTGTTCTTTAAGGTTAAATGAAGATAAAGTTTCATGAAGATAAATTTGTGTGACTTTTTTGACTTTTGTTGTTGTTTGCTTGAGAATTAGTATTAAAAGGAGAAGAGAAACCTTTTTTCTAACCCACTTTCCTCTTTCTTTTCAAAGAAATAATAATGATTAGCTTCTATGGATTCCTTTACCATGTCCTAGTTGCTGAACTAGGCAGTATTCATGCAGTATCTGTGAGGTAGTTTCTATTATTAGCCTTGATATACTTATGGTTAAATGGAGGCACTGAGGAGTTACTAAAGGTCCTCAAGGTCACACACCTGGTAAGCGGAGGAGCCAAAATTTGCACATTTAACTCTTACGCTGTTACGAATGAGTAAGAGCAAAGCTGTACGTGTAAGTGAAGTTTGACAGTAGCCACAACTGCTTATGTAGAAGCAGGTCCCAACTAATCTGTGCTCACTGTGGGAGCACAGATTATAAACATATACTGAGCTTGTGTGGGCATATCTGGAGGACATTCACTGAGAGATCGAGCTGGCAATGGAGGAAGAAGTTACCCAAAGGGAAGCAAACTTCAGGGAACAGCAGTTTGGTTCAGGGACAGCGGTCAGCCCTGGAAGGGAGACGTAACCCCAGCCAGCCCCACGGCTGTCGTCTGAGTGTTCTCTGACCCTCTGGTCTGCCCCTGTGCCTTCATGCATGAATTCTGGGGGAGGGGGAAGGGTCAGGAAGGTGGGACACAGAGTAAGAGTGTAAGAACTCTAGAATCTTTGTAGGTAGCATAGGTTGAAGCAAGAGCGTCAGCATCCGTGGTATTAGGGATGGAGAATGACATTTTGGTGCCAGGAAAAACATTCAAACACTGATCATGATAATGTATTGAAGAGACTTTTCTACACTTACCCAACCCTGATCCTCGGCTCATCTCCAATCCCACCCAAGGAGGCTCAGAGATAGGATAAGAAGCTCCCTTTCTTTTGTATCATAAACTTTTAAGGATGTGTTTGTTATATGTGTACAGAAGAGTGCACTAATTATGAATGGACAGTGTACTCGGTTTTCACAAAGTGGACACCATATGGAGACCAAGAGGCAAAACTTAAATGCATCCCAGAAGCTCCCTTACTCTCCACCTCACTATCTTGACTTCTAACAGCATATGTTAGTGGAAGATATTGTATTTTTATTATTTTTTAAAAAATTGGTTCAAAGACCAATGGAAGTCTCCAGTTGCAAGACTTTTAATCTGTTTTTTATAGTTGATGAAAAAATTTTCAGCAACCGAATTACTCAGTATGGAAACATTTCCAAACACTCATTTCCAAAATGTTCTTTTAGAAGCATGAATTCCTTTCAAAAGCAACTACTTTCTCCCTCATCTCCCTCATAAGAAACTCATTTCTGAGTTTCTGACTAAGGAGATCTGGGGTGGGGCCCTAGAATTGGTATTTCTAACAAAGTCCCAGGTGAATTGATGCTGCTGGTCTGCCTTGAGAGCCTTGAGCACTACTGCTTGAAGCTAAGAGCTAATAGGGAAAAGATGAATAGGTTCGTAGGACTCCAGGCTGGAAGCCAGAATTTATTTTAGCTGATGGGTACGGAGTCACTTCGCCCTTTCTGGGTAAGGAATATGGAGGCCTGCCTTTGCCAAAGAGTGCCACATTTGGCAGACTCTTTCAGATGCTTTAAGTGTCTATGAGCAGTGCCACCATCACACTTCCCTTTGAGACTGACAGATATGTCACATCTGCACATCTTGGGAAATTGTTTAGAGGGTCTCTTTTATTCACCGTCTCCTAGGTACAGATGATAATATTTTATACTGAATTGTTATATTGTTCTTACTTTATATCTGAAATATATATGATTTATATAAAAAATCAATGTGATTTTTAATATATTTTAAATGTCCTATTTTTTCCTATTTATTCTTATTCCTAAAGTTGCTTCCTATTTATGTTGTACATCTCATTAGGAGACATGCCCATGATGCTTAGATTTAAAGAACAATACTGCCACAACTACCCACAGCACTCTAGAGCTCTTACTGTTTAATTTTTCTAAGCACTCACTTTCTTCAGGGTTTTGATTGTTTGAATACTGCTTAGGATCCATCCACACTGAGGAGGCAAGTTGTAGATCTGTAATTAGAGGGAGCAGACATCTGAAGTGAAACATCAGTATTGATAAAAGAGAGTTATGTGATGCTGATAAGATTGTCTATACACACCACATTTAATGTTTGGGCTCACTCGGAACTAGGGTCAGCCTCATTTATCCTAACTTTGTCAGCTCAGTGACTTGCCATTTAGAAGATGCTATCTCTCAAATGTCACCCAAAGCTGATTCATTGCAAATGAGCTACAAGCAATTAGAACTCAATCTTGAAAACAAATTTTTTTTCTAAATGATAGGATTATATGGGGGAAAAAAAAAACTGTGTAGAACACCATAATCTCTACTGTAAATGTTCTGTCGGTCATGACGAGAGGTGTCACTCTGGCCATGAAATCCTACACATTGTCTACAGCCATTCCTCCTGTTCTCACCTGGTGTTACAAAATGGCCACTGGGAACAAAAGGCTTACTATTTTGATGACCTAGGAAGGTTAAATGCTGCTGTCTTGACATCTGCTGGGATCTAATCATGCTATATTGTACTACTGGCCCCAATTCCTTACTCCTCCTGGTACTTACACCCTTTGCCATGTAACTTTCAGTGGCCTCTAACTATGGAGGAGAGTCTCTCTCTGCACCTTGGCTTTGGGTTTAGCATGTGCCTGTTGAGGCTAATAGAATGGACAGAAGTGGTGGTGTGCCAGTTCTGAACCTAGGCCTCAGGAAGTCTTATGTGTTTCTGTCTGTCCTCTTTCACCTCCCATCACCACGAGAACACATCTGGGTTAGGCCGTGGATCCTAGCATTAGAATAAGAGACACATGGACAAGAATTGCCCTTGCCAAGATGTACCAGCCAAACCCAGCTTAAAGCAGAGCCACCATTCAATACTGAGATACGTGAGCAAGCTAAGCCTAGATCAGCTGATCCCTCTCTGACTGTAGATGTATGAGCAAGCCTCACAGCAATCAGCAGTCATCCAGCTAAGCCACACCTAGATCAGCCAATCTCTGGCCAACCCACAGATTGCATAAGCTATAATAGATGATTGTTGTTCTAAGCCATTGAGTCTTGAGGTGCTTTTTTATACAGCTATAGCTGACTGATATATTTTCTGATGCCAAAGAGATCACCAAAATGTGACAAAAAAGGAAATGAAAATTGATGTGTGGAGAACTGAAAGCAACAAGTCATACATTTCTGTGTAAAAGACACTTCAGTAGTAAAAGGAATGGGATTTCAAAAAAGGAAGAAAAGAATAATGAACAAAATATTTAGAGAGGCATTTTCAAATACACAAGGATGAGCCAAAGGTAAGATAAGATTAGACATATCATTGAATGAATACTTATAAAATAAATGCACAGTGGATGGTTAAAAAAAAAGAAAAATGCTGTCTGAGGACTCTGGAAAATCCTTAGGCTGCCCATTTAAATGACAAAGCTAATTTCTGGGGGAAAAAAAGATCTAATTGAGGAGCCAGAAGGCAAAAATGTTGAAAAATTTACCTAAATAGTAACTCATTTATTCAATCAAATGACTGCTAATTTCTAGGCATGAAGTGTTCATAAAATGGTTATGATTTTATTCAGATAAAATAAAACTTAATCTTAAATCCATGGCATTTAAACTGATTTGTATGAGATTCTGGTAAAACCTTTTCAGACAACATAAATACTTGGAAATGTGTGAGCTTTGTTTGTTTTTGCTCAATATGGATAACATGAAGGAAAACATGAGCTAATTAAATCAGTATAAAAAATAGCTTATATTTTTATAGTCAGTTCTTAATTTGCAGTGTACTTTAACGTATTCTATTTACAGCAAAGTTGTTGAGGTCATTATTATCCTTATTTTACAACTAAAGTAACTGAGGCTCAGAGAGCTTAAGTGTTTTGGGGTACAGTTACTTCTGGCTCTGATTTCAGGTACTGATGTGCCCATCGGCATTGCTCTTTTTAAACATAAACATAAATGTTGGCAACAAAGCTTGAGACAATTCTTCAATCTGAATTATAGGAGTTCAGATGGAAGTATCACCATTCTGACATAATGTGAGAATATTCTTTAATCCCTGAAATAAGATACATTAGAAATTGTTAGGACTCCTGGGAAAATATTTAATATATACTGTTCTAAGAGAGCTAAAAGTTTGTCATATATTTAGAGTGCTAGAGTGAATAAATACTCAGCATTTAAATTGTTTGGTTTTGGTACTTGGTCACACACTGCCTTTTTCAGTGTATTTTATGGATGTGTCTTATCTACCCATGTGATTATTCCACTCAAATATTTCCCAAATTTCTTAGATGGAGCCAGAAATTCTCTTGGGGCCTTGCACTAATGTTAGTTTTCTTTTCTTTTTCTTTTTTTTCCCCAGAACTTATTTTCAAGGATGCCTGGTCCATAGCAGTTAGGAAATAAATATTTGTTCAATCAATAGGCCCCATGCTATGGGCCACTTGCTGCCAGCAATAATTGTGAATCCATGTGATAAAAATAGACTGCCCTGTGCTAGGTGCCTCACATATGTTATTTCCATTCACCATTATAACAATACTACCCAGTATGCATTCTTTTCCCTATTTGCAGATGAGAAAATGAGGCTCAGAGAGATTAAGTAATTTGCCCAAATTCACACAGCTGGTAAGTGGCCAAGGCTAGATTCACACCCAGGTTTGTAAGACCAGAAACCTAAAGTTGTTCACCTCTAGCTCCTTTCCTCAACAAATCAAGAAATCTGAGCAGTTTCCTTATCATCCCTGTAAAAGTGAAGAAAATAACGAGCTGTAAAATGCAGTTTCTAATGTGTTCCATTAGGCTTAACCTGAAGCAGATCTTGCAGGTGGGCCCCAGAGATCTTAGGTCTCGGTCCAAGCTCAGGGCTTTCCCTACCCATCTGCTACTCTTTCTTCATGCCCACGAGCTGACATTTCTTGATGATTGCTCACAAACTTGCATTCTGCTGAAACTCAGAGCTTTCTAAAATGCTTGCTTGCCAGTGGCTCTTTAGAGGTTTTCCAACAGCTGAGTGCTCTGGACAAACCTCCCTCCCTCACTTCCCCCTTAGCACATCATGCTTCCAGACTCCGCCCAGTCTGTGGGATGTTGTAGCTGGGTGGGAAAGGAGAGCAGCAATGGAGGAATCTAATTTCTGAGGACCTTCCAACAAAGATCGAGATGGTGGGCACGGTTGCTGAGCTGAGGTTGGACATAAAATATTTGATGATCTCCAGCTATTTTAGTGACCTCTTCCTTGTGCTTGTGAACCCTTTGTCTTGCCCTGAGAATATCTCCTGTGATGTAGCTGAAGGGGCAAGCTGGAAGTGACTGGGACCTTGGTGATGTGAAACCTCAACTAATATATAGATTGATGATTGCTTGGATTCTTGAAAGAAGAAAGAGGCCAGCCTACAGATAACCCTAGCCTTCCACCAAGACTCTATTTCCCACTTGTTAGAAATAGGACCTAAATTGGTATGAAACCGCCAAATAAAAATCAACAAAAGAATGCAGTGTCCATGTTTTCATACTGGCATTGCAAACACCCAACAAGCCAATAATAATAATTTCCCAAATTTGCCTTTGGCCGGGTCTAGCCCTTTTGCCCTAAGCATGTTTCCCTCTTGATGTCATGCTGTCTCCTCTTTGGCATTTTACTAGATCTTGTGGGTCTCTGTCAAGGGCACCAGACAAGCTTTCTGTCAGGAGTTTTTCCAGGCTAGGAGCCAAAAAAGTGGCTTGGGCTTGTCCAGAACCTCCTTAACTGTTCTTTTCAGCCTCATCGGTTATAAAAGAGGTGGGAGGGTGCAGGACACAATGGCTTATGTCATCTAGTGGTTTGCTGACTCCTTATTAATAAACATATAGAAATCTATAATAAGCATGTGAGTTGTCATTACCAGCATGCAGTTTATATCTAGAAGGAAGACATTAAGGGTTGGAAGTGGGAAATATCTTCCAACTTGATCTGTCTTCACCAAAGGAAGGAAAATCTTCTAGTTTTGCCAGTGTGAAAGCTCCATCTGCAACCAGTAATCAGCCTGATATTTGAGTCTCTATGTTCATTGTGGTTTTTGCATGGTGTGAAGTTGGCTGGACTTGCACTGTAACACAGACATCACACTGGGGCTCTCAGACACAAGATGGAAAGTTGAGCTGCCTATCAGTAAGCAATATTTTTAAAATCTTGGAGCCTTTTCATCATGACATCATTTGGTTTCACAGCTCAGATTGCTTCCTAGCCGATATTCTTTCCATCCAGAGTTACAACGTGCACCTTGTGGCGCTTTGGAAATGCCTCGAGACTTTCACTCTATTTTTACTTATAAATAGATTTCCACTACCATATAAATCAATTTAAGATTAAATCACCTTGTATTAGTATCCAAAATATTACCATAAATTGGAATGTGAAATAAGCTGTGATGAGACCAAACTCAGTTAGATGACACAAAAATATTGAGCAGCTAACATACCAATTCACGTTTTATTCAATTAAAAAATATTAGTTGGCTGGGTAAATATATTTATTTTGAAATTACTTTTCATTTAACTCAAGTTAATTTGTTTAGGTTTCCATTTTGTATCATTTCTTTTAGGGAGATTAGAAAATCACCATCCATTGAATCCTGGGATTATTTAGTTTGAATTTTGAATTGCCTGTTTATTTATTGGATACCTGAAATTGGTAGTTTAGATTGCAAAGCACAGTTCAAAAACATACAAGCAGCCTCAGAATAAACACTACACCTAAGTTTTTCATAGATTGCTTAAATCCTCTTATATTCAACTGCGTAGAGACAAACAGAGTGCCTTTAGCAAGATGAGCCATTGCTTTATTTTTAAAGCTCGCTTATGTCAACGCTTTCTATCCATGGCTAGGTTAGCCACCATTATTCAGGGGTGAGATCAGAGTCCTTTTCTTTCCTATTGCTGCTTGCCATTTTCTCAACACCTGCCTTGCAAGTGACAGCTCTGTGGGTGTCCTCATAAATTACAAATCATGTGCCTTGGTCCTGATGCCTTGGGACAGGCACAAAGTTAGAAACTGTCCTGTAACTTTAGAACTGTAGCTGCAGGATGGGACAGCTGAGTAGAGAACAGAGATGCACATCAGCAGGGGTTCTGTTAAGACACTATCAGGCCCCCTGCCTGATGCTGGTGGACAGTTTGTCCATTTTGTACTGAAAACTGAGTAGAAGTTGTAAAATGGAAAGCAACGGTCAGCAGGCAGAGGGAATGGGAGGATGCATCTGAAATGGAGGGTTTTTTTCCCCTTTTTTGGGTAATAATCAGGACTATGATCATGTGGTAAAAATATATTCCCATTGAGCATCCTCACTTTGTTGAAACACTTATTGGATTTGCTAAGACTGATGATGACTTTCTGATATCTGAATGGAATAAGGGTTTTAATTTCCTCCTTTAAACTTTCTCCTCCCATAGATTCTGTAATAAATGCTTGAAGTAAACATAAAAATAGCCCAAAATGTAAATATATATAATGAGTAGCTTTCTTTCCACATAATCTATCCTAGGTATATCACATAACTGGTATGCTTATGAGGAAACACGATATATCAGTTAGCTCTAACTGTGTAACACATCACCCCCAAAGCTTAGTGACTTAACAGAGCCATTTATTATTTCTCATGGGTCCACAGTTCTGCTGGTCAGTTTTCCTAGTCTGAGCTGCAATCAGCTAAACTCATTCAAGAATCTATGATCAGTAGCAGGTCCACTAGGCAGCCTTGTTAATCTTGGCCAAATTCTCTCATATATCTAGGGCTTCCGTTAGAACAATTGGGCAGATCTGACTGTATTCCATATATTGCAAACTGCCCTGAGCATATAATCATTGTGAATGCTTAGGAACAGAAAGACAATAGAAAATGTGCAAAACTTTATAAAGCCTCTGCTTATGTCAAGTTTGCTACTGTTCGACTGGCTGAAGCAAATCACACAGTAAATCCCAGAGTCAGTGTGGGAGGAGACTACAGTGTTGATACATGAATACATAAAAAATCGGAGCTATACATGCAATTCGTCTTCCACATGTGGCAAGCAGCATAAATTTTCCATCTGAATTATTGGTGTAATAGAATGTTATGATTAGGGTTATACTGACCAAGAACTATGGAGGCAGTCTGAAAGACCCCTCTACCACCACCTGCCCCCCCCCCACCTCTGCCATCCTGTCAGGTGCTATTCCTCCACCTAGAATAAGTTTATTTATAATATTAGGAATAAGACACAAAGGTCATGTCTTTGAAATTCTTTGGTTGTATTACAACAGCAGATCTCGCTATTTCTGCCTTTTTAAATGAGGGAAAAGGTTAGAAGGAGGGTTAGGGGACTCTCTTTTTCCCCCCTGCACCTGAAATATGTGTTTTCCAGGGATGGAAGCTGCAGTTGACCTGCACTGATATATATTTTTTTAATTAAGTAATTAATTAATTTTTTCTGTGGTACGCGGGCCTCTCACTGTTGTGGCCTCTCCCGTATCGGAGCACAGGCTCCGGACGCGCAGGCTCAGCGGCCATGGCTCACGGGCCCAGCCGCTCTGCGGCACGTGGGATCCTCCTGGACCGGGGCACGAACCCGTGTCCCCTGCATCAGCAGGTGGACTCTCAACCACTGCGCCGCCAGGGAAGCCCTTAATTTATTTATTTTTATTATTTATTTTATTTTTGGCCGCATTGGGTCTTCGTTGCTGTGTGCGGGCTTTCTCTAGCTGCAGCGAGTGGGGGCTACTCTTCGTTGCGGTGTGCGGGCTTCTCATTTTGGTGGCTTCTCTTGTTGTGGAGCATGGGCTCTAGGCGTGGGCTTCAGTAGTTGTGACTCACGGGCTTCAGTAGTTGTGGCTCACGGGCTTCAGTAGTTGTGGCTTGCGGGCTCTAGAGCACAGGCTCAGTAGTTGTGGCACACAGGCTTAGTGGCTCCGCGGCATGTGGGATCTTCCCGGACCAGGGTGCAAACCCATGTCCCCTGCATTAGCAGGTGGATTCTTAACCACTGCACCACCAGGGAAGCCCTGCACTGATATTTAATAGTGCATTCCTAGGATAAATCAGGCGATTTGCTGATGCTATGCCTAGCAAGGAAAAAATTAATCAAGTTTCCTGACATATGGGTTTTACCAGGTGTCTAGTTTGGTCTTGATGATATAGGATTTTCTCTTTTGCCCCCTGCTAGAGTGGAACTAAGGCTCAGGGCCACACATGCAGGCATGCAGCATGTTCTGATTTAGAAGCAAACCTCATCTTTTCCAAGACAGAGCAAAATTGTTCATGGACTTGATGAGCTCCACCTGCCCTGTTCTTCTCGTGTGGTAGAGGCAATTCTAGGAAATCTACTGTCTACCCGATGTGTGTGTGTGTGTGTGTGTGTGTGTGTGTGTGTGTGTGTGTGTGTTTGAACTAGTAATTATATAGCGGTCAGTGCTTCTCTTTCTGGTACCACACTCTGTCCTGGGAATCTGAAAGCTGGGTGCCAGTTTAGTGCTCTCAATATGGGGGCCAGCAGCATCAGAATCATCTGGGAAACTTGTTATAAGTGCAAATTCTGGCATCCTCACCCATTGAATCTGAAACTCTGGGTCAGGGAAGGGGGTCCACCAATCTGTGTTTTAACAAGCCTTCCAGGGGATTCTGATGCATGCTAAAGTTGGAGATCACTCATTTGGAGCTTCAGTAGCTGTTATGTCCAGTATGGTAGCCACTACCTACCTGTGGTTATTTATATTGACATTACTTATAACTATTTAAAAACAGCTCCTTTTTATTGTGGTAAAATATACACAACATTATTTGCCACTTCAGTCATTTTCAAGTGTACATTCACATTGTTGTGCTACCAGTACAACCATCTCCAGAACTAAGACAGCTCCTTTTTTTAAAAAATAAATTTATTTATTTTATGTATTTATTTTTGGCTGCGTTGAGTCTTCATTGCTGCACGTGGGCTTTTCTCTAGTTGCGGAGAGCAGGGGCCACTCTTTGTTGCGGTGCGCAGGCTTCTCATTGCAGTGGCTTCTCTTGTTGTGGAGCATGGGCTCTAGGCACATGGGCTTCAGTAGTTGTGGCTCGCCGGCTCAGCAGTTGTGGTTCGTGGGCTCTAGAGCGCAGGCTCAGGAGTTGTGGCGCACGGGCTTAGTTGCTCCGCGGCATGTGGGATCTTCCTGGACCAGGGCTTGAATCCATGTCCCCTGCATTGGCAGGCGGATTCCCAGCCCCTGCGCCACCAGGGAAGCCCCAACAGCTCTTTTTTAAATGTCTGAAGATAGTTTTATATGCTTAATATCTACTAAAAAATTAAGTGTTGGCCAAGCTAATAAAAATTAATATAAATATTAAGAGAATGTTAATAAAATAACTCATGAGTATCTTGAAAAAAATAAAATAAATTTCAGTTTCTCAGCCACACTATGTTTCAAGTGCTCAATAACAACATACAGCTAGGGGCGACTATATAAGATGGTACAAATATGGAGAATTTCATCCATCATTGTGGTTCTATTGCATAGCTCTGTTCTGTAGCTTTTCAACTCTCCAGCTAACTTTCTGGGACTCTAGGTCGTTCAAGCTCTGCTCCCCAGAGTGCTTCTCTATACAATGGGCAGGGTCTTGACTTTTGTAAACTCAGGGGTCTTTTATTATCTGGGATATCTTGGACATAACGAGGGCTTCCTTTCATCCTTGTGTATCTCTTATTTGTCATCTGTCCCTTGAGGTGAGAGGTGGAAATCATGCAGCCCAGTGGGCACATCCCACTCACAGATGTTTTAATTGGTACACATTGTTTAACAATGGAATGAATCCCCATTATTAAAAATTGGGATTATTTTACATAAAAATGTAAAATTTTTCATTTCTCTCCAAAAAATTGGTATATCTGGCCACCAGGACTCCTAGCTGCCTGTAATCTGCTGGGCTGGGAAACAGGCTCCCCTTTACTTGGGTTTGCACACTCCAGTTTGCCACAGGCCTCCTCCAGCCAGTTTCCCTCATTTACGTTCCCTACCTCACATCCGACTTGAAGTTGGATTGCTCCCCCCACTACATGCTTCCCGTCTTCTCTTCCCTAGCTACTCATTCCAGGGGCCATCGGGATTCTCACAATATCTATAAAACAGTCTCTGACAAGTTCTCTGATGACTGGATGGCTTGTCATTCCTCAGTGCAATCGATTTTTTTTTTTTTTTTTTTTTTTTTTGCGGTACGCGGGCCTCTCACTGTTGTGGCCTCTCCCGCTGTGGAGCACAGGCTCCGGATACGCAGACTCAGCGGCCATGGCTCACGGGCCCAGCGGCTCCACGTCATGTGGGATCTTCTCGGACCGGGGCACGAACCCGTGTCCCCTGCATCGGCAGGCTGACTCTCAACCACTGCGCCACCAGGAAAGCCCAGTGCAATCGATTTTTTCAGAGAACTTTTAACAGGCCACCTAAAATAACTGAAAGAAGCAGATCAGTAAACCAAGAGCGATACATTCACAGATGCCATCTCACTTCTGAGGCAGGATCCAAGACCCCTAACTTCCACTTGACTCAAAGCAAGGCTCCCCAGGTTACAGTGTGGAGCCGGTAAGACTCTTCCAGCAGGGCCTGCCTCAGGAAGGAAGAGCACTTTTCAAAAACACCAGAGAAATCTTCTTAGGTCCCTGTAGAGAGCAGAGAAATCTGACAGAAATGTGTATAATGCAAATGGACGTCTTGAATTACGAGACAGAAGCTGGGGTTATAGTTTTAAAAATTAAAGTATAGTTGATATACAATATTATGTTAGTTCCAAGTGTATAGCATCGTGATCTGGCAATCAAATACATTAGGAAATGCCAAGTCCAATAACCATCTGTCACCAAACCAAATTAGTACAATATTTTTGACTATATTTCTTACGCTGTATATTACATTCCTGTGACTTGTTTATTTTTATAACTGGAAGTTTGTACTTCTTAATTGCCTTCTACTATTTTGTTCATCCCCCCCACCCCTCTCCCCTATGGCAGTTACCAATTTGCTTTCTGTATGTGTAAGTCTGATTCTGTTTTATTTGTTTATTTGTTTTGTTTTTTAGATTCTACCTATAAGTGAGATCACATACTATTTATCTTTGTCTGTCTGACTTATTCACTTAGCGTAAAACCCTCTAGATCCATCCATGTTACCACAAAAAACAAGATTTTATTCTTTTTTATGGCCAATATTCCATTGTATATATATACCACATCTTCTTTATCTTTTCATCTGTCAATGAACATTTAGGTTGCTTCCATAACTGGCTACCATAAATAATACTGCAATAAACTTAGGGGTCCATATACATTTTAAAATTAGTATTTCTGTTTTCTTCTGGGTAGTACCCAGAAGTGGAATTGCTGGATCATATGGTAGTTCTATTTTTAATTTTTTGATGAAGCTCCATATTGTTTTCCTTAGTGGCTACACCAATTTACATTCCCACTAACAGTGTGGGAGGGTTTTCTTTTCTCCACATTCTCACCAACACTTGTTATTTGTTGTCTTTTTGATGGTAGTCATTCTGACAGGTGTGAGGTGATATCTCATTGTGGTTTTGATTTCCATTTCCCTTATGATTAGTGATGCTGGTTACCTTTTCACATGCCTGTTGGCCATTTAAATATCTTCTTTGGAAAAAATATCTATTTAGGCCTTTGCCCATTTTTAAATTGGAGTATTTGTGGGGTTTTTTGTTACTGAATTGTGTACATTCTTTATATAATTTGGATATAAACCCCTTATCAGATATATCATTGCAAATACTTTCTCCCATTCAATAGATTGCCCTTTCATTTTGTTGATTTCCTTCATAGTGCAAATGCATTTTAGTTTGATGTAGTCCAGTTGTTTATTTTTGCTTTTGTTGCCCTTGCCTGAGGAAACAGATCCAAAAAAATACTGCTAAGACTAATGTCAAACTGTACAGCCTATGTTTTCTTCTAGGAGTTTTATGGTTTCAGGTCTTATATTTAAGTCCTTAATCCATTTAGTTTTTTACATGGTGTGAGAAAATGGTCCAGTTTCATTTTTTTTGCATATAGCTGTCCAGTTTTCCCAACATCATTTATTAAAAAGGCTGTCTTTCCCCCCTTGTATAATCTTGCCTTCTCTGTGGAGATTGACCACAAAAGCATGGGTTTATTTCTGGGTTTTCTATTCTGTACCATTGATCTATGTGTATGTCTTTGAGTGTGTACCATACTGTTTTGATTACTATATTTTTGTAGTATAGTTTGAAACCAGGGAGTGTGATGTCTCCAGCTTTGTTCTTCTTTCTCAAGATTGCTTTGGCTATCCAGGATATTTTGTGGCTCCATACAAATTTAAGAATTATTTGTTTTACTTCTGTGAAATAAAATACCATTGGTATTTTGATAGGGATTGCATTGAATCAGTAGATTTCTCTGGCCAAGGTCAGAGTCAGTGTGGGAAGGTACTACCAAAGGTTGTGGATACACAGGTGTAAAAATTAAGGCAATCAATCCATTATAGTGCTTAAGAAATACATAAAAATAATTATATTTTATACACTGAAATATAGTAAAGAGGAGATGGTGCTTTTCTCCAAAGGCATATTATATTATAAACTCAATCCAGTTTAGTGAATCCTATTTGATCACTATTTTCCCTCAGCTGTAAAAATGGGATAAAATTACCTACTGCATAGGATTTCTGTGAGAACTATGTGAAATAATTAATATGCCGTCTTTTCACCATACTTGGCACGAAGTCATCTTCAGCATTCGTTTATTCCTTTTTTCTACCTTCTTACTGTCTCTAGACTCCTATGTAAGCACCTTTAATTTTTCACTATTTAGCTATGTTATATGAAGCTACTGAGAGATATTTCAGGGGTAGAATAGATGTATTTCAGGGGTAGAATAGATATATTTCAGAGATGAATCAACTGACTTAGACATACAGAGGCAGTATCACCTTGAAATGCCTTAAAAAGAAAATTCTCGTATTGTATAACATCAGTGAAAAGCACAATTCACCATTATTACATATCACAGTCTTTACCAGGAGTTTTGGGTCCATTCTGATCTCACATACTTTGTTTTATGTGAAGATGTTGCTTAGTAACCTTGTAGTAAGGGAGAATGGGCAAGAAAGCTATCTCAAGCATTTCTAACTCAGATCAACACCATTATATCCTTGGTATGAAATTGGGAAATTCTACTCAAGGTCAATGGACCCAATAACATTCTTCCTTGGTTCCAGCCTTTTTCTCTGTGACACATGATTTAAACTTGAAATATTAACTACTAAGCAAGTCTAAATCATCATTAAATTCAGGTTGAGTATCTTACTGCTCTTTGGGGCCTTACACTTTCCTTGAGACATAATAAATGCTCAAAGAATGTAGAGTGTTCAAAGTTCAGCAACTATTAATATTATAAAGAGTCCAGTTTAAAAAAAGATTTAATGTAAAAGTCAAAGGGGATGACATTGCCTCTTTATTTGTTTATAAAAGATATTAGTAATCCATTCAGCATTTATTCAAGTTTATTAATAAATGATACTATTAATAAAAGTTTCATACATTCAATTCAATTAATATTTACTGAGTGCCTTTTGAGTGTTAGTCATTGTGCTGGCACTAGGTATGCTGAAACTCACAGAAAGGCCCTCATTGTACAGGTCACTTAAAAGCATTGATGACAAAGCAGTGCTGCGATGGCGAATTGGAAAACCCCTAGTTCACAATTACTGTGTTGGGTGTCATGATTGCTTTGCATTCTCTGTTCAGGTATTCAGTCTCCACCACAGGCCTGGAGTCAGCTAGGAATTATTTCTCAATAGGAAAATGGTTGGTTGATAAAAAATGTACGTGACTTTATTTCAAATACTCCTGAATGACTATGATTATCTATTGACTGGCCAAGATCAGGTTTCATTTCTATTCTTTTGTCGTTTTATGTTGGTAGGATCTGGTTGAGATAGGACACAGGACCCTCTTTTGTTTGGAACGGCAAATACCTGGATTCACTATTCCACCATGATGACACAAAAGGGGGGCGGGTAATTTCTCAAATTAAAAAATAGGAGTGGGAGATGTGGAAATGGATGCTGGCTGGATAAAATAGGACATGTTTAGTTTCCAACCATAGGGCAACTAGCAACCTCAATGGATTTGTCATATCTGTAACTCTCAGAATATCGTTCTCTCTTCCAACATTAGAGATACAAAAATCTACTCCCCCTTTTAGACCTTCTCAAATTTCACTTATTTCCTTGATGACCCTACAGCTTTTATGAAACAAAATAAGGAATCGGTCATACACTACCTTAGGACACTCTCTGACAGATGCTTAGCTCATAGAGACTGTATCTCACACACCTTCAAAGTTCCAACAGCAGGAAGACACCTTTCCCACACTCTAGTCATCTCAAAGGCCTCTGGCCTTGGCTTTTAGGCAATTTGCTATTTTCTTTGCTCCTGTCAATCAGAAGGGACTCAGCCTACCCTGATGAAGGGGTCCCAGAAAATCTTCCCAGTACAGGGGCATATATTTCCTACCTCCCCTTTAAAAGGATTTTTCCTTCCTATTTTCATGCTCCTTTACATTTCCTAATGGATTTGCAGAGATGTAGACTTGTTCATCTCTTCTCACTAGCTTGTTAACCTCATGAATTCAGACAAACTTTAAATGTACAAGAGTCACTATAAGTTGCAAATTAGAAATCAACAAAAGATATTTTCCTTCAGAAGGTGGAGTACGGTATCTTAGGTGGATTCTCATAAAAACAGACCCTGAGACAAAGATGTGAGTGCAAGTAGCTTATCTGGGAGTTGATCTCAGGAACGCCAGTTGTGAGGTGGAGAAGAGAGACAAGGAAGGGAAAGAAGACAAAAAGGGTACATTACTGAGCAGTAACTGGTCCACTGGGGCTCAATACTCCTGGGGCACTTTGGGAGACTGGACTGAACTTCTTTCTGTTATTCCTCCTGAAGAGCAAGGAAGTTGGAGAGTTTATTTTCCAATTCTTTTCATTGGCTGAGGGCTGCTACCAGGAGTATCGCTTCTGGCACTTCCGGCTGCCATGTGCACTGGCTGAGAGCAAGCCCACGCACAGCCAGTTTCAGTAGGATACCGTGAGCATGAACTGGGACCATGAGAGCTGGTGGGAGATGGACTGGGCACCCATAAGATCTCCTACAAATGCAGAAGCCATTGGTGCATTTAAGTCCAATGAGATGGTTTGATCTGTTGAGTGCTTTTATTTGTAGAGAATAAACACATTCTTTTTTTCAAGGATTACAGATTAAACAAAAGTTTTCCTGTTAGATGAAGTTTGTGTTTGTGCACATGTCTACGATGTGTGTACACATGTGTGTTTCTGTGTGTCCTAAAGATTAAAGGTGGATTTTTAGTGCATCAGAAGAAAGTTTAGAAAGAGTTAAGGCTATGTGGTTTTAAGGGATTTTGTTGATTCCTTGAAAACTGAATGAAGTTACTAAGTTAAAAAAGCCCTTGCATCACTAACATCCAGTCTTCTCCACACTAATGTAACTAAACAAAATTTAGACAGCTTTCTCTTTGGTCAGCAATTCCAGCACCTACAGGAATTAGTACTCAAAGGCTAATCTTCAAATGTTTTTGCTTAGGTATCCCTTAAAAGCTTTTGAAAAAATACGAGCCCCAAGATATTTATTACATTAATTATAAGTTTAAATATTTGCAATGAATTTAAAATCTTGTGTATTGAACATATCAACCTTTATCCACAAAACTGTTACAGTCATAATTGAAAGTTTTTTATTGATAACACTTTCATCCCCCCCTTTTTGGAGAAAAGTATATAAATTGAAAAATATTTGAAAAATTATTCCTTAAAGATAAAAATAGTAATATTCCTCTTTATGCTTTTTATGGTATTTTGTTATAACTTCATATTTTTAATAGCTTTTTTCATTTCCCTTGGGATATTAATTAGTATTCTTGAAGCTCTCCCTAATGCTTTTCTTTTTCAGTAAGGTAGATACTTCTTGTTTGAAGTCTCTATAAAATAAAATCCCTTCCCCTGCCGAAGTGAAGGAGAGATACTTGGATGTTTGATTGGCAGACAAAGGGACTGAGTCAAAATGCTACCGATACAAACATTCAACCGAATTCTCCAGTTTTCAGCCCCACCTTCACGTGTAGTGCCTTCCCCAGTCCTTAGTGCTCCAAGCCCTGAACCTTTCTTGGGCTTGCATTCCATCTGCATTTCACCCTTAGCACTTCAGTTAGGCTTCCTCAGCTGTGCTAAGACAATGCCCACTTGTCCACTCATTTTCTATCTTTCAAATGTTGTTGGCATCTCTTAAACATTGTCTCTGTTCCCATTTGCGAACTAATCTATAAATCCTTTTTATTCTATAGTGGGGTTTAAGGAGAGCACAGGGATAGAATATATATAGCTAACTATAGACATGGATACAAATATAGATATATAAAGAGGCAGAGAACAGCTTTGCTGTGGTGCTAAGCCAGGGACTTCTCATATTGTCTAACATATACGTCTAAGAGATACTGGACCTCTTTAATTGCTATGATCTAGTGGACACAAATATTTGGATGACTCTATACTCTCTTAATATCATATAGTCATCCAAATATTTGTGTCCACTAGGTCATGGGTTAAGTAGTCTCCTACTTTCTTACTAGGTAGAATCGTCAACAATTTTATTAAAATTGAAAGAGGGGACTATTTTTAAAAACTTTTTCTTGGAGTATAGTTGCTCCACAATGCTGTGCCAGTTTCTGCTGTACAGCAAAGTGACTCAGCTACACATATGCATATATCCCCTCTTTTTTGGATTTTCTTCCCTTTTAGGTCACCACAGAGCATTGAGTACAGTTCCCTGTGCTATACAGTAGGTTCTCATTAGTTATCTATTTTATACATAGTATCCATGGTGTATAATGTCAGTCCCAATCTCCCAATTCATCCCACTCTCCCTCTTTCCCCCTTGGCATCCACACGTCCATTCTCTACGTCCGTGTCTCTATCTCTGCCCTGTAAATAAGATCGTCTATACCAATTTTTTCAGATTCTACATATATACGTTAATATACGATATTTGTTTTTCTGACCCACTCCACTCTGTATGACAATTGAAAGAGGGGACTATTGATTCTGCATTCCCTCTGCTTGAAAGATAGGCAAATAGCAAACCATGGTTTTAGCAATATTTGGGAAAGGAGAGGGATGTACACACACATACACACACATTCACGCATATACACTAATTTTTTCTGAGAACTTAGGAATCCTTGTAGGCTCTGCTTTGCACAGGAAAGTTTGGTCTGTAAAAATAGAAATTATTGAATTTTTCAAAAAGTATCTATTTCTGGCTGTATTAGTGAAGTAAAGGAATAGGGGCGTAATGAAAAGTTCACCTAGAAAAGCGGAGGCCTTGAGCCAGCGTACGTATCTTTTCACCTGACCCAGCTGCTCAGGAAACATCAGACTGAGATATGTCCAGATACATCAGTTTGGTCTCTAATCCTGGGCTTAAATTTACCAAGCATTATTGAATGTCACTACAGTTCCCAGAGACTAAAGAGGCATCAACCTCTCTGTGCAGCCTGTAAGCCTCCCTGTAAGGAAACCATTATTCTGCTACTCAATTAACTGCTATGGAGACCAAGAACTATGTGCCCAGGAGAGAAAACCTTCCTTTGTGGGCTAATCAAAATCCAATGGCTTCTGAAAAGGGCTTGAAAAGATCATTAATTAGGAAGGATGCCTAAATTTGGCATTCAAGGAAATAGTGTACAAGTCTAACAATAAAGGCATAAAGAATAAATTCTATAGACCATAAGGATGTCTGGGTTCTTCCTTACTTACCCACTAAGGCTTCTGAGCTCCATTTGTATCTCTAATTACTGGTTAACCATTTGGATTTGATGGTGGGGTTCTTAGGTTATTTTTATATATTTAGCTCTCTGATAGTTTTTTAACTCCTCCAAAGAACAGTGCACCAAACCAAAAATGGGAAATAGGGGGGCAATTTATGTATTAAATTGTTATTTGTAAAAAATTTAGAGAAACATGGGATGTTTTGCTATCTTAACAACCATTTGGAGATTACCTTTTGACTTTAGCCCCTGGGCTATAGTAGATGATCATCGATGTTATTTCTGCAAATGATCAAAATATTACTTATTTCCTGTATCAAAATGATTCTAAGTATCTATAGATGAGACAGATTCCTTAATCTTATGTGCAAAGATGGAAAGAATGCAGAAGTTGAATGTGAAGACATTGAGGCTGATGGGATCATGTAGTTTTAAGCAGATTCCCCTTGGATTTCTGTTC
This sequence comes from Monodon monoceros, assembly GCF_005190385.1. NCBI lineage: Eukaryota > Metazoa > Chordata > Mammalia > Artiodactyla > Monodontidae > Monodon > Monodon monoceros. The sequence continues at coordinate 45,869,228 of NW_021703771.1, read as the reverse complement.
TGCCTATATTCACAAAGTACCTGGAAGGGCCTCTGTTAAAACAAGGTGTGAATCTGATCTGTAAAAGCCTTTTTACAAAATGCAACTAAGTGAAAAATCCTCTTTTGCATTTTGAAGTGGTGGGGTTCAGGGTAACATTTAATTACAGTTTTGGTTTTTGTGCTTTTTTTCATTCCATAAACTATTTCCTGAAGACAAAACCCCCCCACTTTACCTACTTGACATAGAAAAATAATGAATTGGATGGAAAAATTTTTCTGTGATTAATGAGTACTATTTTGATCAGTTTTTTTTTTTTTTTTTCTTTTTGCGGCACGCGGGCCTCTCACTGCTGTGGCCTCTCCCACTGCAGAGCACAGGCTCCGGACGTGCAGGCCCAGCGGCCATGGCTCACGGGCCCAGCTGCTCCGCAGCATGTGGGATCTTCCCGGACCAGGGCACGAACCCGTGTCCCTTGCATCGGCAGGCGGACTCCCAACCACTGCGCCACCAGGGAAGCCCTATTTTGATCAATTTTTAAGTGTTAGTTTATATATTTTATTGGTAGTTCAAATTGTGAAGCTATCCTAGAATAAAACTTGATTGCTTTAATAAAGCAGCTAACACTATTCTAGTGATGTAAAGTTGGTAGTTTATTTACCTTTCATGTGACGATTCAGGGAAGGTGACCCAAGTTGGTGAATCTTTCTGCTCCATGGTCATTCAGCGACCAAGGTCCTTTTCCTGTTATTTTTCTGCCATCCCTTAGAACATCGTTTGCATGGGTCAAAACTAAGTTATTGTCATATTAGGGTGAAGCTGGCAAAAGGACAGCTTCTCATTGTCCCAAGAAGCCAGCCCTAATTGGCACATTACTTCCATTCACTGGCAAGGCTTTAGTCCCATGGCCAGGCTTAACTACAAAGGAGGCTGGGAAACCATGACCTAGAACAGTAGTCAAAGTTTTTCTAAGGGTCAGATAGTAAATATTTTAGACTTTATAGGCAAGGCTAGTTCTGCTGTTGTAGCTCAAAAGCAGTCATAGGCAATAATAAAAAAAATGGACGTTGTGTTTTAATAAAACTTTATTTACAAAGCAGGACATCAGCCTCCAATCCCTTACATGCCCACCAAGCCTGTTACAGTGGAGGAAGTGGCAGAGACCTTTGTGCAAAGCCAGCAGCAACCAATTTTAAAAATCAGCTTTATGTTTCTCATGTAAATAGAATTTTTGCCATTTCTACATATAGAACCATACCAGGCTTATATTTGTTTGTAAATCACCTTGTAGGTTAGATAAAGAAAATGGAAACAAGCAACTAGACCAGAGTTATGGTATTTAATGAGATTCAAAATCTTCATTTACTGTTTTCTCAAACTGCACTGAGTTTTGAAGTTGGAGAGTATTTTTATTCTCATGAGTTTTTCCAGATGTCTTTATGATGAATAAGAACTGACTGATTTTTTTAAAGAATTTAAAATTTTGTCTTGTTTGATGATTTGAGTATCTTTCATAAAGACACCTAAAAAGGACTTCTCTTCAATAAAGCTCTTGCAAATCTACCCATCAATGGATGGTTTTAAAGTCTGTATGGTATTAGCAGACTCTTGGAGTAGATGCTTTATACATCAAAAGAGGTTGTGATTAGGTTGGCCACAAAATCTTTGATGGTCCTCCAATCAAAAAGTGAGGTTGGTCTTCCCTGGTGGCGCAGTGGTTGAGAGTCCGCCTGCCGATGCAGGGGACACGGGTTCGTGCCCCGGTCCGGGAGGATCCCACATGCCGCGGAGCGGCTGGGCCCGTGAGCCACGGCCGCTGAGCCTGCGCGTCCGGAGCCTGTGCTCCGCAACGGGAGTGGCCACAACAGTGAGAGGCCCGCGTACCGCAAAAAAAAAAAAAAAAAGTGAGGTAAACGTTCTCTCCCCATCGAATCTGGGATGGGTGTGTGACTGTTGAACAATAGAACACTGTGGAAGAAATACTGTGCCATTTTCAAGGCCTGGGCCTTAAAAGATCAGTGGCTTCCATTTCCTGTCTCCTACAACACGGTCTGGAAGCCCTGAGTCACCTTCTAAAAAGTCTGATGACACTGAGACCACCATCTTTGAGAGGCTAGTGTAAGATGCATCCGTTGACAGTCCTGGCTGAACCCTGCCCTCCAGCTAACCCACCTGGACCCAGTCCAGAGGGAAGCTGCCCTGGAGCCTCCAGCTCAGCCAATCAGCCCACTGAATCCCGCCCAGTAACTTCAGTCAAAGCCACGTGGAGCAGAAAAATGGGCTGGCTAAGCAAGCCCTACTCAAATTCCCAACCCACAAAAATAATGAGATATAATAAAACTGATGTTGTTTTATACTGCTAAGTTTTAGAGTAATTTGTTCTGCAGGAATAGATAACCAGAAAAGGAGAATAAAGGGGAAGATCTCACCATTTGTTCATTTGTTGCTGTATAATTTTTTTGGTAAATTTTTCGCTAATGCTAGTTGTAATTAATAACAATTTAAAATTAGATCGCAAGGTATTTTCGTAGTGACAATATGATCTAAAATTTTCCATAAGGAAAGAAAATTGTCTCCCCAGAGATAAAAGTGCCTTAGAATAAATTTTTAAAATGTGAGACTCACCACAAAGGACCCTAACTGAAGATTTATATAATTCAAAATGAAAATATATGAACAAGGCTAAAATAGCAGAGTGAAAATAGAAAATGTCTTGCAAAACATTTTCAAGGTGGGAGGTGGCATGTTTTGTGGAAGGGCCTGGTGCTTTGCAGTTAGACCCAAGGTCATAATCCATCCAGTGGTTGGGTGACCCAGGGCAAGTTACTGATCCCCCCTGAGCTTGAGTTTCCTGAGCTATAAAATGGGGATAAAACTGCCTTCCTCATAGGGTTACTGTGAGGATTAAGAGAGATAATGTATACAAAGCACTCAGCAAAACACCTGCCATGTGGTAGGTGCTTAACGAATGGCCATTCCCTTCTCTTTTTCAGCAAGAAAGTGAAAAAACTGAATACACTGGTAATGCATAGGGTAGTTCTGCATGGAAAATCTCTTCCACTTCTGATTCTGGAAATTATGGTGAGATCCGATTTCCTAATATGTGACTATCCTGGATATAGGCAAATAAAAAAGGAGATAAGGATTTGAGAAGCAAAGGCATTGTTTTTAATGTAGAAAAAGCAGGACTTTAAACAAAAAAGTTTTGGAAACCATAGATTTTGGAAAATCTACGCTTTTGAAATGCTATGTTCATCCAAACTTATGTAACTTTTGTTTTCAATTTTAGAGAGATTAATGTCAAGTATTAGCTTGGATTTGACAAAATGGCAGAACATTAATATGTGGTGAAAATATTGAAATACTGGCTCCCCAGCATTAGTTTCTATGAAGTAAAGTATCCAGAACAAAAATAACACGGTTTTTCAAAGCTCACTCGTCGTCTCAGACAGGTTGTTGAAAATTACTCTCTTCAGATCATTGTTCTCATGATTACCTCCTTATTTAAAGTTCTATTATATATGGTAGAAACTTGGAATTATAGCCATGAGAGGTTAACTTTTAACCATAAGGTTAACTTTTAACCTTAAATTTTCAGTTTTGCTTATATTAGAATAATAATAAAATGGTATCAAGAATGTGAGGTGCTCGTGTTTAACAGTTTCTCAGCAGCTGGACTTAAACCAGGAATTATATCTCTTCAGTTTTCCCAGACAAGTATGATTTAATTGAATGTAGTTATTTTCAGTTAACATGATTCATTACTTGTATATGCTTTTAAATATATATATTTTATTTTTTATTCATATCTATTCCACCTTGTTACAAAAAGGATTTAAAGGTTACATGAAATTGAAGATTCTGTAAAATTAAGATCAATGAGAAAGAAAAGGACAAACAAGTATAAGGATGTAAAATGCAGCTAGGATTGTGACTAGCACACAATGTATACAGTAGATTTTATATACTTGCTACTATTTGACCCAGTGTTGATGCCAAACTCATTAGCAGCCAATGAGAAATTTAAGTCAGTGCCCAGTTGCTCAGGGGAAACACAACCATTCCTAATACTAAGATCAGGAAGAAACTTCTTCCAAGGGTACTCATAATGCGGATAGTGTGTAGCATGTCCTTGTTTAATTATATCCTTATAGATTTTCATAAAAAGAATCTCACAGATCTGAAAAAATATCACAGTCACATTATCTGTCCTGATTTGGGGGTCAGAAAATATCAGCAACATATACATAAACTGAGTGATTTTCCCAGACTCCACAATACCATGGAGGAAGGCAGCAGGTGAGGGAAAAGTTAGCTCAGCTGGCTGGGTTAAAGGCCAACAATGAATGCATTACCCCTGTCATGCTTCAGTCACAGGGGAAATTGGTGGGCTTGCCCCTCTGTTCTTCCACACACACCTCTCAGGGCTCCATGATGTCTTTCATCTACTAGAACCCCATTTACACAAGCTTAGTTAGAATTCCTCATCTCCAGAAGTTTTCTCTAATCCCCTCTGCTTTCACTCCCCTTTGCAGGTAGAATTTAACCTGCTGTTCCCATTGGTTCTGCAATACTTTGTTTATAGAGCCAGCACAGCCCAATAGTATTTTAGAGCTGTACAATGTATCTCTAGTCTTCTCCCCACCCACGATTGTGAGCTCTTTGCAGGCAAGGACTGTGCCTTTCTTATTTCTTATTCTATTTCCCCTTTCCCACCGCAACCCACTGTCTAGACTCTAGAATATTACTTAACCATAGCTGGCATATAATAAAGGTTGCTTCGAATCATTTTCCTTTTCAGAGTCGTCCTTGGTATACTGTTCAACTTGATCAGTTACACCAATAGAAGTGTTGAGATGAGGAAAGCAGAGGGGAGTGATGTGTTCTGGCTGCTGCGGTCTTAGGGAGAGCCCCATTCCTTGGGTATTTATTGTAGAATTCTGTTTTAAGATTCTAGCTTGGCTCATGCTCACAGGAGAGTGTGGATCAATCCCTGCTCTTTGTGCAAGGAAGCCCCATGACTGTTGTTCCATGTCCGCCAAGTCTGGTTGATTTCAGTGAGCATCATGGACTTTACATTGTTGTTATTTTTTTTAACTCTATGACTTGCTTAGCACGCTATGCAAAGCTGTTAATAAAAATTAAAAACCCATGGAAGCTTTGCTAATCTACTCCTCTCTTAACTGGCAGGTGTATGGAAGCTGCTTGTATGTGGCAAAGCTTCAGAAGCTGCAGTGTTTCCTTCCAATGGGTGGAGAATGTTGGGCTTTAGTCTTGTCTGTTGAAAGATGAAAAGAAGCCTAAAAATGCTTATGGAAAGGGAATGGACCCAGAGAAAAGCTGAGAAGTCACAAAGGGAAAATGTCAGCGAGCGGCACCCCTATTTGCTAAGCAGTTTCTAAGCAACTTTTAATGGAAGGTCAGACATAAGCAAGATAAAGGGAGGAGGAAAAAGCATTATTTGACACAATAAAGTGACTGTGAATGCTGCCAGTTAGAGGGGAAAATAGACTGATCAGTCTCGGCACTTACTCATGTGTGTGGGTTTTTTGTGAATACAAATAAAAATCTTTCATAAAAGCCTATCCAATTTGAACAACTGTAGTAATCCTGGCAACATGTATATATTATGATTAAGAAAGGTTTTCTGTAAAACACACTGGGATTTGCCAACAAGCGTTGACACCCTCATTTCCCCTCATGCCAGTCCACAGGCATTTCATTCATTCACTTATTACATAAATATTTAATGTGCTCCTTCTTTGGATTGGACACTGTGCTAGATCAAAAGAGAGAAATAAGCCCCAGGCTTTGGCTCCGGGGCACTCAGAGTCCAGCCCAGTCTGGTCAGTCAATGAGTATAGGGCAAGCGTGTGAAATGGCGCAAGGTACCTGGAGAACAGGCACCTTCGTGTCCCTGGGGCTATCAGGAAGGACTTCCTAGAGAAGGTAGATCAAAGCCAATTTTCAACCAGTTTTCTCAGCTCCGGCTTAGTTTCCTTCACTCAGGTAACTTTGGAATGTTATTTTTTTCTTTCATGGGAAGAATAGAAAATGACCTTTCTTTTTTCTTCAATGTGTCTGTGCAGAAGAGAATGTTAAGTGAGTACTCATGAATATCATCACTGAACTTTATATAAAGTCATTAATGATGTCCTAACTACTACATTTAATGGCCTTTTGGAAGTCGTCTTATTTGACATGGACTGTCTGAATTCTTTGACAGGTGCCCTCTTCTCTAGGCTGCAATGGCCCCGGATTTTCCTAGTTATGCTCCTGCCTCTCCAGTTGATCTGTTTCTGTTTCCCTTCCAAGTCCTCTTCTCTCCTCCTCTTCCCAGACTATGCTCTTTCCCTCAGCAGTTTAATAGTTCCTCATGCCTTGAACTCATGCTTTTATGCTTACACTTCTCAGAACTTTAGCTGTCTTCTCACATAGGCTCCAGTCCCATATTTATAGATGTCCAGGGTATTTCCACTTTGATATTTCATCATCACTTGTAATAGCCTTTCCAAAGTGGCAGCAGCAGTCCAAGATCCATAAAACATGAATAATCCCCAGCTGGTTTGAGGAATCCTATTGTCCATCCAGGAAAAAGGGATGAGTGGTAGTGGGCACTGATCCAGTTGAAGGGCAGGTAGTGCAGATGGATCACAAGGTGTGTGTGAATCCTGTTGTTTTCCTAAACCATGCTCTGAGGAGTAGTGAGGAGAAGTTTAATCTAATCATTACTCACTTTTGCTACATGGTATGGCAATGGAGAAAACAAAGGAATGTGACTCTGGTGACTTTGGGCTCCTGTGTAGGAAACTGAAGGATATGTAGACACAGATAATACTTTCATTTCTTCTTCCATGCATGACCTCAGTGAATTCTTAGATTTATGCCAGAGAAGATTTGAGTCAAAAAAGTACGAATTTGTTCCTTGTTTATTCTAGGGGATGATCTCCTACAGAAGGATGAAATGCATTTCATGAAGATCCTGACAAATTTATCAGCCTAATCCAGAGTATGAAAACCAAAATTTGAGGTTTTAGGAGAATATCCAGGTACAGTCAGATACTATGAAGGATAAAATATATGACAAAGAGAGATAAATAACAATGCATAGTATTTTGCCAGAGAAAATAAAAAGAAGAAGGGCAGCTATCATAATTATGTCCCTAACTGGAGTACAAATGTGAAGTAAACTCAAAAAGTTCTTTTGACCAGGGTTTCCCAAGATGATTCGTGAATGAAAGATTAATATTATGGTAACATTTTCACAACCTTTTTAAATGAAAGTCCCTAGAAAAATCCCAATGGACATGAGACCCTCTGACATCATCAAGCAATAATTTGTCCTTTTCAGGGGAAGCAAGCTCCATGCAAGAAACTCCTTTCTTAAAGAATAGGTTCTATATTACAACAAAGGAGGAAAATGTTGTGTTTGCAATTTTCATGATAAAAACAGCTCTTTGTTTAGAAATTATGCTGGCTTACTTTCCATGCATTATAATAGAATAAAAATTTTTTTCTATGTCTTGAATGCTAAATTAGACTAATACCAGGGCACATAATGTTTGCCTTGAGAGGGCAAAAATAAAAGGAATTAGACTACCTCCCCTCTTTGGGGCAATTGTCAGGTTTCCCTTACAGAGCTTGGCTGTGGGTTGCATCGATTTCCTTTGGGTTTTCCCAACATCAGCACAGCCATGTTTGTGGGAGGCCTGGAGGTGATCAGAAATTGAAGAATTTCACCTTAGAAGGGGACTGGAAACAGTAAGGGAATATTTGAATGTTGCTTATGATTACATTTTATAGGAAATAAAGGGATTATGAAATCCTTTTACTGGCTTCTGCCTCTTGATGATCTGAAATTTCCATTTCATTGCAATGAACAGAACCAAATTAATGCCTAGCCTAATTCTAAGGTTTAAGATAGTCTTTAAAGAATAATATATAATCTATATTTAATGAAGTATGACCCAGCTTCTTGATATTCATTTCAAAATACTTAATTTGAGAAATGAAATAGGGATTTTTGGATTTGGGAGAATAATTTCCAGGTGGGGAATAGCAATAAAGTCCATGATAAGCGGGTGAACTCCTGACAGAGAACTTAGATCAGTTGTTCTCAAAGTGTGGTCCCTAGAAAAGCAGAATCTGCATCCTTTGGGAACTTGTTAGACATGGAAATCCTCTGGTCCCACCTCAGATTTACTGAATCAGAAATGTATGTGTGTGTGTGTGAGCACGTGTGCACATTCAGGTCAGAGCGATCTTTGTTTGTGTTAGCACTGCAGGTGATTCTGATGCCCAATAAGGTTTGAGAACTCTACATACAATCTAAATACCCAAAGGTAAAGAGTTTATTAGGTAAATTGTTGGTGTCAGTGTAATGGACTACCATGTTTTCATTAAAAATAGCAATCTGTAGATAAATAAAATAATAAATTTAAAACATAGAACTCAGAATTACATACAAACTATAATACTGAGGTAATTAAAGTGTGTATAACAGGATATTGGAATACCAAATTTGTAAAATTGTAGATTTAGAGGATTGCCTTGGCTATATACATGTGATCATTTTCTGTTCCTATTGTTTAGTAGGAGTTTATCTTTTATTGTTAAGGTAAATATACATTGAAAATTTTAAAATATGCCTACCACTAGAAATAACTTATTTGTTTAAAATGTGTAATAAAAAATATAATTATTTGTTGAATACATGTAAAATACATATTAATTAATAAGTAAACAATATTAAAACTTCTCAAATTGAAAGACCAGTTGCTTTGGGGTATCTCTCTTGTTTTTAAGTGAAAAACACACAGCTGGGAGAAGCAGTGGCTTTCTTGCCAATACATCTGCTTTCTTTACACTGTTCATAAAATACTTCACACCCTCCAGTTGGAGAACAGCTTTCCCCAGGGTGCCACAACTGAAACATTCCAGTTAAAATACTTCATAACACTCAGAGGTTGGAATCCCCCCACCCTCTTTTTTCTTTTTCTCAACCTCTGACTTGCCAAAGGGGAAAAATCCATATATTCTGATTTCATGGACATAAATGCAGGAAAAGAAGTGGATGTATACCATTTGATTCATTAGTATCTGTAGATTATGGATGATTCACTTTTTAAAAGTTCATGATGTCTGAGGATTGGGTTATTTGAGAGCTTTCACTTAAACAAGGGCCTTTCACCTCAAAATCATCATTTAGAATCTAGACATGGACAATGATAAAGTGCTATAAACTCCTGACCCCTAAGATTTGTTCCAGTTCTAAGTGCTTGTTGATTCTATGATTCAACTCCTGTTTCATGGCTATGAATATTGTGCAGCTTCAATGTATTTTGCGGAACAGAATATGCATTATGTCATTTAGGAAGATATTACAATAGTCTAAGAGTGAGGCCATATTCTTCTGACTGGAGAAGTGACAAGTCTGAATAGGTACAACTAAGTATTGAAAGAGATGCTGTAAAGATTCATCTCATAATCTGTCCACATAGACACCTTAGATTCCCATGGAAGAATGTTCAGAGAAATAAATTTTCATAAGCAAAAATAGATGGACAGAAGGCCCTCGCCTTCAAAATGTGATCTCATCAGATTCAAACTGATCAATGTTCTAGTAAGTCATAGAGTGTTTGGAGCATATCTGTTTTCTTTTATGGTTTAATCTAATGGTATCCAGTGTATCCGGGTGTGTTTAAGACAATCCATTGAAGTGTGGAGAGACCATATTACATTTATGTTAAAACTGTACCTAGAAATAAGAAAGAAATATGCTTTCCTAGCAGTTAACATACAAAATGGCACATGTACCTTCACTCAGTCCATATGTTACATTAGGTATGCAAGGTATCCCAAGGGAAAGGTGAAAGTTCCACCAATAGAGAGGCTGACAGTAGAACTTCCCTCTTTAAATTATTCACTTACAGGTCATTTTTCTATAGTTCAGTTAAGTGGATGTAGGGACTGTATTATTGATTATCACTAAATAAGGTGCACAAGGATTTTAAAAGATCCCTCCCCACAGAACAAAACCCAAAATATGGAGTGAAGATGATACTGATGATGCAAGTACAAGTGAAAAGTGGCAGAACTGATGTGACAATTAAATTCAGTTCTGAGAAGTTCTGACAATCATGAAAACCAGAGTATCAAATGAAATGTATTGAATATAGAAGAGACCTTTGAATTGTTGAATCACAAAGTGTTAAAGCAAAATTTTTCAAAAGTAATGAAATATTTTCAATCAGCTTGTTCTTATTAGGAAAGCAAAGCTTTTTCTTCGAACCGTTAAATTATTTTAAATATTGTGAATTTCATTTTGAGTTCACCTTTCAACGTCAGTTTTGTAAGGTGTAACATATAAAGTAAAAGTTACTCCATTTCAAGGTAGCTTGATGAATTTAAACATGTGTATATAGTCATTCATAACTAACATCTGTGTCATCTTGGTGTTGCCATCTGCTGATCTTGTTTTTTCATTCTGTTTGATATGTTTCTGATTCTTGGTAACATGATTTTTTAAGTTAAAACCTGGACATTTTTGTATTATGTTATGAGACTCCAGATCTTCTGTTTTAGCTGGCTTTCTGTGACACTGTTTTGTAACTGCCTGGTTACTGCCATTGGAGGTAGAATTCCAGGTTTCCCAGTTGGCCTCCAAGGGTAAGTCTTCTCACTCCTGTTTTGTGGGGATGGGAGTTCTGCCTCTTCATGTGGTCTTGACTGAGCTCATGTTGGGGGTAGCCTCATCACTGGATGATGGTGAAGCCCTGACTCTCCACCAACCCTTCTCTGACAACTTACTGCAACCTGGTGGGGATGAACGTCTGGGCTCTTGGCCTTTGGTAGCATGGGGGGAGATGAGAGCAAGGTTTTTTTCTGGGTGTTTGGCTGGAATAGACCGTTTGTTGTCTAAAATCTTTCTGTCTTGCTAGGCTGCCCCTATCCTAGTTGTTTGGCTAAAGAAAACGGGCTTTTGTTAGTGGGAATGCTTTTGAGAGTCATCTTTGTTGTATGCATCAATAGATTTGCTGAGTAGTATTCCATTGTGTGAATGTACTACAATTTGTTTATCCGCTCACTGATTGAGGGACAACTGGGTTGTTTGTAGTTTGGAATAAGTATAAATAAAGCTGCTACAGTCACATACAGGTCTTTGTGTGGATATTATGTTTTCATTTCTCTTGGGCAATACCTAGGAGTGACCTTTCTGGGTTGTATGTTTAGTTTTTAAAGACCATATCAAGCTATTTTCCAAACCAGATGTACCATTTTGCATTCCCTTTAACAATTTACAAAAGTTCCACTTACTCTGCATCAACATTTGGTATTATCTCCTCATCATTTGGTATTATCAGTCTTTCTATTTTTAGCCATTTTGTTAGGTCTATAGTGGTATCTAATTGTATTTTTAATTGCATTTTACTAAGAATTAATACAGCTAAACATCTTTTCACGGGCTTATTTGTCATCTATATCTCTTCTTTAATGAAGTATTTTTAATTCACTTTTTGAACTGGATTGTTTATATTATTATTTTGTTTTGAAAGTTCTTTATATGTTTTGGATTCAAATTCTCTATCTGATACACATATTGCAAATAATTTTTCTTGTCTTTTATTTCATTTTTTATTTTATTCATGTTATATAAATACATCATATATTTTAATAATGTTATTTGAAATGATACATGATATGATACACTATGTTCACCCTGTCTCCTCTTCACTCATACCCCAGCCCATTCTCCCTTTTTTTTCCTCTAGTAGTTGCAGTTGGTTCCCGCCAGCCTTTATCACCACTTCCCACTCTAGACATCTTACTTCCCTTTGTGGTAGGTGGATTAGGTACCCCAAAAGTAATGAGGGTGTATATGAAGGTTGGGGTAGAATTAGCCTTATTATACCATATATGTAACATATGTAAGTTATATTGATTATTTCAGAGAAAATACAAACCCTTTATTACTTATTTTATTTATTTTTTAAATTAAGGTATATAATAGTGATGTACAATATTATATAAGTTTCAGGTATATAACAGTGATTCATAATTTTTGAATAACTATATTTCATTTATAGTTATTATAAAACATTGGCTATATTTGCTGTGCTGTACCATATATCCTTGAGCTTATTTATTTTATATACAGTAGTTTGTGTCTCTTAATCCCCTACCCCTATCTTGATCTTGCCTCTCGCCCCTTCCCTCTCCCCACTAATAACCATCAATTTGTGAGTCTGGGTTTTTGTTTGTTTGTTTGTTTAGTATATTCACTAGTTTGTTTTATTTTTTAGATTCCAAATATAAGTGATAGCATACAGTATTTGTCTTTCTCTGTCTGACTTATTTCACTTAGCATAATACTCTCCAAATCCATCCATGTTGTTGCAAATGGCAAAATTTCATTCTTTTTTTTTTTACGGCTGAGTAGTATTCCATTGTATATATATACACCACATCTTTTTTTTTTATCCATTTATCTGTTAATGGACACTTAAGTTGCTTCCATATCTTGGCAATTTTAAGTAATGCTGCTGTGAACCTTGGGGTGCATGTATCTTTTTGAATTAGTGTTTTCTTTTTTTTTGGATGTTTACTCAGGAGTAGAACTGCTTGGTCATATGGTAGTTCTATTTTTAGTACAAACACTTTTAATACATTTAAATCATTGATCATTAAATGGTTCTAGACAGCTAAAGGCAGGCAAGTGCTCTGAATGGAGAATAAGGATCTTTCTCTCCTTCTTCATTTATTCTCAGACTAAACTCCTCCTATTTCCTGAGACCTGATCCTTCTCGTCTCATCTCAGTAAGTAGTACCAGAGCAAAGTGGTCACTGCAGCCAAAAACCTGGGAGTTAGTCTAGGGTGGCCTTTTCTTGCACACAATTAGTCATTACATCTGCCTTCCTAAATGTTTCTGGATCTTTTCTCTCTCCTCTAGCCCTTCTCCCAGTGTCCTCTTAAGGGTAACCTTGATTGCCTGATCCAGTGGTTCTCAAATTTTGGTGTGATCAGAATCACCTCAAAGGTTTGTTAGAACACAAATTCTTGGGTCCCACCCTCAGAGTTCCTGTTTCTGTAGGCCTGGAGTAGGGCCAGCGAATTTACATTTCAATCCAATTCTCGGCTTTTATTCTAATGCCTCATTCAAATTTTCCCAGATGGCTGAGCCTCATCAAACTTCACTGACCTGGGTTCAAAAAAACCACTGCTCTTCACTAAACAATGATGGTGGTAAAAATTCTAGTGGGTGGCTCTGGCCATGAATGCAGAAATTGTCTTCAGCCCCTGAAAGAATATTTGGGGATGCCACCTGATAGTGGGTTTTCTGGAGAAATTCTCAACTTTGTTGAAAACCAGGGATCCTTGTGATACTTAAATTTTTCTGTTGAGAACTGGACAGTATGTCTGCCACCACCTAGCAGTGGAATCATAAAATCACCACACATTAAGCTGGGAGGAATTGTAAATGTCAGTAATTTATCATTCCCAGTCACTGTCCATGACCAGATTCTAAATGGGACTGGTGAGGTAAAAGACCTGCTATCAAATAAGCTCATCCTCAGGTATCATCTTTCTAACCTTGAGGCATCTATAATTTGCTTTGAACTCATAAAGTCACAAAACATGAGAATGTCACTGAAACACATGATATGCTTCCTGCAAAAATTATCTTTAGGCCTTTATGAGAACAGCCCCACAATACCTGTCAAAACCCAGAGACAAAGCTGATATAAGGCTGTCCACAGGGTTAGATCTTCATGTATCCTTGCCTTTTGCCCTTTAGAAGTCTTGTTTTTATAAAAGAAATAGTGAAATATTACTGCTCATTGTGTGTGGAATGTGTGTGTGTCTGTGTGAGAGAGAGAGAGTGAGACAGAGAAAGAGAGAGACAGAGATACAGAAAGAGACAGAGGGGAAGGGGATGCGTATGTTTATGTGAATATTAAAACCTGATTGTGTGATTTAACATCTGAAAACTTCACATTCCTCTTCCGGCTTGAGGGAGTAAAAAGAGCCTATTATCATTTTCAGGCCAGATGTTTTACTTAACTGAGCCAGTCTGATCCCTGCACCTGTCTGGGACCAGCAGTTGCAGGATTAGTGTAAGAGGCTGAATTTTAAAATCTGGACAACTGTTAGTGAGCAAGCGAATGGTGTGAAAACGAACAGGCTTTCAGCATAAAGGATTTACTGTTTATGACATAAGGCCGGGGGATGTGAGCAAGCCCTGTTACCTCTCTGTCCTCCATCACCCGGATACATTACCAATTGACGATTACGGGGACTATGAGGAAAGGCAGAAAACAGAAGTAAGGGCCTGGGGGTAGAGTTGGAAGAAACAGAGACATACTATACCATCCATCTGTGAGACAGCCGTAGAGCTACATGGAATTATATATTATTTCTGGTGGATTATGACAATTATAAAAAAGAAGAAAACAGCCCCCACCCCCATAAAGATGTTTTTTAACCATGCAACCGTGAGGAAGCAATGGTTTGTTACCCAAAAGTAATTCCTTCCTAAAGAATAATTTGCATTCTACATAATATAGAAAGTAAATATACTAGGTTTTACAAAAGCAAAATAAAAATAAACATCATTTTCATGGGGGTAATACTAGATGTGACTGGGAAATTCTGACTGATCTTAACAACTAAGTGGTCTTTTTCTCTCATTTTAAGGCAACACACACACACACGCACATACACACACACACACACACACACACACACACACACACACGAGTGCATATTTGCTTTACCCGCCTGGCTAAAATATAATACTGTCCTTTAGAGTAAATGAATTTCAGTGTGTTCCCTGTTTTTCAGCTTTCTGTCATATCTGATTTAACACACACACACACACACACATATACAGATTTCAATAATATTGACTAATGCTAAATAAGAATTAATATGGACTCACGTGCTCTTTATCGTCAGAAGAATTGCACTAAATTTGGAGACAGGGACTGGAATTTGTGCTTGACTTCACCTCACCATGTGCATGTGACCCTGGGCAAGACACTTAGCTCCTTGAGCCCTGCATCCTCAGCTCCAGGATTTTTGTAAGGATTAAGGAAGCTAGTGTACATGAAAAGCACTTCGTAATTCGTAAAGTGGCTTACGCGTGTTAGTTCTTACTTTCAATTAAATGTATGGAAGAAAATCTGAAATGAACCTGTGTAAAATTAACTCAAGAATGGTGATAAGGATAAACAACAAGGTCCTACTGAATAGCACAGGGAACTGTAATCGATATCCTGTGATAAGCCACAATGGAAAAGAATATGAAAAAGAATGTATATGTTTATATAACTGAATCACTTTGCTGTACAGCAGAAATTAACACAACATTGTAAATCAGCTATACTTCAATAAAATTTTTAAAAATTGGTGATGAAACAAAATTCATGTATGGTAAAAACAATTTATACTTCAAACCATCCAATGTACACCATTTCTCTTAAATAGGTTAAAAAAGAGAGTTTTCTTTCAAGAACTTTAGTCACATTAGTGTCCTCTCATTCATTCAACCAGTAATACAATGGGGCACCTGCCATGTGGCAACGCTAGGGACACAGTGAAGAGCAAGACACAGTTCTTTCCCTCATGGAACTTCAGGAATCATGAGGAAGGAGATGGCAAGCAGGTAATTATGGAAGCAAATATTTGATGAATTGTCATCGAGATGTGCTATGGAAGGGAATGTGTCAGTGCCATGAGAGGGTATAACAGGTGCACCTGACCCAGTGGAGGTGCCACCAAGGCTTCTCTGAAGAAGTGGTGTTTAAAATATTATAGTCTTTTGTGTAATAGAAGTCACTTATGCTTATCTTTGGTTTCCGACGTGGTTTGTATTTTTGATCTGTTGTTTACATTGTTTTTTCAGGTACGTGAGTGTGAGAAAATGCAGAGTTTGTATTTTTTAAGCTACGATAAGTTTGTAAGCTGTACTTTTCCCAGGCTTCTTTCGGTTGCAGTCTTCTCTTGGTTGCTCCCTTTGGGTCTGGAAGTCGAATTAAGAAAAAAGATAAATGTATTGCCTTACATAACTGAACAGTACTAGGACTCTACTTTCAGGTGTGGTTGGATATTGGGGCAAATGATATAATCAGGATTAGGACCCTCTCCATCTCTTATTCTCTTCTTTCCTGTGATAACTTTATTCTATGATGGGCTTTCTCCTTGAATGATCTTCTCTGTCCCAATAATTACAAAGGAAACTCCAGAACAGAATCCTTCTGGCCAGACTTGGGTCATGTGCCTATTTCTGGAGGTGAAGTGTGGAATCAATCCCAAACTAGTCATGATGAGAGAAGGGGAGGAGCAGATCTTGGTGGATGGAAGACTGAGGCTATCCTTTGCTCACTGCTCTCAGCCCCCAGAATCAGCCTTGTTTCTTTTTTTTTTTTTAATATCGTTATTGGAGTATAATTGCTTTACAATGGTGTGTTACTTTCTGCTGTATAACAAAGTGAATCAGCTATACATATACATGTATCCCCATATCTCCTCCCTCTTGCGTCTCCCTCCCACCTTTCCTATCCCATCCCTCTAGGTGGTCACAAAGCACCGAGCTGATCTCCCTGTACTATGC